>NW_015091165.1:28632-96830 GCF_001431845.1 Calidris pugnax
CAAGGAGGAGAATGGAGGATGTCCTGGTGTCCCCACGTAGGTGTGCAGGTCTTTCAGCAACCAGGCACTACCAGCAGGTCTCAGGTGACAGTTTCCCTTCTGGGCTGCACTCAAATCAGACAGATGATGTTGAAGCCATGCTGCTCATCAGTTCCTCAGAAGGGTCACTCAAGAGCTGCTTTGTTCTGTTCTGGGGGACACACACCACGCTGTGTGGTAATTAGGGCCTTTGGCAGGTTCTTAAAAGGTAAGGTTTTTATAGAAACCTGTTATAAGAGCTTTAAAGCCAGCTGAATTTATAGACATTTGTCCCTGTAGCTCTGTGCCCAGTAACCCCAGCCATAGAGCTCTTTCCCACCCAGTGTTACGGTGGCATGTTGATATTTGTCACTTGTTATTTACAGAGAAGGTGGTGGCATTTCAGGGGACACCAGGTCTCCTGCATTTAGCAGGCTTCGGCTAGAGGAGCAGTTCTTTCTTGCTGTACCACTTGATGGCACGCTTGCATTAGCACACTGCAGGCTGAAGGCAGGACAAATCAACAAGCAGATCCTGGCCAAAGTTGTTCCACTTAATTTGTTTGGCATCATGAATGCACCTGTTTAATTGATTAAAGGAATCTGACACTGTAGTGTTGAGTAGGAATAAGCAGGGCATACACAATAATTGCCCCAAGAAAGCCCTGTATTTTGCAATTTTAATCCCAGATATTGCCTGGATACTTTGCTACTTTTTCATTCTTTCAGTAAGTTTGGTAAGAAATTTGCCATTGCCTCACTGAGCCTTTTCTTCCAAGGGTGGCAAATTTTCCTTGCTCAGATTTTTTTTCTTCTCTCTGTCAGAAGGTTTGTAGCAAGTTTGCTCATCGCATGTGTTGCTAGACTGTAAATGGAAATTAATTTATATCCTCTGAGTAATAAAACCATAATCCAACTTTTTATCTAAGGAACATTCTCCAGTGGGCTACGTGAGGTTGATAAATGAAAATGAACTGTTATCACATACCCCATTTATCTCTAGGTGGTTATAAATACAACAGCAAATACTGCAGATGGTTACAGGCCACAGGTAGGAACAACTTGCTGGTTTGTTGGATTTTATGACTTCATGAAGAATGTATTAAAACATTTATTAGCTCTTTATATACAAAATCTTAATGGCAAATGTAAATGACTAGGATCTGAAGTTAAAATGTTTCAGAGCGGGAGCCTCACAAATAAGTGTCATGGGTAGGTAGCACCTGAGAGGTTTTGAAGCACACACCATCCTGACTTCCTCCATTACCCACTGAATTGCATTGGCAGCAATAACTGCAGCTTCAGGAAAAGTAACTGCTAAACAATGATAGCAGTAAAGCCCTACAGCCTTTCTCAATTAAATTAAGTGGAGATTTAGTCATTGAGTACTACTCCTGAAACTGGCTGAGCAGAATAAGAGCAACCGCCCGGGTGGGTTGGAGGATAGTTCAGGGCAGGAGAAAGACCACTGGCTTTGCTCTGTGACCATCCTTCTTGTGGCCCCCATCTGAGAAGTCAGTGGCCACCTCTGCCCTTTGTCTAGTGTTGGCACGGGGATAAAGGCAACAGATTGTAAATTGAATCATCATTGTAAAATGACATGATTTGCCTTTAGTGAAACCACTTTGGCTATCACCAGTCACCTCCTTATTTCCATATATCCAGCTGGGAGATGAAGGCTCATCTTCCTCAAGTTGGCTGCTTGGTGTCAGCTGGAGGAGATGCAAGGAGCCATGCAACTCAAACACCTCTTTGTGCTCTGTTTCCAGGCACCAACTTTGTTTTAAAAGCTGATTGCAGTTCAGGAAAACAAGCTTTTGTCACTTGCATTCACCCCCTCACATAAAAAGCTTCTACACACCTGGAAACGGGTAACAGCCCAGCATAATTGTACAAATTAAAAATGCTATTTTGTTTAGGAAGAATAATGCCCTTTTGAAAACTTGCTATTAGTTGAAAAAGTGATGTAATATCCATATAAGCTCTTTCAGACCAATGTCACCCCCGGACAAAGCATTTCTTCATCAATACGGTGCTAAAATTGCATCACTGCAAAAGTTCAGCAGCCTGCTTTCAAGAACTGAAGTCAGATAATGGTTATTTTTGCAAGACAAGTAGAAGCAAAGTCTGCTTGTGTCAATCAATATGAAAATGCAATTTAATTCGGAACAACAAACTCAATTTTTCTCCTAGAATCTAAGAGATCAGATATTAAGCTGAGTGTGCAGTATTTAGTTATTCGCACAACTTCACCTGGGAAAAGCATAGTTCAGATGGTTTTTGTTCTTCATAATTCCTTTCTGTTCTGCTCTACTGTTTGAAAGGAGGAGGCTTAAGAAGCTTCACAGTGGCAACAAAATCTTACTCCAATTCAGACTTTCTTTTGGTGACCAGGAGATGGAAGCAACGCTCCATCAGGCCATCTCATTAGCATCACTAAAGCACGCTCAACAAAAAGACGACGACAAAATCAGAGGTCCTTAAACCTTTCTGAAAAAAAAAAAAAAAAAGGAACTTTTCTCATCGGTTGCCTTCCCTAGAGAAGTAGCAGCACAAACTGCACAAGACCCTTCCTAAACCTGTCTTCTGCTCTTCAGAAATATGTACCCGTCCAAGTCTTTTTCAGCATCATCTTTCAGTCCCTCCCCAGGGAGGTCTCACAAAGTAACCCAAGCCTCTCCACTACAAACTAAGGGTCCTGTGCCTTCTTGTTGCCCTGCCCACGCATTCCCCAACTGCATTTTCTGGGCTCTCACACCACACCAGGACCTGCAAGGAGCATTAGGTTACCAACAGCAGAACAAGTCTTAGTACCAGTGGCGTGGACCCCTGCCCCAAAGGGTGCTCAGCCGGGCACTTATCCTGGGGGCAGGAGGAACAGGGTTTGTCCTCCTTTGAGGAGGACAAACTAGGATGCACAGGTCACCTGGCCACAACAACTTCACCCATGAAGGGCACACCACCAAACAGAGCAGGGTTGGTGGCAATAACAAGTCCCAGCAACAGGCCAACAACCATCAGACAAACAGACAGGGATAAAGCAAGTCCCAGGGCAAGCTAAGAAATCTGGCAAGCAAATGAGGTGGAGGCTGGAGGCACCAGGAGATGCTGATGAGGTTAATTAGAGCCTATTAGCACCTTCAAACCCTGCCAGCTGGCTCTCCTTCTCAGGCTGGTTTGAGTCAAGGATTGTACCACTGGTCCATGAGCCACAGCAGACACTATTGTCTCCAAAATTCAGACTGCATTTCCTCAGTTAAAAGAGTTCTTGCTTGTAATAAGTATTTCCATCAGGGTTCTGTCTCTCTCACCTCCTGACTGCTTTCTTGCCCTCACCCTTCCTGAAAGCTCCCAGCATGCAGCAAGGTCCTCCTGATGGTGACCATGGAGTCCTGTGTCCTGCCCAGGGCTGTTGCCCCGATGGCCGTGGACCGCGGTAGGAAGAATCATAGAATGGTTCAGGTTGGAAGGGACCTTAAAGATCATCAAGTTCCAACCCCCCTGCCCTGGGCAGGGACACTTCCCACCAGACCAGGTTGCTCAAAGCCCTCTCCAGCCTGGCCTTGAACCCCTCCAGGGGTGGGGCAGCCACAGCTTCTCTGGGCAACCTCTTCCCGTGTCTCACCACCCTCACAGCAAAGAATTTCTTTCTGGTATCTGATCTAAATCTCCCCTCTTCCAATTTAAAACCATTACCCCTTGTCCTGTCCCTGCACTCCCTGACAAAGAGTCCCTCCCCAGCTCTCCTGGAGCTCCCTTCAGATATTGGAAGGCTGCTCTGAGGTCTCCCTGGAACCTTCTCTTCTACAGGCTGAACAACCCCAGCTCTCTCAGCCTGTTTCCATAGGCGATGTACTCCATCCCTCTGATCACCTTCGTGGCCCTCCACTGGACCCGTTCCAACAGGTCCAAGACCTTTCTATGTTGAGGACTCCAAGAGTTGGACACAGAGCTCCAGGTGGGGTCTCACGAGCGCAGAGCAGAGGGGCAGAATCACCTCCCATGACCCGCTGGCCACACTTCTCTTGATGCAGCCCAGGATGGGGTTGTCTTTCTGGGCTGCCAGTGCATGTTGCCAGCTCACATTTTGCTTCTCATCCACGACCACTCCCAAGTCCTTCTCCTCAGAGCTGCTCTCCAGCCATTCTCCACCCAACCTGCATTTGTGCCTGGTGCAAGACCCTGCACTGAGTTCAGGGGGACGGGGCAGCCCTGTGGGGTGCAAAGCATCCCGCATTCCTGTCGAGGTCCATTGGCCTCTGCTTGCTAAACGGGTCTTGGCCAAACGAGGCTCAGCCCTTGGGCCCCACTGAGCTCCCAGGCTGCTGCAAAAAAAAGCAAAAACCCCACCGCTTCTTGCTCTGAAGATAGACCCGTACCTATTTTGGTTGCTGTCTGAGTGAAGGATGTCTTAGCCCTGCCCATATTTATTTGTAGGGCGTTTCACCAGCTGCCCCCAAGGTGATTCCACTTCCCTGGGGTGGCAAAGGACACCTCTGCGGCATGGAGAAAGACACTTGGGGTTTTCTGTCTCCCTCTGGATTAAAGGTTATTGTATTGGGGGCGGGGGGTGTGGAGATATTTTGGAGATGCTTCCTTGCTGGCGCTCAGAACAGTTTAGTCATAAATGTGTGTGTTGACAGGCTCCCGGCTGTGTGTGCTGGGGGGATTCTCACGTACGGGTCTTATGCCAGAGCAGGTATCACAGAATCACAGAATCTTCATGTTTGGAAGGGACCTTTGAGATCATCGAGTCCGACCATACACACACACAAAAAACCACACCAAAAAAACCCAACCTCACAATCTCGGGCACTAGGGCATGCCACCTCTACATGTTTCTTAAATCCCTCCAGGGATGGTGACTCCACCGCCTCCCTGGGCAGGCCCTTCCAGGGCCTGACCACCCTCTCAGCAAAGTCATTCTTCCTCACATCTCATCTAAACCTCCCCTGCCCCAACTTCAGACCATTTCCTCTGCTCCTGGCATGATTCCCTTGGGAGAAGAGGCCAACCCCCACCTCTCTACACCCTCCTGTCAGGGAGCTGTAGAGGGCAATGAGGTCTCCTCTCAGCCTCCTCTTCTCCAAACTAAACATGCCCAGTTCCCTCAGCCTCTCCTCGTGTGACTTGTTCTCCAGACCCCTCCCCAGCTTGGTGGCTCTCCTCTGGACACACTCCAGCTTCTGCTTTGTCTCTGTAGATAAAACAAGGTGCCAAGCTGCTGGGCCACCGGGCAGTCATTTGTTTATGCAAACGGTAAGATAAGTTGAGGTCTTCCACCCTTTTCCACAGGTCCCAAATTGTCTCCTTGCTTTTACTGGCTGCTCTGGTCACTCAGCCCCTGCCTGTCTGTCCCACCACTATTTACACCACGGCTCCAGGTGTTCAGAGAGGTTGGAAACCAAGTGCCATGGGGCTAGGGAGGCAGTGGGAGCCAGCGAGAGCCCCGCTGAACCCATCCCATGCAGCCCCCCGAGCTCCCAGACCTCGTCGGGGAGATGCCCGAGCCCCGGGCAGAGCGAGGAAGAAAAATGAGGTTATTGTCAGTGCCACATAGAGTGTGGTTTCATCCCCACCAACCCTGGCGGACAAACAAAGAACAAAAGGCAGCAGATGCCAAGGAGTAGGTTTGAGCCGCCCGCGGAGCCTTCCCTTTCTGGCTGGCGTGGCTGAGGAATGCTCGAAAAACCCAAGAGGCAAAGAGTGATAAGGGGCTGTTTATCTTTTTATTATAAATTTAGTATGAATGGACCAATGGAAAAGTCACAATGGAGTACCAAGAACATTTTATCAAAATTTTAGCAGCATTTAAACAGTAATAGATTCCCAACCTCCTCCGGGCACCCCTTGCCCTTCGCCTCCCACCCACGAAAACAGTAACTTTTCCCCCAAGTGTGTGCTTTTCCAAAGCCATGCAGGGGCCGTAGCGAGCCATTTCCCTCCCCCCCAATCCTGAGCTGCCATGAAAAAACGAAAACAACCAACAAACCTCATCCTAAATCCCATCTCACTCAACCTGCACCCACGCAGGACCAGGCTCTCGTCCTCAACTCCTCGGGGCTGTCAGCATGGTGGGAGGCTGGTGGGCTCTGGCATGGCATGGGATGGATGTGCTGGGGGGCAAAGGGTGGACCCCCAGCATCTCCTCCCACCCTTGCCGTGCTCCTCACACCAGCCCCTCTCGAGGGTGCCCTTCGGTACCTTCCACCAGCAAAACCAGGGCTGAGCCCATCTCCTACCCGCTGCTGCCCTTCGTGTCTGGAGGTCGGGGTGCCGTGCACCCCGCGGTCCCCGCTCCCGTTACCTGAGAGTGTGAGTTGTGGCTGGATGGACAGAGGGAAGGGGAGACCAGGGCGGCCCATTTCTCCCACCGGAATTGGAAAGCAGGACAACTGGGAAGCTGAGACTGGAAGGGGAAAGGTAGGAAGGTGAGCAGTGAGCCTACTTCAAATTCAACCCACCAAATGAAGTGGGTCTACTACCAGCTGATGCGGAGAGCTGTGGTCTGCCTAACAACAAGAACTAGCTTTTTTGTGTGTGCTTTTTGCTTTTTTTTTTTGTTTTTTGTTTTTTTTAAAGTTACATTAAGAGACATGAACAGCGCTATCCCGGCCTTGCTGGCAGGAGCTTGGTGAGAATGTTGAAGTAGAGGTTGGGAAAACACAACACATGCCCACACGTGTAGACGACAACGTAGCATCGGCGAGCTATTCCCCTGCTTCTTTGGTACTTCCTAAACTTTCTTATCCAAAATATATAATAAGGGAAATGCACCATTTTTAGAAGTTACCGTTTGTAAGTATTTAACGCAGCCATAACCAGCACGCTATGGTACACAGAGATCCGTATGATATGAACAAAAGTTATTTTATGAAAAGCACTTCTGCACATTTTATTTTGTTCCAGTATCTTAATAGCTTTTAAAAAAATTCATGTGTTACGCAGCCCTGTACCTCGCTTCTTCTTATATCAAATGGACAAGAAACATTTCCTAATCCATACTCTTCTTCAAAAGATTTTAAAAAAATTGCCACCAAAATGATACACTATGTACAAATTTTACTAAATATTAAATTCTAGGCAATTATTTTCACCCCACTGATAATATAACTTAGGTATTGTTACCTACTATATGCATATATATTTCTTTAATATATAAGAAATGGCACCACATCACCATGTCACCAATATGACACATCGTTATGTACAGCAGATAAGAAGTTAGATATGGAAGATGGATCCTCTCTGACTGGTGGAAGGCTTCTCCCCTCTGGCGGCGGCGGCAGCTCGGCCGTTTTCCCCCCCCTTTTTCCCCAGCGGAGGAGATCTCTTCAGACATAAGGCAGGATCCCGTACATCAGCAGGGCCATCACCCCGGCGCTGAACAAGCCGGCCACCGGCACAGTCACAAACCACGCCAGGAAGATGTTGCGGAAAAGGCGCCAGTCGACGGCTTTCTTGGAGCGGATCCAACCCACGGCCACCACGGAGCCCACCTTGGGAAGGCCAGGGGGGGGAAGAGAAAGGGAGAAGAGACCAAGGTGTGAGGGGTAGATGACAGCGCCCGCCACGTGCCCACGGGGCCACACCAATGCCAGTCAGCTGATACCGAGCCACGCTGAGATAAAGGAGCCCACCCCACCTCCCCGGGATGATGGTGAGGGGTCTGTTCTGGTGAGGTGGCAGGAGGGTGACACTTCCAGGGTGCTTTGACCTTTGTTTTAAAATTGATCTCCTGTTTTTCATGGGTCTCTGGCTCAGCCAAAGGAGAATAAATATGTTTGGGGGTTTTTCTCTGCCCTGTTGGTTCCTGGATCAGCCATGAGCGCAACCAAGGAAGCCCTCCACCTGCCCAGCACCTGACTCAACCTGTAGGGAAGAGGGCTAAGCGTCCACCAAGTCTGGCCAGACTGTGGACTCAGCCTTCAGGGAAGAGGGCAAGCGTCCACCAAGTCTGGCCAGACTGTAGTCTAAAGCATGAAAACACCAGGAAATTTGTTTTTAAGGCTCTGATGGAGGCTCTGATGGAGGATGTGGCACAAGGCAGGTGGGGAGGGCTAGTATGATTCATATGATTCCCATCCCACCTGCCTGTCCTCCTGCTGGTTTGGGATGTCCTGTCTCTTCGCCTGGCAACTTATAGCCTGGCAATACAGAGCTGACTCCAAACAGTGCCTATAGATTTCCATACTGCAGGCTATAAACAGGACAGCAAAGGCAATACAGGCAGCTGAGCCCACCCCATCACAGCGAGGGTAACTTGGCAGGGAGCAGACAGACAGCAGGAGGTTAGACCCAGGACGGCTGCCCTATATCCAAACTCATCAGGTCCAAGCCCTCCGAGGAAAACCAGCCCTCCTGGACCAGCCAGCCAAGCCAAGCTGAGCATCCAGAGCTAAAACCCTCCTTGTGGACAAAGAACATCAGCCTGATGCTATGGGCCACGCAAACTGCATGGACATCAAGAGGTCTGGCTTCAGGTGGGGAATGGATAAACCACCAAAATCCCCAGGGCAGCTGGGCAGGTCAGTGTTTTTGAAGACAAAACACACTGCGGCATGGACAAAGCTACAAGCTTCTCTTCCTTCAAATGTATTTTCAGTTAATAAGCTTGGGTTTAAACCCAGCATATTATTTTTTTAAGAAAGAACCAGACTGAGAAAAACATTCCCAGTGAAAAATGATGCAAAAACTTCAGAAACACGGCATTTTCCTTCTGCCCTGGAAGTGGCCCCCTGTGCCGTTATCAAAAATGTGTAAATCAGTGCAAGTCTATTCAAAAGCACACAGTAAAGCAGCAAGAAATGGGGGAGGAATATCCCGTTTTGAAGGAAAGGGAACTCCAAAACACAGCTGGGCTTGTGCTTCCTGAAATGCCATCCCTGCCTCCTCTCCCCTGCTTGTTTTCTTAAGGGGAGGATCAGTCCCTGCCTATAGATGAGAAGATGGGCTGCTTCCCACATGCGGAACCAGGAGAATGATAAATGCTGGGAGGACAGTGAAGCGGGGAGAGACACAACGGGGCTATCAAATCCTCAGCTTTTGTTCACACCTAGTTAACTTCTAACTCCTGCTTAACATTTCTTTTCAGGGAAAAGAGCTTTTTGTGGAAGACCCTAGGGAAATAAGACTCTCAAAAGCCCCTGTGAAAGAACAAGGGAAAGCTAAACTTGATATTCTAGAACTGAAAAGGCCTTGGTCTAAAGCTTGATCCAGTAAGGAAATCCGTTAGAAAAATATTTAATCTGAATACCCCTTGAGTGGACAATGGGCTATTCTGTATTTAGGAGGTATTAAGTGTAACTAGGAGGTGCCCAGGTGAGAGGAACCCCCCACTTCTGACTCTATCAAAGCATTAACCCAAGGACACAGCCTTTGGTTTCTCAGCAGCTCAGCTGTTGGGCTCTGCTGTACATCTGGCACGTTCCTTAGCATCCGTTTGTCCTGCTTGCAACAAGAAGTGTTGCTTCTCGAGTGAGCCTGCAGCCCACCCACCACGACCTCCCAGCCCTTCCCGAAATTTCAAAGGTATCAGCAATGATGGCATTGGTAATCTGTTTTGAACGTTATTAAAGTTTAGTCGATTAATAGTGATTTTGATGGACTAGAGGTTAGGAGAGTGGCTAAAATTTGGGTGTAGGAAGGCTACACCGCCTGCGGAATTTCGGATGAGGTCTACTTTGAGATTGGTTTGAAACCAGTGCAGTTTGCCTTCAGTATGCTCTGTTTAATGCATTACAGAAATGCTTTGGACTCTCTTGTTCCTGTGCAATGATGACGTACTATGATAACACATGGAGTATGATAATTCCATCATAGCAACACGGAGAATACTTTTCAAAACCCCCCCAAATCATAATAGCAAACCCCAGCTGACAGTGTGACCTCAGCAAAGTCATGGGTAAGATGCAGTATGATCAGTTGCCTACCTGGGCAGCAAAAAGGCAAGGTGATTCCCTCCCAGCAAAGCTGCTGGGCTGGAGATCTAGGACAGGGGTATGGGGTGGTGGCTGCCTCACGCAGCCCAAACCCTCTGATTTAGGACCGAATGCAATTCCTGATCCGTGAGGGCATGACAAACCTTTCTCAGAAGCTAATGCTTGTCTTCCTGCTACCAATCTCCAAGTTTGCCACCACATATGCTCCAAAAACTCAAAACTGCTGCTCAGAGCTTTCCTTCATAGTTGGTCTCCGTCCTCCATTACGGTCTATCGCTTCACCTCAAAAAGGTCTCCCTCCACCTCAGGTGTTTCACGCTGCTCCTTCTTGGCCATCGGTTGATCTAGTTGACCAACACCCCTTCGGAAAGGGCTCCCACTTCAGAAAATGCTATTCTGCTGTGGAGCAAATGTTGGGGAAAAAAAATAATTCCCACTCCCTCCACTAGGCTCACCTTGAACCCGCTTTCTTTTTGATTTCTAGGGGGAAATAGTTTTCCTCCTGATTTTTAAGAAAGTATTTCTGGCTCAATGGCTGACAGCACTCTCATCAGAGAGGCATCTTCCCAAGGAAAAAATGATATATAATGTTTGGGTTTTTTTATTCCTTCACCGAGCCTCCAAAGAAAACATCTGGTACAAGGGTTTGCTTTATCTCGTGTTGATCACTTCGGATCTTTCAACCCAGGATCTCATTTTGCTGAAACACAGAGTCAGTTATAATAATGTGAACATCCTGGAACAGTCTAATCCTATTGCGAAGGGAATCTTTCCATTAAGAACGATCCATCTAATGAGATATTGCAAACCACAGGGAGCAGACACAGACTAACCCCATTAACTGCTTTTATGGAAGTTGTTTTTTTTTTTTAAAGGAATTATTTCGCTCTGCAGTTAGAAAAGATCAAGCTTTTAACTGCATTGAGTCAATGAATACCTCCTAATGCCGCTCTCTCATTAGCTTATGGCTTCCAAGTCATTTTCTTTTTAAATTTGGTCTATTTATCTCCCCCAAAGTGCATTTTTCTCTTTTATGATGGTTGGCTAGAAGTGCTTTGGGCACGCAACCGGGCTAATCAAAGCTATATTATTCTCCCCCTTCAAATTCCTCATCACACGTTGGTTAGACCAGTCAGCTTAAAGGGAGGTGGTTTCAGGCGAGCATTTTTAGAAGTGGATCACATTGTTATTACTTTTCCCCTCCCTGCTTGAATCGGAGGCACCGGAGTTTGGCCAACGGCAGGAAATCTGAACGGCCTTTCAGAGCAGCTCAGCCTTGGCTGCTTCTCAAAGAGCTCTACAGCAGAAGAAAGACATGATTTTGCAACAGAGGAAGGCTTTCCGAAGAAACGGTTTTTCACTAGAAAAAGGCCAATTGAACCAACTTGGGGCGTTTTGCAGGATGTGTGGATTTCATTGACTCCTCTTTCACTGGAAACCAGGTCAATGTCACAGGGAAGGATGCCCGGCCTCTTGCCAGCCCGCCTGCCATGCCGTGGAGCAGTCAGCCCGGAAAACCTGCCTGCCCCAGCCCCAGCCAGAGCTTGGAAGGGCTTCAAGGTCCCCAGAGTGCAGTGGCAAATCTTACAGGATCTGCCTCTTGTGGTATCTCCCAAAGCAGAGGGGCTTTGCTACCCTGGGGTCTCTGATTGCAGAAGGGCTTCCCCATACCCTGCCAGAGGGTGAGGGACACAGCCAGCTCTGCACATCCAAGAGCTTGGGAGTCTGTAGGGAAGCAAAAAAAGATGGGATATCTGACTGGGGAATTTTCCCAGGGAACAGAATTCCAAATTTCCACTTTGTTCTGCCAGCAGTGTAAATGCCCACACGCTCCCTGCTGCCCAACGAGCTATATAAATGTCTTCTCACATGGTGTATCATATGACACAATTAAATTCTGCTCATTACCCAGCCTATATCTAGACTTCAAACTGATCTTTCTTTTTTTTTTTTAAAAAAAAAAAAAAAAAAAAAAAACCAACAACCTTACTCAAAAAATTAATGACCAGGGCCGGATTCTATATTATAATGCACAAAAGTGAGGACGAGTTGGTTTAAAAGAAGAAAGACATTAAAATATTAGCTTAATGACGCAGCAGTGGTTTTCATACGGGTGGCTCTAATACACATGTCACTGGGATCACACGAACTACGAGTCTACGTTATTTTAATATCTCTATATTAGTCCGATACGATCGCATGAGGGGGAAAGACACTCCAGACTTTTGTGCAACGACTCGTCACGCTGACTTTGCTTTAAGAGCGGCCCGTGTTGTTTGGCGATGGCGCGTCGCATACTGAAGGCAAACCTGCAGACAAGTTGGTATCTCTCTCGTATTTTGTTATGGTTTGTCCTAGTGATGTGATTTACTGATGCGATCACTGCAAACTCCAATACCTTGCAATGGGTGGAGCTTATTGGGATACCCACATTTGAGGCTACAAGTACCGTTAGCGCACACATTACTTCAATGCAAAATCCACTGTGAAGAAATAAAACAAACAAACAAAAACAAAAAAAGACAGATGGAAAAAAACCCGTAGTACAAGAGTTATATGCAGGAAATCCCATGCCATGCACTTATCAAGAAAGTGAAGTATAAATGATGGATGGTGTGCAGCCTCTGAACAAGGGAGAAACGCTGCCTGACCAGGTTCAAATGGTACCGCTGGGGGAAACCAGCTTCTTCCTTGCTTTAAAAATTGAGGTCACGTTTTTGTGAGCGAGCGCTGCTTCTCTTTCACCGCTTTTAACTTAACTGTGACGACTCCAATGTGGGGTTTTTTTTGCTTTTTTTTGGAAGCCTGATTGTTTTGCAGAGTCGCTGAGACGCGTTGAGGCGCCTCCTCCCAAACCCACCATCCTCCACCGAGCGGCTGCTTCCCCCTGGCCGTGCCATTATCCGCTGGCCCGAGCGGCAGGATTTTAAGATGAATAGTCCAGGCTGCCTTGTCTGCAGTCGCTGGGCGAAGGCATACCTTGCAGTGTGTAGTACTGACAGGAAGTCCCACATTGGAAGCTACCACAACTGTGAACGCCGAAGCCAACTCAATAGTGAATCCACTGCGGGAAGCATAAGAAAACACTTCACAATCACTCTTTGCATCAGCTGGGACTGACACCGTGCAGCGTGCCAAAGCCTTACCCGGTTTCTTCTTTTTCCACTGGGTTTTTTTTTTATCTCCAACTGGTTTTTGGTCATAGGAATAAGTTAAGAGAATAAGGAAAGGCTGAATAATGGGAACGGCACCAGCCCGTCATCTGCACGGCTCGTTGCGGCAAGGACTTCTACTACTCTACGCTGCGGTGAATCGTGCCTAATTAGTAGTTCGGTTAAGTACCAGCAGAGGTCGAGTATGGACAAAAATGACTATAATAAATACATATGGGTTTAACAGTCTGAAGCGCACCGGGAACGCCACCGTAATCTTGCCATGTCCAAATGCACCTTCTGCCGGGTTAATTAGGTCATCAGCAGAAGACTCTGTTCACGTAGACCTCTATGCCTCAGAAGCACTCAGTATTAGTTTACAGGCTTATCTTTTTTTCCTTTCTCTCTTTCTTTTTCTCGTTCTTTCTTTTTTTCATAGAATTATAGAAGGGTTAGGGTTGGAAGGGACCTTAAAGATCATCAAGTTCCAACCCCCCTGCCCTGGGCAGGGACACCTCCCACTAGACCAGGTTGCTCCAAGCCCATCCAGCCTGGCCTTGAACCCCTCCAGGGATGGGACAGCCACAGCTTCTCTGGGCAACCTCTTCCAGTGTCTCACCACCCTCACAGTGAAGAATTTCTTCCTAAGATCTAATCCAATTCTCCCCACTTTCAGTTTAAAACCATTCCCCCTTGTCCTGTCACTGCACTCCCTGACAAAGAGTCCCTCCCCAGCTCTCCTGTAGCTCCCTTCAGATATTGGAAGGCTGCTCTAAGGTCTCCCCAGAGAGACCTTCTCTTCTCCAGGCTGAACAACCCCGGCTTTTCATTCTTTCTTCCTCTCCTTTTCATCCTTTTTTTTTTCCCCTTTAATTTTTCAGCAAGATGGAGAAGTCAAAGCCGGGTTATCATCAAAATCAAACCACAGCAAATCCAACAAACCGCATCACAAACACAACACCGGAGCAGAAGTCTCTCAAGATGGCTTCACGCCCAAAGCTCACGCGACCGTAGAAGACAACCGTGCACCTACCTGGATGGTGTGATCGGAGTGAGGTCTTTACCCATGGTCTGGATGACTCTCCTGCCCCAGACCCAGAGACCGACGCAGATCCCGACACCTCCGTAGAACAGCAGCCAGACGGGAGTTGACGCTTCTTGCATCACACCACCTTGCTCGTAGATAAGCCAGAGGGCGACGAGGGGACCGATCGCGTTGCTGGAGAAAGAGAATTGACATGGCCCAAGTTATAAAAACGGAGATAATAATAGCCTTGAAAGAAGCCCCTTATTTTCTGCCTGATTTTTTTTCTCCATCACGCACGCAGCGCTGCTCTGGCTGGACCCTGATCTCACTTGGAGAGGCTGCAGCAGGAGACCCTTATCACATTGTTTTTTTCAGTTGTCACTTTGTCACCGATAACTGCAGCAAACGCTGAAAGGAATTTCTCTTTTACAAATTGTTTCCTGAAAGGTCAGAGTTGGTAATACCTCATTACGGGTGTCTCGGGACAGAACCCAGGATTTTCAGTACTGTAATGATCTCAAATTTTACCCATTCAAGAGCTCTGCATCTTTAAAATTCAAGTATTAAATTAGCTCTTTTTTTTCTTAAAGAGGGAAGTTAATGAACATAATTACCATTGCAGACAAGGAGACGCAAATATAATCTAGTCTGACAACCTGTAACGTTTGGAGATACGATCAGAAGGTGACTTAGTCCTCTTTAAAAGCGTTGTAGAGCTAGTTGGGCTGGATGGGAGAGGACTCCTTGGTGACACAGAGCTGGCGTAAGCCCTTTTCGTTACCCTGCCCCTGCTATCTAGAAAAACACTGAAAGTCAGCGACACTGAAGTCCCCATTCCTAAAACAGGTCACCCAACATCGGTGGCTGGAGCCTTCGATGAGGCTTCTGGACTGAGACTGTTTACTCTAAAAAAGCATCATCAAGTTTCCTGACGTGAGAGTTCGAACAAAAACTTCTAAAGCCGGTATCCAGTTCCTTTAAAGGCTTAAATACTAAAAAGTCGATAAGAACTTTGACTTCTCCCTTTTTTTTCTTTTGGTTTTTTTTTTTTTTCAGCTCTTCTGCTAAACTGAGCAGCGTTTATCCACGACTGAAAAAAAAGCATAAGAAACAAAGCGGCTTTTATGTTGTCGTGGTTTTGACCGAATTGACCAACCAGAACAACAGATGGCCCCTCCCTCCCCCCCTAAGGAAAAGAGAGGAGAGGAAGAGGGGGGAAAAGAAAATAAATTATGAGTTTAGAAAAAAACTAAACTACTTTAATGAAAATATAAATAAATAATGGAATAGTAAGAAGAAAAGGAAATAAAATTAAAAAAAATGTATACAGTATATACAAAACCGTATCAAGCTCCCAGGATGATGATCACATCATCAGCAGGCACAGGGGAAAGTCCCAGGCTGGACTTGGTGATGGACAGGAGCTGGATTCCAGATCGTTCCTCCAGTGAGGAATGCTCGGATCAGGATCAAAAGCAGATGGATAGACAGGGTCCTCCTTGGACGCTGGCCATTGAAGGAAGAGCATTGACCCTTTGATCCTTCAGCTTTTACACTGAGCATGGGGCAGATGGGATGGAACACCCTGTTGGTCAGGTTTGGGTCACCTCTCCTGTCCCCTCCTCCCCACAGGGGGAACCCCTCTACGCTTTTCCGTTTCTGACCCTCTAAGGGGGCAAATACCAAAATTGTGTTATGCTTATAGCAATAAGTATAAGGAAGGGCCTCTCTGCTCACCATCCCTTGGTATAATCGGGTCTTGTCACTGTGAGAGTGAACAGTTTCTGAACAACACCCTGTTCATTTCAGAGTTTAGTTCGTTAGAAGAGGCCCAGCTAAAAAAGTAAAATTACTGAACAGAAAATCAGTTCTGTTTTACCTCAAAACCAGGCCATACGTCTAAAGGATGGCGAGAAGAGCAGAGCAAACCTGTCCCCTGTCATTCCAGAAGATTGAGACCCAGCAGGAAGCTCCCCCTCTTTGTAAAGCGATAAGGAGCGTGGGTGGCAGCGAGCACCAACAGCAACGCTTGCCCTGCAGCCAAGACCAAGCTAAATTTAGCTCCTGGTCTCCCTCCAAAGCACAGGGATGGAGTGAGGGCCCAGTTTTAACGTCCAACGTCAGGCAAAGCGAGCCACCGTAACCAACAGTTAATAATTAACTCTCCCAGACCCGAGGCACTCGGGGCCGAGTGCTAATTGCCAAGAGAGGAAGGTCCTCAGCACAGCACAACTCGCACATCTAAGCAACGCAAGACCCTCCCCTTCTTTCTTCTGGTCCTTGAGAAACCAAGCTCTGAAGTCTGAGCAGCGACCCCGGAGCAAAGTAACTAGGGAGGAATTTTCCCTTGAAAACGGCAGGCAACAACATTCAAGCTGAGGGAAAACAAAAGTACTTTAAAAAATGCTCTTTGATATAAAAAGGAATGAATGATTCTTACGGATTTTGAGAAATAAATTAGTGAGGTACCATGAATAATAAAATCCAGGGGGTTTGAAGACACTGGATAGTACGATGAAGAACTAAATACCCTTCAAATAAAGAGCGATTTCCACTAGCAAAAATACTTTAAAATTCTGGTCTGATACTGGGCACAAACTGCCCAGTATCCCTATGGGCACAAATTTGAACATATGAAGTTCCACCTAAACGTAAGGAGGAACTTCTTTCCTGTGAGGGTGGCAGAGCCCTGGAAGGTGAGGTGGTGGAGTCTCCTTCTATGGAGACATTCCAAACCCCACCTGGAGACGTTCCTGTGGGACCTGTTCTGGGTGGCCCTGCTTTGGCAGGGGGTTGGACTAGATGATCTCCAGAGGTCCCTTCCAACCCCATGATCCATTTGATCCGCTGAGTTAGTGCATTGAGTGAAAGGAAGTATGTGAAAAGTCCTCCGTGCCAAAATGCAAGAATTATTTTACCTTCAAGGAAGAAGAGATTCTCAATTGAAGCATTTCTAATATTTTTAAGTCGACCTGCAACTTCATGGCCGGTGTTTTCAGGTGTAGATTACATCACTTGCACATTTAAATGCCTTACTGTGCATAGAAAGAGAATGGTAATTCGCTGTACCTTCAACTGATGAATGCAGGATGGAAAAAGGCAACTAAAACGATGAAAAAGGGGAAAACTGATCATTCCTTCTTCCAGCCCTGTATGATGTGGGGACAACCTCCCTGTTGAAACATTTGGGGCGAGCCCAGGCTCCGATTCCTGACCATTCTGAAGAGATTACGGATGAATATTTTTCAGTTCTAATGTAAATGGGAAGACAGAAAAGGCTTCCAAAACTACAGCAGCAAACTATGCTCTCTTGTACCAAAAATCCAGTTTTAATTATTTGAAAATGCTACACCTCTGTGGATCACCTAAGCTTAATCCTTGAAGAAAAGGTTATTTTCTTATTTGTGGCAACAGAAGGCAAGGCAAAACTCTGCTGACTTATGCTCAGCCTCAGAGGATCCGAATGGCTGATGCTGCCCAACAGATTAGAAGAGATTACACCGGTGCCCACAGAGGCAGCACTTCTGATACCTTCCCTGTAGGAAAAGAAAGCAGAGGAGCATTGGATCCATATATGCTTAGAAAGAAAAAAGGTAATTAACAGCATTTTCGTTTGTGGGTATCTGTACCACTGGTTATCTAGACCAGAGAGATGTTTCTCCTCTCCCTGTAAATCACATTTAATGTGACTTAAATGTTCAGCTCTGAGGGACAAGAGCATCTCTCAGCCTGAATACCTGCAAGTGGCTACCAACAGCCAGCAAACTGGCAGCGGGTCTACCACTGTCACGGCTCTTCAGAGGGCTCCTTCTGCTTCTGGGTTCATTTAGTAGGTCCAGTCCCAGGGGCTTGCAGTATCAACACTTCCAATGCCAATGGAGAACAGCTCTAGAAGAAGCCATAAAGCCTGTCCCACCACAAAACTACCAAAAGCTCAAAATGAACATGTCTAACAAATTGCAAAGATTAGGATCTTGGTGCTGCCTACATCAGCTTTGAGACATTACCACAATCATGTGCAATCAACCATCTTTGGGGCGAGGAGGAATTCATTGGTAGAAGACAACCAGTCCCACCAGAAGAGTAAGAGAGAAAAAACACATCAAAAAAAAAAAATAAAAAGACTTTGCTTTGAGACCTTCTGTGGTTATCAGATGTCTCCTGCAGCTGAGTGACTAAGCAGATGATGAAGTACAAGGATGTTGGCTGGACTGGGACGTGGCTTTCACAATATTTCCCACCGTTTCTATCTCATTGGACTCCAGACACGACTAGCCGGAAAGCAGACTCCAGATCTTCCATGCATTTGGCTAAGACTCAGTTCACAAGTCTAATTTCAAGGAGTGATTTTCTCTTACTCTCCCACGCAGCTCTTTTACTTGCCTTAACTAAGTCTCGTTTACTTGTGCTGGAGCTCCAAGCGTTATTCATGGTAGTTTAAGAGGGAAAAGAAAAAAGCCTGAGAAGGTCACCCTGGGGCCCTGAGCCCCTATCCACACCTATCTCTATGTAGAACTGCCATTAGGTTCCTCTGTAACTGAAGTGCTTCTGAGGATGTTGCTGTAATATTTAACTCTTGGGTTTAAAAGCTGAGATAAGCTACTCCTGTCCTGCTATTACTTTAGTTTCGTTTATGTAATGCATATTTTTCCACTGAGCACAAGAGGATGGCCATTACGAGTTGATTTCAGAGTGAATTTATAAAACATTATGGCATAAGTCTAACTCCTGAGTCTACCTGTTGTGAAGAACATTCTCCATGTCCAGTATTATCATCTTTACTGTGCTCTGCCAGCCCCAGTTACTTGCAGGGCAGGGGGCTTTGCAGCCGGGGAGGTGTGTAGAGACTGTTTGCCTTCCCCAGAGGTGTGATACAGAAGCACTGAATCACATGGGGTTGGAAGGGACCTCTGGAGATCATCCAGTCCGACCCCCCTGCCAAAGCAGGGCCGCCCAGAGCAGGTCCCACAGGAACGTCTCCAGGTGGGGTTAGAATGTCTCCAGAGAAGGAGACTCCACCACCTCCCTGGGCAGCCTCTGCCAAGGCTCTGCCACCCTCACAGCAAAGAAGTTCCTCCTCACGTTTAGGTGGAACTTCTGTTCAAGTTTGTGCCCATTTCCTCTTGTCCTGTCCCTGGGCACCACTGAAAAAAGACCAGCCCCATCCTCTTGACACCCTCCCTTTAAGGATTTCTAAGCATCAGTCAGATCCCTCCTCAGCCTTCTCTTCTCCAGACTAAAAAGACCCAAGTCCCTCAGCCTCTCCTCATCAGAGAGATGCTCCAGGTCCCTCATCATCTTTGTAGCCCTCTGCTGTCCCCTCTCCAGCAGTTTCCTGTCCTTCTGGAACTGGGGAGCCCAGAACTGGTCCCAGTGCTCCAGATGGGGCCTCCCCAGGGCAGAGCAGAGGGGCAGGATGACCTCCCTCCACCTGCTGGTCACACTCTTCCTGATGCCCCCCAGGATGCCATTGGCCTTCTTGGCCACAAGGGCACATTGCTGGCTCATGGGCATCCTATTGTCCACCAGGACTCCCAGGTCTTTCTCCTCAGAGCTGCTCTCCAGCAGGTCACCCCCAACCTGTCCTGGTGCAGGGGGTTATTCCTCCCCAGGTGCAGCACCCTACTCTTGTCTTTAATAAAGTTCATCAGGTTAAATGCCACGGGATTAAATGCCATCTACAGCAACGCTCGTAACTCGCGGGCGCGTGTCGGGGCGGGTTGAGCGAAGTGCTGCTGCGTGTTTCTGAAGTACTGTCTGACTCTCAGGGTGATTTCTCTAGCTCTCTCGACTCACGGGAATTGGCACGGCTCCTCTTCTTTCTGCTCGCTTCTGCCAGTTGAGAACCTGTCCCGCACCATTTATAAAGCTCTTGTGAAAGATAGCATTTGACAGTGAAGCTGAACTATAAATAGAGTTGGCTTCTCCTCTCCCCCGCGAGACAGATAGTATTACCAACAAAAAAACACCCCCACATACAGCTATCATGAGACAGGCGTAGAAATTACGGTTTCCCATGCACACACACGCACAAGCAGAGATTTTTAGGTTCCTTTGGGTCGCAAGTCCAGGCCCTTCTCTGGAGGAACAAAGACTTACTAAAAATTAAGGGGGTTTTTTTGGGTAATGGAAGGATGCCATCAGCTGAACGCTCTGTCAAACTTGTCAAAATATTTTATGAACCAGCAACATCGCTATTACCTTGCTGCTACTTATTTGAGAGGAGTGATGAGTTGCTCAAGAAAGAAAATCTGATTGTATTTGAATGCTACATCCTGAATAAGCTTTGTGTTATAATCCACAATGCACAGACTACTTGATGACCACGCTTTGATTCACAGAATCACAGAATCTTCTAGGTTGGAAGGGACCTTCATGATCACCTTGTCCAACCGTCAACCTAATTTTGACAAAAATAAACACCTGCACAACAAACAAAAAGCAGCACCATCACTAAACCAGATCTCCCAGCACTACATCAACCCATCTTTTGAACACCTCCAGGGATGGTGCCTCAACCACCTCCCTGGGCAGCCCATTCCAATGCCTAATAACCCTTTTGGTGAAAAAAAATTTCCAAATATTTTCCTAATATATTCTCTGCTATCTGAAAGAGCAGATTGTGCTTTAGCTACTTCTTCTAGTTGGGTGAAGGAAGCTTGACACATACATTATCACTGATTAAAACTGAATGACGAGCAACATAGCTGCCCGAGAAATCTATCTTAGGCTTCCAATATTGCAAATATAATTACAAAGTCCCCAGTCATTTGACTATTTCCCAAACCAGCATTTCACAAACGAACTTTCCACTGGGAGAATAAGGGGGATGAACATGCTGCAGTTGTGCCTGGAGACATCACCCGGTTGAGTGAGGGTGCGAGAAGGATACGCCCGTATGTACCAAGAGGAAAAAAAGATATGTCCCAATCTCCAGAGATCCTCCTATTGTTGACAGAGTTCTATCCTAGTTCTGACAACCAGGCAATTTTGGAAATAGCGTGACACAAAAGTGTGTCACAGCTGTGCCCTGTTGAAGTGCAACCTTTGGGCGTCTTAATGAGTCAGGAAGGCTACTTGGTTCTTCCTGCAGCTCCAACTCCCTGGTTCCTGGAGGGTTGGGTCCATCCTCCCCCTTGTCCACCACCATCAGCCTTCTCCCAGCAAGCCCTGGCTGGCACATGGGATGGGGGGAAGGACTCCCATGCCCACCAGAGCCCCCTGTTTCTCACTGCTCTTCTCTGGCTTGCCTGCGCGGCACAACAAAGATGCCACGCACCTGCACAATTAAGGGCACAAGCGAAGATTCTATAAATTGATTCTATAAATTTTGACACAGAAAGGGTTATCAAGCCTTGGAATGGGCTGCCCAGGGAAGGGGTTGAGGCACCATCTCTGGAGATGTTCAAAAGATGGGTTGACATGGTGCTGGGGGACGTGGTTTAGTGATGGTTTTTTTCTCAGAGTTAGGTTGATGGTTGGACTAGATGATCTTGAAGGTCCCTTCCAACCTAGATGATTCTATGATTCATACTTACTTGGGACACGGGCTGCACTTTCAGGATGGACTGCTATTAAAAAGGGAAGAAATCAGATTTCAGGCTGCTCTCAGCAATCGTAATGGACAGATTAGCTTTCAGAATATTCTAAATGATCTTGACTGCAGCTCTCAGGGAGGACATAGGAAATACTCATTTTGTAATCCAGCCTTATTATAGCTCCTTGAGAATCCTTATTTAAGCCAGGAGGCTGAATCCCACTAAGCTCTCCGTGTGTAGGGAGATACTGGCCGTGTTCTGGCCCCTTTCCTCCTTTAATCCCACTGCATTTACTTTAGGAAGAGGGGAAGGGGGGAGTCCCACTGCTGTTTGTGTGCCCTGACCTAAAACTCCAATGAAATCTGCAGGGAGGTGAAAGGAGAAGTTTCCTCTCCCCGTTCTCAGCCATTGGAATGGGCTGCCCAGGGAGGTGGTTGAGGCACCATCCCTGGAGGTGTTCAAAAGACAGGTTGATGTAGTGCTGGGAGATCTGGTTTAGTGATGGTGCTGCTTTTTGTTTGTTGTGTGGGTGTTTATTTTTGTCAAAATTAGGTTGACGGTTGGACAAGATGATCTTTAAAGTCCCTTCCAACCTAGAAGATTCTGTGATTCTGTGATTCTGTATTTTGGGCAAGCAGGTATTTCCTAGTTTCACTCGCGTTCCTTTGCTTAACAATGAATTCCCTATCTGGTAGCAGTTCAGTTTCCCTGAAGCCACCAAGAAAACATGGAGAAATATATAAAAAGTACTACACATTTTTACTGTATCTCTAAAATAATTGTAAGTCCTGTCTTCAGTAATGTAGTCTTTATTGTTTGGATAGTAAGAGAGCCATTCTTTGTCAGGCTTGTGCTATAAATGTACATGGCATCACCTGCAGACTCTAACATGAGTGACCCCCTTTTTCCTATAATATCTAAGGATGAATACACCATCCTGAAGTCCTCCATGTGAAATTTAATTAGAGCACATTCAAACAATTCATGCAGCAGGAACTCAGCAAAACAGAGATTTCCACCCCCCCCATGCCAGCACATCTGTGAAATGTCTTCAAGAAGGTTTCTCCTCCCTACAGCAGATTTTAATCAGCAAACCTCACGTCAACCGACAGCATCTTTCCATGGCTCATCCAGCTTCGATTGTGATCATTCAAGGAATAAGGAGCTCCAAAGTTTGCTCGAGTCAACAAAAGCATTTTCCCATGTGCTTGGATGGGCTGTGGGGCCGACGCACGATTTGCTCATGGATTTCTCATTCCCAACCCAGCAGCAAAGCAGCCATGTTGTGCTGAGCACAGGAGATAGCTATGGGCTTAGTAGTCCTCCTCAGCCACTTCCAAAAAAGCCTGCCCAACTGCCCTTATTTTTGGGTAGGTGTTAGTTCAGACATGCTTCCAGTCTTTGGAACGCACCCTACAGCTTCAGCAACTCTCCCACCACCTGCATTTACACAGGTAGGTTCTATAAATTAGACAAGGTAAGCTGCTGAGCTCCTGGTCACCACAATTCCTGCTGAACAAACCTATAACTACAGAAAATTTGACAGCAAATAAGCTCAGCCCATAGGCGCGTACAAACCCCACCAGCCAACAAAGCCTCTGGAAAGCTGGCTCTGAACAAGCATTTAGGAAGCTGGCAGTTCTCCTCGTGTCACGCTCCTGGCCCAGGTCTTTTTTTCCATCCTGCCCTTTTCATTCTCCCGTTGCCCTTGCAGTGACCTGACGTGCTCCCTTTGTGCTGGGGTGCTGAGCCAGTGGGACCTGCTCACTTGGCGCCGCTAATTAAGCTCAACAACAACAACTTTTTTTTTTTTTTTCAATTTTTTTTCTCATTTTTTTTTTTCCAGCAGTTCTGCCCCAACACATTTAGTCGGGATTTGAAATTCTTTAGATTTCATTCAGCCCATGTGCCACCATGCTGTCACAAGGCTCTCGGCCCGGCTCAGTTAGTCCCAGCCCTGGAAGGGCTCCAGCATCCTTGACACGGGCGCATATAAACTGAACAAAACAGCCACCCAAATAAGGAGTAACCATGATTCCTGTGATTTCTTTTAATGCACAGGATCCCTGCTGATGTCAGCCCCAACTGCCACCGACATCAGCTCCTACAGCAAAGGCAGGATGCATTTTAGCTATCGTTAACGATGCTAAAAAGCATAATCTTGGAAGAAACAGGGTTCTGCCTCCCCTTGTTATGAGTTAGTTCTGCAGCTGAAGCCAAAATACTGATTTAAGCCTTTCAGAGCCAGGGAAAAAGCCTGGAAAATGGAAAAAGGGAGATCTCCATCCATTTTTTTCGCCCACTGAAGTGCTATCCGAACTATACAGGGCGCTTTCTGCTGCACAAAGTGTTTCTGAGCTCCATCACGGTTCCACACCATATGCCTCATGCTTAAATATGCTCTAAAACAGGTCAATCATGTAACCACCTGCAGTTTTAAAATTGCATATTGGCTTTTAATTTTTATCTCTTTGCTCCTCTTCTGGGAGGAATACCAGCAAACAGCCTGATGGAAAATAAAGAGAAAGCATGGGAGAAGGAAAATGTAGGAGACGGGTCCAAAGAAAAAGATGTGGATAACAGAGGTGCCACCCTAAATATACGAGTGAGGAGCATTAAGACCAAATGCAGAGGAAAGCGGGATTTTAACAACAAGATTCAAGGCTGAGGAAAAAAAAAAAAAAATAGAGAAGCAGGTTGACAGCAGCACCTCAAAGGAGCAGAAGAAAAGTGAAGGAAGGAGGGAGAAGCAGCCTTCGGTGGAAGATGGATCACCAAGGCTCGTTTTCTTGCAGAAATGTGGAGAGAAAGCCATGCTACTAGCCAAGTTCTACTGCATTATTTTTAAAATAACGCACTGCTTTTTTGAGCTCTGCAGATCTTTATGCAACACGCGGAGGAGCTAAGAGCCTAGTAAGAAGTCTTCCCCTCTGCCAGACAAAGCCTGGCAAAATGTTTCTGCTACATAATCCACAGGACAGATAAAACACTGGGAATGCAGGTATCTACTTGACCTTCCTGGCACACAAAGGGGTCTTTAATTTTTATTGCTTAGCTGGAACTCAGTACAATTGCAAGGATGGGCTCCTATCCAACCCTACACCCATCACCATCTTCTTGCACTACTACCAGCTCTGACCAAACGAAGCTCATTTGTTCTTTAGTTTTGCAATTGCATTAATTGGCCTTAAGAAGAGATTTTGGAATAAGCAGCGTTTAATAAAAATGTCTGCTTGCTGGCAAATTTGGTAGGATCACTGACAGAAGCGGAGATCGGCAACTCACTAAAAAATAAGAATTTTCAGGAAAGGATATTCCCAAGGCCAGTCCAAATACAGAATTCTGGGGGAATTAGGCTGTAAGATGCAACAAATCATACCGCACAGAGTCTAAACCTTGTCCTTCATCCGGTCCAGCTCCTATCCACACCAAATCTGATTTCTGAAGTGACTGCAGCCTTACAGAGACTTCTAACAAGCTCTACTTCCCTTGCCTCCTACAGAAAAGGCGAGCGATGCTTGCATTAATGTGTGAGTCATGGAGGAGTATGGAAGAACGTATAGACATCACCTACAGGGAATAAAAGAGCAGGGGCACCTACAGTGGCAGGCTGTGACCTTCCTGCAGTGGCATTTCCCAGAGTGCATGCCATGAAATATCAGGGGTTTTTGTCCTTTTTCCTACATTCCCCTCGGCACTCGCTGCTGGCCACCTGCAGAGCAGAGGTACCAGCCTCCACGGGCCTTTGCTCCTGCCCGGTGTGCTCAGAGCAGAAGTTCTGATCAACGGAGACCATCCGAGAGGAAAGAAACTTGCGCCTCTGCCCTCTGATCCAGAGGATGAGGGGACCCTGGACTCCTTCCCAGAGCCAGATCCCTGTGGATACAAAAGGAGCAATAACAAGAGCAAGGACGAGGCGGACCGGCTGACACTCCAGAGGGCTGTGCCGCCATCCAGTGTGACCTGGACAGGCTGGCGAGGTGGGGAGAGAACGTCATGAGGTTCAACAAGGGCAAGTGTAGGGTCCTGCACCTGGGGAGGAACCCCCCCAGGCACCAATACAGGTTAGGGGTGGACCTGCTGGAAAGCACTTCTGAGGAGAAGGATCTGGGGGTCCTGGTAGATAGTAAACTCTCCATGAACCAGCAATGTGCCTTTGTGGCCAAGAGGGCCAATGGGATCCTGAACTGTGCAGGGAAGAGTGTGGCCAGGAGGTGGAAGGAGGTCATTCTGCCCCTCTGCTCTGCACTGGGGAGGCCACAACTGGAATCCTGCCTCCAGTTCTGGGCTCCCCAGTTCAAGAGAGACAGGGAACTGCTGGAGAGAGTCCAGTGTAGGGCAACAGAGATGATGGAGGGATTGGAGCATCTCCCTGATGAGGAAAGGCTGAGGAAGCTGGGGCTCTTTAGCCTGGAGAAGAGAAGGCTGAGGGGAGACCTTATTCATGCTGACAAGTGTCTAAAGGGTGGGTTGAAGGAGGATGGAGCGGGACTCTTTTCAGTGGTTCCCAGTGACAGGACGAGGGGCAACGGGCACAAGCTGGACCATGGGAAGTTCCACTCCAATCTGAGGAAGAACTTCTTTGGGGTGAGGATGGCAGAGCCCTGGAAGAGGCTGCCCAGGGAGGGTGTCCCCTTCTCTGGAGATCTTCAAGCCCCGCCTGGATGCAGTCCTGAGTAATGTAATATGGCAGGAGAGTTGGACTAGATGATCTTTAGAAGGTCCCTTCCAACTCCAACAATTCCATGAAGGTGGTTCTTCAGAAAGCCCTATTCTGAATTCCCAGAGCACTGGATGGACAGGGAGGGAAGAGACAGGTTTGCAAGTGTTTTTGAGATGAGCTGCGAGTTAAATCGGGTGGCTGACAGGAACGAGGAGCAATAACCGTTCTCCTTGCTGAGTGGGACGGAGTTTGCCCAGATGCCTGAGGAGGACTATGAAAGTCATGAACGCTGTAAAGCCCCACTGCAAACACTGAAACCGACACCAGCAGGGCACGGCTAAGGCCGTGGGAGGGTTTGGTGGGGAGGGGACTCAGTACGGCCCCAGCTCCAACCCAAATAAGGACCAAGCTGCTCCAACAAGCAGCTTCTGTGTGGATTTCTCAGGGGACTTTATCATGGACATCTCAGGGGACCTTATCCCGGTGCAGGAAAGAGGGCTACTAAATACTGAGTGGATCACTCCAGGCACAGGGAAGAGGCAGTCCAGCCAAATCCTACAGTCAAAATATGCAATGTTCCCAGGAAGGACAAAACCACCCAAACTGCCCTTCACCCACGTGCCACTGAGGTGGTGAGGTGCAACAGGGCCCTGCAGGTGAAGCAACGTTCTAAGCAGATGAGGAATGTGAGGGCAGCTGAGGAAGGTACGAAATGCTCCATCCTGAGCCTTTGTGGTTGTTCAGTCCACACACGGCAAAACAAAACAAACCAATAGAGTCAAACAACACCTTGTGGAATAAAACAGAGCTGAGCCTTTGAAGGGAGAGAGGCTGGCACATGAATGAGTGAAGAGACACTATTTCACAGGTGTCTGACCAGACAAGGAAGGGCAAAGAGATGCAGGTAAACAACTCTGAGACCAACTTTGCGGTTTTGTCAGTTGGCCGAGTCAACACGAACACGAGAGAAAGACTCAAGGAGGATGATCCTTTTCCTTTATTCCTGGGAAATGACGTTAGCGTCACGGGATTTAAGGACAGGCACAAGCCGAATGACTGAAGGATGAACTCACTGGCTTCTTCCAAACTCAAGGAGCGACTCAATGGTGAATAGCAGCTCTACATAAAACTCCAGCCGTGGAGTTCTGTGTTCCAGAGCTGTGCCAGGAGACACAAAACTTCTTAAATGAGCACTAGGAGATGAGCCATAGCCCTGTCCCCTCTCTTGCACAGGGCACGAGAACATGCCCAGGGCTCCTCAAGAGTAACTCCTTTTATTTTGGTATGTGAACTGTGGCAGCTGGAGAAGTTGTAGGACTTCAGTAGGACTTTTGATGTTATGGCTTTTAAGATTTCCTGGGCTATTTAGTCATACACTGCCTCACGTGGTCCTAAACCCCTGGAAAACGCCACACAAAAGATTCAGCAAAGGGAAGTCTACAAGGCCTGCAGCAATCCAAATGAAGACATTCTTCACACACCTCACTATGTTAGGAGAGATGAAACTAATCTAACGACAAAAATAGCCTAAACCTCTCATTTGCTGATGGTCTCCAGTTAAAATAGGCTGCAAGCTCTGCAGGGCTGGGACTGTCCCGTTTGCTTTCACAGCGGTTGGCATGCCAGGGGGCATCTCAGTGCACCAAAGCTTGCCAAAATTAAACCTGAATTAAACTAATTACTGCACAATTATTTAGCGGCGACTAAAAAAAAACAGATGTTACCATTGAGAAGGAAATAAGCCGTAGCCTGAGCAGCCCAGCTCCTGGAAAGCACCAGGGACATCAGTGTCACAAGCTTTGCAAAACCCAGCACTGGTGACCATCTGCCTGCAGAAACGAATGGGCTTTCCGACCGGCCAAAGTGGCAACCCTTGCTCCAAGCACTTAAACCGTAAAACTGCTGGCTTGTGAGATTTCATCCTCTTACCTGACATCATTACCTCCATGGGCAAAGGATCCAAAGCAGGCCGTTAAGATCTGGAGGAAGTGGAAGAGCAGGTGGACCTGAGAGGTGTCCTTCTCTTCCTTATCCTCTTCCACGGGATCAACTGGGGGCCGGTTAGGATCCGCCAGTTCCGAGCCCAACTTCATTTCCACCCCCCCTTCCTCCGCCTCGATCTCCGCCTCGGCCACGGCGTTGCAATAGCTGGAGTAGCTGTCGTAGCGAACCCGCTTCTTGGAGTAGGAGACCGTGTCGCCCACCAGCTTCTCACTGTCCTCTGGAGTGGACGTATCCGCTGCCTTAAAGGAGGAATGCACGGGCATGCCACAGATGGCAGCTGTGTAGCACGTGTAACTGTTGTTGCGCCGTAAGAGTTTGTAGTTGTTTTCTTGGGCGGGCCTCTCGTCTGTGGCCCGCTCCAGGTGGATTTTGTGGAGCAAGTCCTTGTACAGACCCGAGTCCTTGTGCACAGTGTGATAAACGTGGCCGTCGCTCCTCATCTGGCCGTCGAAGCTGAAGGTGCCGTTGGAAACGGGTGACTTCACCGAGGTGTGCGTCATCGAAAACGCCCTTCCTAAAAAAGGCAGAGATTTTGAGTTTTTATTTCCACAAAATGTAATACAGGAGTCCCCCATCCCCAGCTCCCGCTTTGGAGGATGATAGAATGGCAGCAATGTGAGAGTACAAGAAAAAGAAGATAAATTTGCAATATATGCAGGGAATAAGCCAAGACTCAATTCACTGCAAAATAAACTCTCTCATCTTCTGAGGGACAAGAGCTTTGTTCCAGCACTGGGTCTCCCCCAGACATGCTGCATGACCTGTAGGATCGGCTATTTGAAGGCAACACTTGAAGGTTAAATCCTCAGATTCGTTGAAAAAATAATTTCTAGAAAATTCCTTTCTTGTAAAATAAACTCTACTCTTTCTGAGGTTTTGCCTTATATTGAACAATAAGGATTTCAGGAAAGGTGGTTTCCTGTAATTTCACACTGAATATGAGAGGTCACGTTTCAAAAGTACCTATGTTTAAGGGACATTTGTATAACTTTTTAAAATAATAGTAAAACAAAACAAAAAAAAAAAACAAAAACAAAACCAGAAAGCAAAAAAAAAAGTTAATGATCTGCAGAAATATTTCTTCAGCTATTCCAACATTTTGTGTATCTTATTTCTATGAACATGATGATAGTGATTCCCACTGTACACATTTAACATTAGCGAATGTGTAGGACACGTGACACAGCTAAGGTGGTATTTCTGAAGAAAATATCTTTTTGGTTTCCTGACTTTCCGGATTTCCGCTGTGCAATATCCAGAATTGGTGGTAGCTATTTTTAATCTGGAAGCACATGCTCAAAGGGCTCCACGTCACGGCTTATTTGATTTTGTAAGAAGCGGTTGAATATATTAGGCATTTATTAACCAAATTGCAGGGCTGTGTAGATGTTAGCAAAGTGATAGCAAAGTCAGCAGACAGCTAAGTGTGTGCGTGTGGGGTGTGATCCCACCACACAGGAGAATAAAAAGAGCTTTATTCACACAAGCCTATTTCTTATAAATATACGTTCAGAAAACAACGCGTGAGATTTTTCTAGTGGACACGTTCCAAAGGGTCATACATTTGTCAACGAAAGCCCAAAATCTTTTCATCTCCTGTGGTAGTATGCTAATCATCTTTATGCTGAATTTAACCTTCATACATCAGCAATTTGTGTTCTCTGTATTTTTCCACTGCTTAAAAGGACAGAAACACCATTAAGGATACAAAGTAAAGCAAAAATGAAAGCCATTTTCCTATTCAGCTGTTTGTAAAATTGAACTACAGCCAAAAAGACAAATGCAATTGTTTTTAAGTCCTCTCTAGAAAATGTCACTTGTAAATGAGCATCTTTCCCAACAAGGGAAAGGGATTAGAGCTGGAAATCCCAAATAGTAACTTTACCATTTCAAACAGAGACCGACTTGCAGTTAAGAAACCCTATAGAAACAGGGAGGAGATAAACTGTCTGTCTTGTCTTAATTTCTTACCATAGGGTACACGTGGATGGTTTCCATTTGCAATAGTATCTGATGCCCCAGCAGCTTCTGTTACTGAGCCAGTAAGGGGAATCGTGCTCTCGTCGGATGCTTTGGCACCGGGAAGCTCTTTAAAGACTGGTGTTTCTTCATCTTGAATTTTATCAAGGCTTTCATCTGATATCCTTGACAGTGCAGCATCTTTCTTTAACCGGCCTAAGGAAAAAAAAAAACAGTACTGTAATTTTAAACCCAACCTATGCATCTCGCTGATTGTGTTTCTACTCTTTGCATCAATGGCAGAGATCAATGTGGATACAATAACCTGGCTCCGTTTCAGACACATTCTTTATTGATTTCTAACACCTACCTTTACTAAATTCAGCTGAGAAATTTCTAGAGCACTTTTATTTCTTCCTACAAAATTGGCCGAAGTAGGTAACTAAAGTAAAACACCGGGCTGCTTGTTTATTAATGAAATCTGAAACTTTTCTCTGAATTTTAAACACTGCATTTTTTTTGAGAGTAGCAAAGCAGAGAAGCAAAACATTGTAAAGCTAAAAGCTGGGATCAGCCCAACTTACTGTAAAGTTAAAGAAGTCACTTAAAGATAATCAGTCTGCCAGATTTTTCCTCTTTAACAGTTACTTAATAAAATGTGAAATGGATTATATTCCAGGCTTTATTTTCCTGTTTCTGCTAGACTCTAGAAGAAGAGAGGGCTGCAATTACCTGCCTAACAAGGTTTTGAATTTCTACCACCACAGGCTTTTAAGAGCAGGTTGCACAAATCCATGAGGAACAGTCAAAGCACATCCTGCCTGTGGCTGGGGACTTGACTAGGTGACCTCTCAAGGGCACTTCCAGCACTGAAATGCAATTTTTCCATGATTTTACATCACTCTCATTTCACCAAGCAACTACTTACTTTCTATTTTTCTCTTCATCCAAGGGCACACAAAAATCCAGACCAGGACGGCAAATACTAAGGACACGCCGATTGATATTAGAGCAATTGCCCACATTGGCAGCACCAGTCCCAGTACTGTGAAGACAAAGAAATAAAACCCAACTGTACCGCAAAAGAACATGACTTAATTATCTAAGGCAGTGGGAGAAGAGTCCGTTGCAGAAAACCCAGTGTTCACAATATATTCAAAACCAACATGAACGAGACGATTATTTTTAATATACATATCAGTTAGTGTAGTGTTTAAAGATCTAGTTGGCATGTTATCACTTCCAGGCTTAGCCTTCCAATTCTCTATAACCCCACCGTGACCTTATTTCTAAAGAAGTCAGGGGTAAAACCCCCACATCAGGGCTGCTAAAAGAAGTTTGCAGTGATTTTACACACTAATGCGTGTTAAAGCACGTTGCCCACCAGGGTAAGTATTTACCTGACCTTTGCTCTGGGCAATAAAGCCTGATGCTTAGCTTAATCTGAGCCATTATCTGCTTATGATAATAGCTTAAATGTAGCACTTGCGAGGTTTCAGTCCTGCAATGAGCAATCCTGTCAATAACTCATGCTCCTGTACGTATGGTATCCCCCCAACAGAGCTCCTTGCACTTGTTCAATTAAATCATCAGAGCCTTAATGAAGAAAGAGCTTGGGACTCTGATCTTTCAAACCTATAGATGCACGCCTGTTTTGAAATCTGCGTGATTAATTCATCCTTGGGAGTAAATGTTGCCAGGACAGAGGCCCTAGAGAGTAAATATATATTTCCTGAGTATCAAAAACGGAGTCCCACCTTTTTACTCCCACACTTTAGGGACCGCTAAGCTGAAACAGAAGGGACATTAAGATTCTTATTTCACTTATTTTCCTTAATGAGTCACTGCAGAGTGCCTGACCTACTTCTGCAGTGCAACTAATGAGGAAATGTTGGTTATACAGCTGATTTACTGTGAAACATCTTGGATATGTAGCCAATCAGACTGAAGAAAAAGGGATAGTTGAGTTATGTTACCCTCAAATTGGGAACTTCTCAAGCTTTTTGTTAATTTCAGTAATGCTATGTTATGAAGTAGAGTCTATGGACTGCATCTATCTAGTACATCTAGTGCGTCAGATTTTAGAGAAAACAAATTTCTACTCAAAAAGGTCATTTTCTAAGCCTGCTTTCTTAACTCAGGGGCATGTTCAGGAGCTCTCTTCAGTTGCCTGTTCCTTCTTGGCTCTGGGGCCATAATCTAATCTAAAGATAACATTTAACGACCAGAGTCTTCAACAAAGCAGTCGGGAGCACTGAACATCTTTTTTTTATGAACTCTTTTGCTGCAAGTGCGTGTTTAAATGCACACTGCTTAGATAAAGTGAAATATAAACTTACAGATACAAATATATAAGCATAAAAATGTGTGAATATAAACATACGAACACAAATATAAAAATATAACTGCAAGTTCAAATATAAACACAAATATAAACAAACACAAACATATACATGCACATACAATACACAACTACACATAAATATAAATAAAATCCTGAAAGTGACATGTATCATTTTTTTTAACTGAGTTACAATGAGAACAGAGCACCCAAGAAAGAAGATGCACTCAACGCAGGAAAAGGCTCAGGGCTTCTTATCATCGGAGAGAAATGAAGAAGTAAATTTAATTAATAGGCTCCGTGCCTGCCAGAGCAGTGACTCTGCTGGTTTCAATGGAGCTATAGCCTCAGACTGAGTGTTAACAGCTTGCTCTTACTGTCCACCCTGAACCTTCTCTCCTTGATGCAAATACCTGGAAACACTTTGAGAGCTCAACACGTGCTCAGATTTACGAAGCCAAAGCTGGCAGCTCAGTATTTCCCCTTCCTCTAAAAAGGGATCCTTCTTGTAGCTGTGGTCCTCCCCACTGACCGGAGCGATCAGGAGGGAGGCACAAAAACACACGCACAAACAGGAGCCTGTGGGGAGGTGTATGATTTCCTCTTGCCCACGTTGACTCCTGATGGAGGAGATGACCGTGATAGTGTCAACAGCCACCTGACAGCAGGCTGGCAGAGCATCCTTACACGCTGTTGGTGGGAAGCCTCCCTCCCATCCCACCCGCTGCCGACGACCAACTCACCTGGTGCCCCCGTGTACATGATGGAAAACACATTAATAGCTATGGTAGCAGCATAGAAGACTGGAAGTGCACGGAGACCGTTGGGCACAGGGTCTTCCTGCAGAGAAATTGGGGGGAAAAAAGGAAACATTAGTTGGATTTTCCACTAGATTCACATCAGCATGAACCATCGTGATGATAGGATTGTTTAGTTTGAGGAAGAGGAGGCTGAGGGGAGACCTCATCACTCTCTACAATTACTTGAAAGGATATTGTAGAGAGGTTGGTGCTTCTCACAGGTAATTAGTGATAGAACGAGAGGGAATGGCTTCAAGCTCCAACAGGGTAGGTTTAGACTGGACATGAGGAAACAATTCTTCACAGAAGGAGTGGTCAGACACTGGAATAGGCTGCCCGGGGAGGTGGTGGAGTCACCATCCCTGGATGTGTTTAAGAGCCGTTTAGATGTGGTGTTGGGGGATATGGTGTAGGGGAGAACTTTGTAGAGTGGGGTTGATGGTTGGACTCGATGATCCCAAGGGTCTCTTCCAACCTGAATGATTCTATGATTCTATGAAAACACGTGCTCCCAAGTCAGCGCCAGGCAGGTGGAGCTTCTGGGTGGACAGTGTGGAAAGTGTGTAACACCCGAATCCACAACGCTGGTCCCAGCAAGCACCAGCATTCTGGGGAAGCTTGACACCATTAATGGGAAGCAGGGAGACAGGCTGTGCTTTCAGGTTGGCTGCAGACCTGCTGGGTGACCTGGGGGCAGGTGTCTTTCTGTCAGTGTTTTGTTACCTGTCTTGTCTCCGGAGGTGAGGAGTCCCTTCCACTCAGCACAACTGAATGCATGCACACAAAACAAGTCACCACCTGCTTATGCCAGAAGCTCTACAGATCTTACTACTTGGTGAATGGCAGCCAGAAGACCATTTCCTCACCATGAACTTCTGCCTCTTGAATGCGTAAGCATGTGGCTTTTATACCAGAGTTCATGTGATTTTGATGACTAATTTCTTAAGTTGTTAGATTTTAAATGCAATAGAGGAACTTTTCCTCATCCTTTATGCAACTTGAGCAATTTTAAATTCAAAGCTGAGTCTGATCAAATTTATCATCTGCTTTTATCGCTGACATTTATTTACATCAGAAATAAAGAATGATGAAGCTGAGGTTACAGGTGGTGTTATTTATAGCAAAAGAATTAATCCCTCATCTATTTAAGTTCCCTGTATAACTGCTAATATAGTGTTCCTTATTTTAGGTCATTGTCATGCGCTGCACTCCCCCATTTTAGCAAGTTGAATGGTGTGAGAGAAATGGAAAGAGCAGATAAAAGCGTTCCTAGTTTCCAGTTCATGGTGGGTGGGCAGGCAAATTGTCTTCTGCACTGGAGATATACGGACTGATGCTACCTCAGAGCTGCCACTTTTGACTGAGGCCACTAAAACCCATCAATTCAGGTTTCCTGATAATCTAGGAAATATGCAAATACCCATCTTCTAATGTCTAATGCGCTAGAAAACCAAAGCTTAAAATTTCACAACTATGAAATACCAATTAGAGTATCTCCAAGGGAGGACTGATCTCTTTGAATAAGAGTCAGAACAGCTACCATGAGGCTAAGTCAATGCCAACAAATTTCTACTAATACAGAAGCAATCTCAATGTACCATCCCTTAATACTGTATATGCTGTTTGATTAATTATCACATAGCACCTTCTAAGCCTCAAATACTTATCAAATTATTTACCCTGAGCTTTCAGAACTAAGAGCAAGTACAGTTCCAACTGCCATAAAAAAAATAAAAATGACTTGTCTCCTGTCCAAAAAGCAAGACACAAACTTTCAACTCTGGAAACGCAAGAACTCAAATGGGAGGCTAGAACGCAGCCTTCATACCAAACACTCGCTATAAATAGTGAAAATTCTTTACCTTGTTTAAAATGAAGAATCTAATCAGCACAAAGAGGACTCCAGACATCAAGCCAGATAACAGGGGGGATATAAACCAAGAGGCAACTGTGTTGAAGAAAAGAAAGAACGAAACATGAGACAAGCAGTATTCTTGCATAATAGTTAAGTAAGTAGTGAATGAGCAATAAATTTAAAGCAGTTCTTGTATGACTGGAATGATTGTCCTGTATGTTTACTTACAACCGGCGCAACTCATGAAAGTCAAAGTAATGCTGGGCACAATTAGAAACATCAGCCAAAGCATTTCCTGGTAACTTTGCAAGTCAGCAATCACATTCATCAGGAAAGTTTCATGTAGTTTGATGCAGAGTGGACCAAGAAAGCCCTGTAGCTTCCCTAATCACCATGACCATGAACGTTGCAAGCAAGTGGGAAGAAACTGCATCTAGCAGGACACCGTGCTACTCGCAGGGTAAAAGTCTCCATTTCCAAAATGCCATAGAAGCATCAACTGCAATGAATAACGCATGTACATTTTTTGCAGGCCAGATTTCCAAGTGTCCAGGACTGATTTAACTGAAGTAGGTGGCAAAACTCCCACTGATTTCAATAAAACCAGATTAGGGCAGCGCTCTGGAAATCTCATCCAGAGTGATTTATTGTTTGTGGCATGGTAAACAGATTCATTCTGCTGTCATTGCAAACTCGCTTCTAACTTCTGACAGAGTTTAAAAAAAACACACAGCGCTCCAACTTCTCCTGAAGCTCCATTTTATTTCCCTGCCTTCAGCATCAAACCCTTTTAATACAGGGTTTAGGCTGCTACTCAGGTTACAAGGCTTCCAAAACAATACTGAAAACTCCTTCGCATCCCTGCTTGGCTGTGCTGATCTTGGCAGTGGGTGGCTGCGAGTTAAACATGTGCTGTGTGCCCAGCTTTCGCCTCCCTGAAGCTGGTGGGTAGAGAAACATGAGTGTGGGCATTCACATGATGGCTAGCGTTGTTTGAGAGCAAGAACGAGGTGGTACGAGGTGCCACAAAAAGAATTAGAAGAGGAGGAATGTCACCTTGAAGCGTGTCTCTGAGGGACAACGTCTCCTCAGCTTACCACTGAAGAAGTGCAACTTGTGTCTTACGCCTTTCTCCACTGGAGACACAGTGCAGCCCTTAATCACAGAATCACACGGGGTTGGAAGGGCTCTCTGGAGATCATCTAGTCCACCCCCCTGCCAAAGCAGGTCCCCCCAGAGTAGGTCCCACAGGAACATCTCCAGGCGGGTTTGGAATGTCTCCAGAGAAGGAGACTCCACCATCTCCCTGGGCAGCCTCTGCCAGGGCTCTGCCACCCTCACAGCAAAGAAGTTCCTCCTCATGGTTGGGTAAAACTTCTTCTATTCAAGTTTGTGCCCATTTCCTCTTGTCCTGCCCCTGGGCACCACTGAAAAAAGACCAGCTCCATCCTCTTGACACCCTCCCTTTAAGGATTTCTAAGCATCAGTCAGATCCCCCCTCAGCCTTCTCTTCTCCAGCCTAAAAAGACCCAAGTCCCTCAGCCTTTCCTCATCAGAGAGATGCTCCAGGCCCCTCATCATCTTTGTAGACTCTGCTGTCTCCTCTCCAGCAGTTCCCTGTCCTTCTGGAACTGGGGAGCCCAGAACTGGTCCCAGTGCTCCAGATGGGGCCTCCCCAGGGCAGAGCAGAGGGGCAGGATGACCTCCCTCCACCTGCTGCTCACCCTCTTCCTGATGCCCCCCAGGATGCCATTGGCCTTCTTGGCCACAAGGGCCCATTGCTGGCTCATGGGCATCCTGTTGTCCACCAGGACTTTCTCCTCAGAGCTGCTCTCCAGCAGGTCACCCCCAACCTGTCCTGGTGCAGGGGGTTATTCCTCCCTACAAAGCAGATTTTTTGGGAATTTTTTTGCAGGCAGTGCACACTCTTTTCACACATCAAAGGAAACAGCACTTACCAATCTTGACAAGCTGCATCCACTGGACTCCCTGGGTGCCAATTGCCACCAGCGAAAATCCAATCGTAGCACCTACGATGCAATGGGTCCCCGATATCGGGAGTTTCAAGAATGATGCAATTAGCTGCCAAACAGCAGAACCTAGAAAAGAACGCAACCGGATGGTAAAAACAACAGCAGTAACAATAACATTATGCAGAAAATTCTTCAGCTTGTACCCACATTCTTTTACAAGCTCTGCCTACACCCCACATGCACGACAGAGATCTCCTAAAGAGAGCTTTGTTCCTCTTCTGTCTCTAAAAGCAGACATTAAGGCAGTTCAGTAGCAGCTTTGAACGCTGAATCTTACTTATGGATCTTTTATTACTAATAGCTCTTCATACTGCACAACGGTTCTGCTTTTTCTTTTTTTTTTTCCTTTTGAAGGCTTTCAGTATTTACAGCCCGTCTGAGTCAATACACATACTGCTGCCAGTCTGCATCAAGCTTAGAAAACCTCATTCTTGAGAGATGGACCTGAAAGCCTCCAAATGTGAGGAGGCATCCACCGTTTCGCTAAAGAACCACCCATGCTCCTAAATTTAGATGCCAGCAGAGAAAGGCTCAAATTGAAGGGGTAGGGAGTTTTATGCCTCAGAGTCCTCCGTAGGAAAAATGGACTGAGAAGGGAATAAATACTCCCTGACTGCCTTTATTTGCAGGGCTGGAAAAATTCAGAACTGCAAAAAAAGGTTCTACAGCATAAGGAAATAAGATCCCCTAACTAAAGGATAGTGGCTAATGGTCTATAAAGTAAATGCAATGCCTTTTACGGCCCAAGGCGGCCGTAAGGCCCAAGGCCCTCAAGGCCGTAAGGGCCCAAGGCCCTCAAGGCCGTAAGGGCCCAAGGCCCAAGACGGCCCAAGGAAGGGAAGAGTGCAGGTTAAAAAATAATAAAAATAATTTTAAAAAAGGTAAAAAAAAGTCCCCAAGCACCAGAAAGGATGCCTTGTATTTGTTTTAAGTCTGAACTTTCAGTAGTTAGGTCAGACCACAGTAGGCCACCAGGCCCTTGAGCATGAAGCTTCATGCTCTGACTCATCTGCATGTTGCAAGGACCCAGGTTCCCTGCTCCCCTTGCAGTGGCGCCAACCTCAGGACACCAAAATCATTTTGGCAGTGGCTCAAGGTTTCTGTGGATCTCACCTAATATTGGAGAATTCTTAGGAAGATGTCTTCTTCACCTGAAGACTTCATAGCCTTAAGGCTAAATCTTCAGGTTAAGAGGCCCCAATAGTTGCAATCAAACTGTCCTAAGAGATGCTGCATTTTCTGGCTCATGCCACCTCTCTTAACAGATCTCCAGAGGACATTGGTGATCAAGCAAGGTCGCTGAACATACACTGTTACTCAAAGTGCCAGCCTCCATCCTCAATTCCAGCAGGAGAGGATGGTTTGAACGTCTTGAAATGGAGCCATCTACAAATGGTGATTTGCTGGCATCCTATGTGGCTACGTTTGGAAGTCAACCAATTTGTAAAACTGATCTCTCCTGGGGTGCTATCCCAAAACAACTGGACCTCTCCTACTGCTATTGGAAATGCTGGATCAAACAAGGAACACCTGCTCTTTTAGTTTCTGGCATCTCTTCCCATGTTCTAAAATAAAAATAAATACACTTTGAAACCTTTGACATGAACTTAGAGACCAGCAAGTGGAAGTGAGGTGAAAGAGGAAACAGAATGTAACATCTGTAAAGAGCCAAGTAAACAGATAAGTCAGCCACAGATACGTCATTACAAAATAGTGTAAAACACAGGAAAAAAAGGCAACCAAGCTGCAGCTGCACTGCAAAGGTGTAGCGAGAGGTGGGTTTTTTGTTGGGGGGGAACTGTTTCTTATTTAATCAACTTCATCATGAAAATAAACAGGAGAGCAAGAGGAAAATGATGGAGGACTGACGGATGCTCTGAGAAGGACAAGGTGTGGTCTAAAGAAGTTTAAAGAAGCACATTAAGGAGCAGAAGAAAACACAAATCAAGCCAGAGCAGGACTTTCCTCTGGGGCCTGCAATGTCTTAACTACCTACATCAAAGCTTTAACTCCTCTTTAACATAAAATGTGTGTTCCCAATTTCTATGCTTGCAAAACTAATCTAGGAAGCAGAAGGCTCACTAGGCCTGTCACAGAGTCCCAAATTCACAGAATCACAGACTGGTTAGAGTTGGAAGGGACCTTAGAGATCATCAAGTTCCAACCCCCCTGCCCTGGGCAGGGACACCTCCCACCACACCAGGTTGCTCAAAGCCCCATCCAACCTGGTCTTGAACCCCTCCAGGATGGGGCAGCCACAGCTTCTCTGGGCAACCTGTTCCAGTGCTTCACCACCCTCACAGGAAAGAATTTCTTCCTAGTATTTAACCTAAATCTATCCTCTTTCAGTTTAAAACCATTACCCCTTATCCTGAAAAAAAGTCCCTCCCTATCTTTCCTATCAGCTCCCTTCAGATATTGGAAGGCTGCCATGAGGGCTCCCCAGAGCCTGCTCTTCTCCAGGCTGAACAACCCCAACTCTCTCAGCCTGTCCTCATAGCAGAGGTGATCCAGCCCTTAGATCATTTTCATGGCCTTCCTCTGGACCCGTTCCAACAGGTCCATGTCCTTCTTATGTTGAGGGCCCCAGAGCTGGATGCAGTACTCCAGGTGGAGTCTCACCAGTAGACAATCATCTCTCTCGACTTTCTGGCCACACTTCTTTTGATGCAGTCCCAGGATGGGGTTGCCTTTCTGGGCTGGGAGCACGCACTGCTCATGTTGAGCTTCTCATCAGCCAGTTTAGATTCTTCACGCCTGCAGACACTGTGGCCACCCACCCTTTCCTCCTGGTTGCCATCTCCTAAAGAGAGAGGGTTGGCTGCAAACCACCCTGACCAAGAGTCACCTGCGCTGGCGTTTGGGTCAGGGTGCACTCCATGCTCCACTGCTGGTGAAGGCACCGTGTCCATTCTCCTGAGGGTCCAGTGCTGTGTGCCAGCCGTGAGCCCCCGTGGAGCACCGTGCCACCTGCAAGACTGGGTTAGTACTTTGCTTTGCTAATCCTGGTTGGGATGTCCTCTCTCTCGGTGGCATCTTCTAGGTTGCACCAGCTGCTGACTTGAGGTCCCACCAGGACCACTAGAACAACACTCGGGCAATTCCTGACAATAACCTGACAATTAGTTAACGCTTGGGAAGTCCTACAATTCACCCCTAAGAGCAACAGTCCCTAACTTCCTAACAAACAACATCTTAATACCCTACAAATTATTACAAAATTTTTTAACATTTTAATCCCACTGCTCCCTGATGCTTTCTCTCTTAGGAGAGAAAGTCGCCCCGAAAAGTCACCATCTGCTGTTTGCTGCAAGCATCAAAGGATCTTCCAGCAACATCTGGAAAGAGAATACAGAGATACAGTGACTTTTGGTCTCTCCCAGACTGTTGACTCATTTAAGCCTCATCGAAATTCAGAAGCTAAGTCCATTTGCAAAAACACGATCATGAGGCACGAGAGAACAGGGGAAGGAAAGGCAGAGCGAAAACAGAAAGAGGAGAAGAAAACATCTGGGAGGGCTCCAAGAAAACACAGGAAAAAAAAATAATATCACACATCCAGAGAAAAGCTGGAAATGGATTTGAGAGACAAAAAAAAAAAGAAAAAGAAATCTGCAGTTTGTGATTAATTCTGAGATTTAAAACGTGGAATTTCTTCTTAATGTCCTTACTGGAGGAAGGGAATGCAACTGGTCATGAAGTTCACAGAGGCTTATGTAAATGTGCATGCAAATAAGTTGTTTTCTTTGAGCTTCTGACCGGTTGCCTCCACGGGGGGTATCTGAGACTTAAAACTTTGCCCGGCCAGGATCAGGATGCCTTAAATAGATGCAGAAAAATGAAAAGGACCCTTCCCTTCCATGAGGACCGTGATCATCAAGAATGTGAAGGTCAGAAGCTGCAGGTCACTTAGATTTCGGGCAGCACAGGCTGATCCCAGGCACACGCCCGTGGGAAATGATAAAGCTATCTCCGGAAGCAGAAGGCTAAATGATGCAAGTGGAAGTGGTGCTATCAAGCCACCCTACAGCTTGAGGGAAAGACCAGAAACCTGCGGCTGACCTTGCAAGATATCGGCAAAGAGGAACTGATGGGGGTGCCCCAAGAACATTTGATGTGGTTTAAGTTGGCAGCCTCACAGAAGGACGGTTTGGGGAAGCAGCTGTGGTCCCAGCAGTGACTTCTCGCTGGTCAACCCTTCTTCCCCTTGGGCAGGCAAAGGTGGCCAACCCTCAGGAGGCTCAGGAGCACCAAAAGCCCAAGGGAATCACCTCCCTTGCTCTAAGCACACAAAGCATCTCGGACAAGTCCAAAAAACCAGCACTCAACGTCCATCTTGAGCCATTAAAATTAAGAAAAAAAAGCAAAAATTTTTCTGCTTCCCCAAAGAAATGGGAAAATAACTGCACGTGGAAGACCTCTGCACCCATTCACCTATCTCATGGGCAAGTTCTGCCTGAAAACCGTGGGGAGGTTAGAGGGGGTAGGTGGAAATAACATTTAGGTTAAGTTTAAGGAGGTTTTGGGAAGAAAATCTTGGAGTGGAGGATCCCTTTCAGCCGGAGGACACCGCGACACTGGTTTCAATCCCATGGCCACCGACCTGCCAGGCTCGAAGAAGCGGTGGTGCCACGGGTGGGCTTGGCCCCCTGCCTGGGCTGCCTCTCCCATGGTGAAAGGGTTTCCTTCCTGCCGTCCTCCTGCTCTTTGAAAGCAGGTTTGCCATTGATTCCTGAGGGAGCCCTCCAAAAGCCCGCAGCAAAGCCTCTTGCATATAAACAAAGAGTAAATACCGCGGCTTAATGTTACTTACCTCGGAATATGCTATTTGTTCTAAACGGAGATTAATTTAACTGCAAGCGAACAGCACGCGGAGCAGACTCTAAGGTAGGCTGCACTGCCGTCGTTTCGAGTCAGAAAAATTTTAAAAAAGACCTTAAATGTGTGGTGTGACCATCTATCTTTACTGCTCCTTTTAATTTTGCCCTGGACAAGGGTGAAGCGTGTGATTAACTGCACTCACAATCAGTTTAAGCACACACGTTTGGATTTTCCGTAATTTTTTTAAAATGATTTAGGTAATTCCTTCTCCTGTGCATTCATTGCAAACTGCCGTTTCTGTAGGGTCTCCTGTACAGTCACAAATGCTGTGCTTACAAGTTTTCCATCTACCATCATAAAAATCTCCAAAAGAATTTTTTTAATACCCTAGGAATATGATTCATTATGGTTTTGTTTTTTTTTTTAATTCTATTAGTTAAATGACTGAACCATTTTAAAAATGTAAATGATCAGAAGCATTTAAAAAACACAGGAGAGATTGAAAATGGAATCCAGGCCCCTGCACTCACACAAAACCAGGTGTGCGAATCCAGGAGATGCAAAGATGTAATAAGCAACAAATCACACCAAACAGGATGGCAAATACACGTTTGGAATAGGAAATTATTACTTACCGACCATTGCACTCACTTCTCCTGCCATCAGCAGCGGGACGGTGTTGTTGTAGAGGTTAACATCAATGATACCTTTCCGAATCGTCTCTCCTACTTTTGCTCCCAGTAATACTGAGCCAGTGGTTTCAAAAACTGAAGCCAAAATGCAAGCCTGGCGTAAAGTAACGACGCCAGAGCCCACAGCCGTGCCGAAAGAATTTGCAACATCATTTGCACCAACCGAAAAGGCTAAAATAAAAGCTATGATAAAACCCACAATGACCATCCACAGGTACTCATCCATCGCCATCTTTCCCCAAACCGTAGATGAGCTTCCCCTTTGCAAATAGTTAATAGTCAAGGCTGGAGGGCACCGTAACGGATTTGGAAAGCAGATTTCTTGTAAACAATGAGTTCTCTCTGGAAAGTGCTGGGTAGTGTTAGAATGTGAAGAAACTGCTAACTGCTGATTTTCAAACTACTATAAATACTGTTCATTTGGCTGCCGTCGGTCAGCAGTGAAACACATTCCATATTTTGCTCCCAAACTGGTACAACTGCGACGTTCTGTCCTGCAACAGAAGAAAAAAAAAAAAGGGGGGGGAAAAAAAAAAATTAAAAAAAAATTAAAAAAAGGAATACCCAGCAGAGCCCATAACAATGCGTGGTTTCAGAAGTAAACAGATGATTTAAATCCACTAATGGGGTCCTACCTCAGCATGTGACTGTTCTAATCATAAAGCAATTCAGAAAAGGTTAAAATTAGGTCACCTCCAAAGCAATATGTTTCTTGCAATATCACTGACCGAGAAAAGCTTTTGAGCAACTTGAAAGGATTTAGAAAGGTTGGGGGTTTTGCTTGTTTTGAATTTCCCAAGCGGTGCCATGAGCCCTCCTTCTAGGAGGAGGATCCCTCTTGGCTCTTTGCACCTAGTGAATATGAGACATATAGAATATATAGACCACACCATACAGCCTGATACCCAGCTGATGTATATAATCTATATCCACCAACCTCAGCAGAGCCCTCACATTTTATCTGCCAGAGCAAGGGATGCACTCCTTCGAAAAAGGATTTTATCTCTATGTCTGTCTGGGAAACACCACTGAAAATACCCTGAAGAGCATTAATATTCATCTATTGCTGTTATCACAGCTTCTCAGTTACTGCAACAGCACAATAATCATGATATTCCCACATATCCCTGCAGATCTAGGGAAGGCTATTAAAAAAGTTCTTGAGCTCTCTGCTCTTTCCTACAGATGGTTACCAATTACTAACAGGTTTATCATATTCAAACCATTGTTACAGATATCTTTTTAGCGTTTCTTTTGATGGTTCCAGTTTTATGATCGCCTTTTGAATGACATCCTAATTAGTTTTTAATTACTCTAATCTGAAAAAAAAGAAAGAGTGAGGTCTGGAAATGGAACCAAAAAGTGGACAGAGAAAAAGGGACTTCAAAAAATAAAACCTTCACCATCCAAAAGATGGTTGAGGAGATCGATGAGGCCCACCCTGATTGTCAAAAGCTAGAAGCAAATTAGCCCAAAGCACGTGCCTCTTCTGCTGGCTGCTTCTCTTCTGCTCGCAGCCACCATGAAGACATCCCATGCCACCATCTGCTTGCCTATCCATGCTGCTGGGCTCTAGAAAAGTGCCATTTTGGACATGGCAAGGGCTCCAATGAACGTTTAGCAGCAAATATCCATCAGCCAGCTCCACACATTTTAAGAAGCATTTCAAGAGACCCGGGGATATCAGATGAAAAGCCCCAAGCCCACCTCCTGCTCTCTATCAGTTTCCCTGCAGTTGCTTCAGTCTCATGCCCATGGGTTTCAAGACCATGCTAAATTTCTCTCGATGAACCCAATGCAACGTAGGTTCTGCAGTAGCAGGAAGGGTCTCTGAAACTTCTGAAATAATGGCAAAACTAAAAAAATAAAAGAGATTTAACATATTCCTAAGATGCTAGATCCTTGAGAAGAACCATCAGGAAAACACATCTATACAAAAGTGTTTCTCAGAAAACCCTGAGGTTGATGTCAAGGACTGATGCTTTCTCTAAAGATACATATTCATGAGGAAAAAAGTCCCTATTTCTTTCTCCAGGCTCCAAACTGGTTGAACATCTGTCATTCCAGTGTTTTCCAGACATGAAGCAGACATCAATCCTTGAATGCCTTACACTTTAAAATAACATCTCGGAAGGTCTTAGTGGCTAAAAACATTTGTATAAGGATTTTTACACTATGAGATAACATGTGAAAATGAAGCACCAGTGCATTTTTGATGTTTGAAGACGTGTTGCTGTTTATAATTCATGAGCACTCAGCCCATTGAGTGGAAAAGGATATGACAGAGCCAGAAAAGACTAACAATATTTACAATTAGAAGAAACAAGTAGACTTAGCACTTGTTTGCCTGTGAAGGAAGACAAAACTCCGTTAAATCCAATCATTAAAGAATTTCTACTATGTATATCAGATTTTTGCTAGGAGATGAGGTGCTGGACTAGGACTTCCTTGATCCTGGAGATTAATGATTAAATTCTTCACCTGGAATGGATTTACACGATACCTTTGCCAAGTTAGCCCCTGTGCCTCAGTTTCCTCTCCCAAAAATGGGAAAAGTTGACCGAGATCCGTGCATGCACACACAGACACTACGAGACCCGTTCCCTTCGGCGCCGCAAGACGATAGCACACCCTCATCCCCACCAGAGATCTGCCTTCTGTCCACTTACCAACCAATCTACCAATTTCCTGCGGTGACTCAATTTGTGGGATGAGGAAGAGAGCAAGGGGAATTGTGACATTCCCCCACCGCAAGGGAATTCATGGAACAACGTTTGCCAAATCTGGCTCCTCCAGCCACAGCAAGTTCCCGCAGCTTCCAAAATAAACCACCAAGTCACAAGGTTGCCTTTATTAGCTTCTCAGGGAGGAGGGGGAGAAGAACTCCAGAGGGTCCCAAAGAAACTAAGACTTCCAAACTCCCAAAACTCCTTGTGAAGGCCAAAAAGTCTCCCCAAGTTTGTCAGGAAGGCTGTTGGCAAAGGTCTCGGAGGGGCAGCTACACAATCTCCCTCCCTGTGAAACGGGATACACAGCCTCAGGAGAAAAGGATGTCTTCAAGTAAGAAGTCACTCCTCCTATCATTTTATGCAAGGTGATAGTTCGACGTGGAGCTTCCTCCAAAACTTTGGGAGGCTCAACTTGACCTCTCATTGCATTTGCACAAAGGGAGGGAGCATAGCGACAGCCAAGCCTCATCTTTAACGAGATGAAAACCAAAAAAGAAGAGGGAATAAACACACACGTTCCAAAAATTAACGTGCAGGCAGCATGTGAAAGGCTAGGTGTTACTACTTCCAACCTTAAATAACTGCAACAGATGCTAAACGTTTAAAGAAGAAACAGAAAGGGGGAAAAAAAAAAAAAAAAAAAAAAAGGCACAACTCTGCTGAGAAAGTTTTCAGAAATGCAAAATATCCTGCAAAGTAGGCCAGTGACTAAATACAGACTAAATCTTGTAGCATGCTTCTTTCTAGAGCCCAAAATACATCGGGCATGCTCAGACACGCTGAGCTATGCCCCTCATCACCTAATCTAACCCAAGAGCCTGTGGTATTTCATGTTGTTACTGGGACGAAAAAGAAACTGGAAAAAAATACTGCCATACAGTAGGGACTGGAAGCCACCAGCCCCTTTCTCTTCCTGCACTCATTTATATTTCATCGCATGCCAAATGCAATTCAACCTGACCTGCCCGACACTATGAAACCCTCCTGTTTACCTGTGGGAGATTAATCTCATTCCTCCGTTCTTGATGGGTTTATTTTCCAGAGTACAGGTCACCCATGAGGGGAAATATTCCGTGCTGCAAACTCACCCCCCTGGGCATCAACAGGGCAGAGGAACCATGTTAGCACCGGGGGGCTGCAGGACCTGAGGCTGGAGTCTGCATCTCTGGTGGCTGTTAGGGCAAAGGAGATGAACATTTCCACGTGTGGAAAAAAAAATCTCCATGCGTGGAGATGAAATTTCAAGTTGTAAGAAGTTAATTTGGCATCAAGGCAAGGTTTATCGCTAATGCAGTTCTCTTAGTAGAGTATCACACTTAGGAGGTCTGAGATGAAGCTTTTTAAGCGGACTTAGAAACTTACAGAACTCACCCCTCCAGTGAGAAAAGTCTGATTTTTGGAAATGCTAAGCACGTCCCTCTGCCTCACTGGCAGATGATCCAGACACCCCCCTCGGACTTCATTTTGTTGCTAGCTAAACATCTTCTTGTAAGTCTGTCAACACAAAGTGCTATTTTTTTCCCTAAGGGAGAGCTGGAAACAAAACTTAGGTAAGGAAGCACCTTGATTCATGCAGAATGACAAGTGAGTCCTCAGGAAAAAGTCAGGATCTCCTGATAACCAGGAGATCATTTTAGGACACATTTATATACAGACATTTACTAAGACAGCTCTTCTGGAAACTATTTGAAGTAGACTTCTGAGCCTAAGACAAGTTTTTAGGGAAAAAAATAATAGGAAATTTGAAACACAAAGTTATCAGTTGTTTTTTGTTTGGTTTTTTTTCCAAACGAATTGCTGCTAAAGAGAACGCAGAAACATCTAACAACAGGGCTGAACAGTTAAATGAAAGTTCAGGACCAAGTTCAAAGTCTCAGGAAGCCATCAGAGTGTGTTACCCACCAGCAACCCAACTGAGTGACATAAAGGAAACATAAAGGACATAAATGTCCTTTTACCTTCTCTTCCCAGAAAATAAGGGAAAAACCTATTGCAACTGTGAAACATTGAAAGGTATATAAATCATACCATGTGCAGCTTATATGCTATATAGATCATATGATATGCAGCTCTTCTGCCTTTAGAAGTTGCCCCGTTCTGCTGTTGGAAACTTCCTCCTACTCCGGAGGGGACAGACTCTGTAAAGCCCTGGTTTTAACTGTTTTGTCGTTGCCCAAGTACGAGCAAAAAATCAAGATAACTCTCACAAGCACTCTACTCTTCATTACGACATGACAGACGGGGGAGGACGACTTCTCTTCCCCTGCAGCCTTGAAAAACGCAGACATCTCAGGACAGACAGTGGCACTGAATTTGCACTGACAGGCAGGTTCACTTCTCATTACCAGCGTCTGAAAAGTCTGTCCCAAATGCTTCCCAGACGGCAGCTTCTAGGAGGTTATTCCATACCTCTCTAATTTCTGTTATCTTGTTCTTTTATATAAAACAAACCCGCCAAGCTTCCCACCTCTGTATATAAACTCATACCGGATACGGCGTTCACAGTCTATTGGTACTAAACACAGCACGGCATAGAAACCAAGCCTGATTTATAACCAAAACTGCTAACATTGTTCACATGGATAGTCCTTATCGTTTCCAGTTCCTCCTCAGGCCACAAGGCTTGCAAACTATCTCCTTGAAATTACTAATCCCATGCTCACGATACGAAAGGTGGTATTAATTCAAGTGGTTCAAGGCTAAAGAACATCCCTATATGGCTCTAAATTACATGCACAGGGCTTGTCACAAGGCCAAGCGTGATGCAAGTTTAGTGCTCCAGTACACAGAAAACACCCTCAACTCACTTTTTTAAAAAAAACATCCGTTATGGCATCCGCAGAAAGCGGGTTTTTGTATCCACCGGTTCCTATTTTAACACGTTCGCGGTGTGTTTAAGCCTACATTGAGTTATTGCTCGATATGGAAACCAGACTGAAGTTGATCACTTTCCAAGGACTCCCATCCAGTTTAACCCCTCCAAACTTCCAGGGGATGCTTCCTTTCCTTAGCCCCTACCAACCTCTGGGTCCCACCACCGAAAGGTCAAAAATGCACATTAAATATTTAGCAGGAGATCCTGTTGCTGAAAACATTGGCTGAAAAACACAGACAGCAGTCATGCTTAAACAGCAATTCTATGTATGTTTAAACAGCAATTCTACAAACAAGTAAGAGAGTAGCAACAAGTCCTTGCGCATTTCCTGATAAATATCTTTTTCTCTAATTAAAGGACAATTTGATCCTTCAGTACACTGAACAAAGTCTTTCTCACAAGCAAGTGGTTTTCATAATTCAACACTAGGGATTTTTAAGATCCATTCAGAGAAAACAAAGTGTTCGGGGTTATGGGAAAACGTTTTATAAAAAAGAAAACCGTGCAGGGAAATCTTTTAAAACTCACCCAGGGTTTAAAAGTTGTTTCAAAAGAAAAAGGAGCTAAGTTCTTCCAGCGACTTGCCCTCCTGATTGTAAATACAGGCTGAGGTCTAAAATAGACATCCTATCATTCAGCACAGTCACATCTGAACATGCAAACTTCCAGAAGGGTAGAAAGAGGGCTGTAACTTACACCAGGAGGTCCGGGGAGAAAATTCACTCCGGCACAGGAGAGCACACAAGACAAGACCGAAGAAGCATCAGTGCGAGTCCAGGCTCTTATTCAGTAGGTGAAAATCTGCCTCCTCTTAAGCAAAGAATTCTGCCGGGGGTGGGCACTGATAAAACACAACACTGCGTCACGACTGCACCAGCGAGACAAACCAATCCAATGAAGCTCATATTAAAAGCAACAAAACGGTCCTCTTTTTTTTTTTTTTTTTTTTCCCCCCCCCAACCATAGGCCCAAACGAGAAAGGAAACCTCATTTTTTTTGATGGCCAGCTGGGCATTTTGGTGAAATCAGGCAATCTCGGAGGAGCCTCGGGTCTCCTGTTGGCAAGCACGCCGAAATGCGTGCTTAATTCAAGCGCACGTGACGGTAGGGGTACCTCTTTTTTTTTTTTTTTTTTTCCCTCCTCCAACCATAGGCACAGACGAGAAAGGAAACCTCATTTTTTTTGATGGCCAGCTGGGCATTTTGGTGAAATCAGGCAATCTCGGAGGAGCCTCGGGTCTCCTGTTGGCAAGCACGCCGAAATGCGTGCTTAATTCAAGCGCACGTGACGGTAGGGGTACGTACACCCAATTTGGGAAAAGATGTTGCAGGCTTTTTACTTTCTCCATGTCAGCAGAGGTCTCACAGGCTACACAGACCGGGGAAAGTTAAAGATGTGCACGGGTTTTGGCTGGAACGCCGCCTAAGCAAGCAACTTGGCTTTCAACAGTTCAACCTAAATTACCCAATCCAAATTCCTTCGACCGCTTTCCTTCAAGTGGGAAAGATTTTCGCATGTATGTCAAGGCAAAAATAATGCCTGCCTAAAAAGCACTCGGCTGAGCTTTACATAAAATACTTGCTTTGATACTACAGAAAGCCATCAAGCCATTTTATTCAGCAAAAAGGAATGTAAATCCAAACTGCATTGTCACAGTTTAAAAATCTGACGGATGCAAATTTATTTGGACCTGTTTCCGGTTTATAAATAAATGATTTTTAAATTCAACTTTTAGGTTTTACTCCATTCTGAGTCACTTAAAGCCATTGCATCTTATTTCCAACATAATAAACTTCAATGGGTACATTTTCTGCATCCTGGACAGTGGAGAAAAATTGAATCATTGATTTAGATTTGTAAACACAGACTTGGAAACGTAATTCTTACCTCATCTATTTTTTTCAAGCCTGAATAAAGGATATTTCTTAACAAGGAGGCAAAAGTTTTCTAAATTGGGTGAACTCGGCCGCAGACAATATTCAAGGGTAATTTGGTAAATCTGAAAAGTGCTTTTCATTTCTTAAGAAAACTCACACGGATTAGTAAGCCTATATCATCTTCTGCAAAGAATTAGGGCAAAACTCCAGCTAGAAATCTGCAATGCAGAAATGACATTAAAAATCCCCAATAAAAAAAGAATTATAAGTATCAGGCCGTGATTCTTTTTAAAAAATGTTGACTCTTTATTTAAGGTCAAAGCCCAACTGCTATTAAGCTCACAATATTGCTGCTAACTTTGTGAAAATCTACATCTCTTAAGCCTGGTTGCAAAGTCTTCCCTTTTCCTTCTGCTATAGCTGGCACACAGGCTCCCTAGGTTTAGAAAAGTGAGAGAGGTTGATACTTTCCCATTGGTTTTCCCTTCTGTACCAAAATAACGTATTCTAACAAGAAGATATTAACCTTTTCCCGCAGATCTAAACAAATCTTAATACTTTTTTTGTGGTGGTGTTTTACAAGTAGTGTCAATCGATTCAAATGAGAGCGATCCTAATCATAAACATGCAGTCAGCCTGTATTTATAGGGCTGGAATCCAAGGTTTTAAGGAAGCGAACAAAAACACACAGAAACTTTCCTGCAGCACGTATTTAACTTTATAAAGTAAAAACAACAACAACAAAAAAAAGAATGCAAAATATTATTTCATGCTGTCTTTATAGCTGACAAGTTGTTGATGTCTGGCTTGGTAAAGCTCGAACCTCAACATAAGTAAGCACTTAAACCCATCCTAGTTCTCCTTAAAGGACCATTCACCCAGCCTAGAGGAACCACCACCAGCCTGCAGATGCAGGTAAGAAGACCATCGAAAGGACACGTTATTTGGGAGTTATCCACATAGATTTCAAAAGCCCAAAGTTGCCAGCCTGACCTGTGGGAATCATCTCGGATCCAGGAGAACAAGGGACTGGAACCATTTGAGTGCTGCTTCCCATGAGCCAGTCCGACCACAGCAGTGGTTTCTTGTTGACCTAAGCTTCAGAGCTTGGTCTACACACGAAGCAAAGGATATAATAAACAGCACAGAGAAAAGGAAATATCTTCAAAGGTTTGTTTTTTTTCTTTTCTGCTAAATCAGCATTGCGAACCTCAGGGACAGAAGAATTCAAGCCAAGATAGGTTGACCATTAGAAAGAGTTACAATTTCGGATACCACTAAAGAAGCAGGCAAAGGAAAATTTATACGACCACAAAATAAATGATGAGGATCGGCTTTTGGCAATGGCAGCACCAGTTTGGTTCCCATCAAATCAAATCAAATATTTGTAGAAATGATATATATTAAAATCTTGATCAGATACCATACTTTTTTAATTGTAATTTATTCTAGTAAATCCACAGTTGAGAGATCCCTGTTTGATTCAACAAACCCATGCTAGGCAGATTTATATTCTGGTTTAAACAATGTCATAGGACATGCAGATTTAAATAATTAATTTTAAACCCCCATTGTTTTGCATTTCCACATCAGCTATTTTCTGAAAGATGCCCAGGTTCTCATTTACCAGTAACCACTAGAACAACATTAATTTGCAACTTTCAGATCAAATGCAACTGGCCTTTTTGCCATTCACATGGGAAGGCTACATATTTAAGCAATTATACTTATTTTAAAATACGTACATTTTGAGTATAAAAAAAAATGGGCGATGATTATACTTTTCTGACATTAAAACCTGTAAGAATTGGAACCTGAATAACTGTAAACTGTGTTTGGTCAGAAATGGAAATACCATAAAAACATCTGAAAGCTGCAGAACGTTGCTCCAGTTACATGGTCCCAACTTAAATAAGGTTACTGACCAGCAACGGGAGCTTTTGGGCTTTCACACACCTGCTGGTCCTCAAAAATTGGGAGCCATAAGCAGCCAGAACCAGGGACTATTTGTTTCCCTTATCAGTATTTGTGCCCCTGGCCCTGCCTGGGAACCCTTATTTCCCCTCAATCTACAAACCAAAATAAAATTAATGAGGAGGAATGAAAATGGGTTGCAGAGGACTGCCCAGGCATCACACAGTATCTCAAAGAAATCCAGCTCTCGCAATACTCTTCTTTCTGGTTTTGAAGACCCCCGTGACCACCTACACCGTGGGGCACTTGAAGGACACCATACGCTGATCATTACCTGGCAATCAGCCTTGAGCTCCTCAAGGCTCATGGAGATTTAACCCAGCTCTGCCCAACACAGCACCACTGCTGGTTGCTTCAGCAACTCCATTGTGCCCAACTGTTCAAACTGGAAAGATCCAGCTCCAACCAAGAAAAGGACATCTGCTTTTGCATACTGGGTAGCAAGCTCCAACACATTCTGTTACCTATCAGGATAATCTCCGAATAGAGAGAGAGGTACCCATGCTTCACAAGGGTAGAACAAGTGAGGTAGGTACCTTCACAAGGTAGAACATGCTTGTTCTTCACAGCAAGAACAACCATCTCAGGGGACTCTCTGGAAAATCTAAGGAGGTAGACATAAAATTAAGAAGTCACTTGGCATTCAGGCATGGAACAACTCCTCTGCTCTAAGGAAGCAAACCATTTGCATGGGCTTTCTTGATGGCTCTGAACTCCATCATGCTGTCATCTGAACCTCTTTTTCCAGCAAGCCCCTGGGCTTTCAAAGAGGACATCCCACCCCATCTAGGAGACATCCACTCCTGATGGTCCAGGTGAATTGGCTGTGCTTGCATAGGCATGTAGGAAGAGCTGCCATGCTACAGAGCATGACTCTGCTTGAGATCCCACTCATCTATTGAGCAAGCGAGCCCTGGGAAAATGAAAAGGAGGAACCCACAACGGGAATCGTCGGAGCCAAGGCTGGTGCAAGAGGATGACACAGGCTCCGGGTGTCGTATGGCCTGGGAGAGGCAGGCTGGCTCCAACTCCTGCCACAGCACAAACCCACACCGAGCCAGGAGTTCAAAGGCAGCAAACCCATGCTGAAGGAGCAAGGCTTTGGCCAACGCCGATTTAAGCACTGCCCCAGTTAATGCTGGGGACCAGACTCATATCGACCATGATTCTGGCTGATTCACTGGAGAATGGGCAGACTACACCCATACTGAGCCCAAGGAAAGGGGTGAACTGCTGCTCTCAGCCTCCCTGAGCTCAACCCACTCTTTCCCCTCCCCAGCCCCATCGCCGAAGAAAGCGATCAGCAGGGGCAAAGAACTTCTAAAAGCCCCAGCTACTGCTGACAACTCAAGAAGCATTATTCTGAATTACTAGCAGACCTACACTGACTTCACACAGAATACAAAAACTGCCCATGAAACACCCCCGTGGCAATCCGAAAACACGCGTTTTGCAAATTCAGAGGCTTATGCAAAGATCTCCTTGGTAAGAAGCCAGAGCGCGGTTGCCAAAAAAGTCAACAATGTGAATTTTTCAGATAAAGGAAACCTGACGCCTCCAGCCCCAGATTGCCTGCCATCTCCGTTTTGGTTGGGGCTTCAGAGAATAACCGCTGCGGAGTCTTTTCCCATCCAGCCAGAAGAGATGGGCCAGGGCTCCCCTGAGTCCGATGACTCCCCTATCTTCAAAAGGAGCTGGAGTGAGAGGGTTGTGATCAACGTGCCAAACCACACTGCCTGGCTCTCACTGACAACCTCCAAAAATCAGTGCGGCCAGCAGGACAGAGGACCAAGCGCTGCTGAAACAAGCTAGCTGAATGCCAAAAAGAGGAAAGGACCAGGGGTATAACCAAAGACAGGAGGGACAATGACACTCAGAGGTGCTGACCAGGGCTATGCGGGGAAGTGGGAGTAGATGAGGCCAATACATTGTGGCAATGGAAATTCTGCCTTTTTTTTTTTTTTTTTCTTTTTTTTCCTACAAGCATTGCAGTAATAAAGATATAAAGGTGGAAAGAGAGATGAAAGCTGTGACCTTGGCTTCATGTCATAGGAATAGGAGCCAAATATTACGCCAGGAAGCTGCTGACTCTGCCTAATACTGTCTGGAGACCACGCGAAGAATGACACCTGCCTACTAATAGACCCTCTTCTCCCCCAAAATCCAACAGCTGCTGATCTCTGTTCTTCAGAGTCCATGTAATGGTCCACACCTATCTCCTTTGCTGCTGGAGACAGGAGGAGCAGAAGGGTGAAGCAAGAAATCTGGAGTTCCACCTACATGGCAGAGTTAACATGACAGCTTCTTCACTGTAGGCCGACGATGCTGCTGGAGCAAATAGGTGGCCAACAAACTTGTGACATTGGCTAGGAATTAAATCATCACCAATGCGACACACCAACGAATGTCCCTGGACAGGTATTCAACTCAGCAAACACCTCTAAGAGGACTTCCTAAGGGCACGTGGCCCTGTGAAGCAGGTCAAGAAAACCTAGGCTTTACCCTCTACAAAGTAAAAACGGTGCTCTCCACTTTAATGCTTCTCCTCTGTGAGAATGAGCACTGAAATTCATAGGAAAAGCGGACCCACAAACCAGCTTAATATGGTGAGCTTGGTCAGGGACCAAGAACTTTTGGTCAGGGATCAGGAACTTGGTCAGGGACCAAGAACTTTTGGTCAGGCATCAAGAACTTGGTCAGGGATCAAGAGTTTCAAGAACTCTCTCCCTTAGATGAGCTACTGCCCACACAGACATGGCTCCATGATTTTTTATCTGGGTTTCTTCTAGCCTGGGAGCAAACATGAGCGTTTGTGCTTCAGCAGTCCAGTGCCTACGTCCAGGTGGAGCACAAAGAGTCTTCCTAAAGGAATGGGCAGGATAACGGGACACATGTTGCTTCCAGTGAACTGATGAGCGTATTCGTCTGCAGCAAGAGCTGGAACAGCTAGAATTTCTCTGCCTGCTGACACAGAGGCTATAAAGAGAAGAGAAAGCCATTAAGGTAGCAGAAGGTATTTCTTCGAGTACGTGGCACCAGCAAACAGCCCCCGGGCCTGATGTGCCTCACCCTCTTAAAAAGGTGTTTATAGCTGAGCTGTGCTGGTGATAGTGGTGCATCACGGCACCCCGGGGGTTGCCCAGAGGAAGGAATGGATGTGGCCAAGAGGTCAGGAATAGCAACGGGAATTAATTCCATGAGGAACTCTCCCCTCTTCCCTGCCTTTCTGGAGAAGGGTGAGAATCAGAGCTAGCAGTGCCAGGATCCTGCTACGGCCACCACAGCTTCAACGGAGATTTCTCTAGACTACGTGTTTCCCTGGAAGAAGATGACCTGCCCAACAACGGGAATGGCACAGCGTTCATCCAGACCTCTCCGCTCCATACAAGCGCCAAGAGAAGAGCCACACCACTCCAAGGCAGAGTGCAACTTCCCAGAAAGCTGAAGTATCGGAAGAAATCACGCAAAAAAGGACAAAAAGACCTAAAAAATAAAATAAAATAAAATTAAGTCTACAGCAGCCATGTATGACTAACATGCCAGAAGAAGAGAGTCCTCTGGAGCATGGAAGCACACGTAGACCCCATTTCTTGCAAGACCTGGAAGGGACCACAGTCTACCCCTGTCATACTGGTAAGGAAAAATCACTCAGTGTTATCCATAAGACAAACGATTAAGTGAATCATCATGTAAAGAACATTGAATGCTCAGGAAAAAAAAACATATATACTTTTAAAGAAGTAAACAAGGAATCCGTAATTAATAAACATCTGGTTGTTTCCAGCCACAAAGACCTTCAGAAGTCATAGAAGTCGTTTCCTCTTCTATCTCTTCTACATGTAAATTAAAAAGGGAAAAATCAATTATGCCAGTTTTTCAACTGTCAATCAGTTCCTCAGCCTTGAATTAACCAGATGTTGAATTAAATCCAATGAATAAAATAATGTGAAGAAAACAGTTGCTCTGAAGCGGACGAATACATTACTACCCAAGTAGGCTTAATATTTCAATTAACACTGTCTCCAAGCATTTAACCAATCATCTCCTGCAATTCAATTTTGTTTTCTTTAAATCTCTGGCAGACGTGAACTCCTTTGAGTCACTGCATTTCATATAAATAACTAAGCAGATTACAGTAAATTTGGGCTATATTACAAGTTTGTTTCTTTCAAATCCAAAGTACCAGGGTTTTAAAATAAACATAATCCTTTCCAGTTTTAAAAATTTCTCAACCGAGCAAAAACTATTTTCCATTCTCCAAAGTAAACCAGAACATAGACCACATTATTCATGAATGTACATTCAACCTGGGATACCCTGGTGTTGCCAATCTAACAAGAAATTCAGGTGTGCAGAAAACCATTCTGTATCTGCCTTAAAATACAAGCATCAGTTACTGACAAACATATTTAAAATATGAAAAAAAAAAAACCCCAAAACTCACAAACTGACCCACTGGCTACTCTACTAATCCTGGGATTTTGTTTTGCCTGGGATTCTCTACGGTTTATTCAGAAAACATAAAGTAATTGGACAAACTCAGAGGCATAGTTCTCCATCAAGAAAGTCTTCCAAATAAACACGCAAAAACTCACACCGAGAGTGCCTCACGGGTCGATCTAAAGAAAGCAAATATAATGAAAGGAGTTATGCTGGAAGAAACACTAGGTGAAGGTCCAAAACCCACAAACTGACCCACTGGCTACTCTACTAATCCTGGGATTTTGTTTTGCCTGGGATTCTCTACGGTTTATTCAGAAAACATAAAGTAATTGGACAAACTCAGAGGCATAGTTCTCCATCAAGAAAGTCTTCCAAATAAACACGCAAAAACTCACACCGAGAGTGCCTCACGGGTCGATCTAAAGAAAGCAAATATAATGAAAGGAGTTATGCTGGAAGAAACACTAGGTGAAGGTAGAGCCAGAGGTAATGTGAAGAAAACAGAAATGTGCAGATTTACTTGTTTCAGTCAACAACAGTAACTAATGTTTATTGATTTCAGTTTCAGCAGCTAAAAATCCATGAAAACATTTTTATATGATACAGACAATACTATCCCATATTCAAATTTCTATCAAAGTAATAACACAGGCCAGGATTTTCTAACATTGTGATTTACTTATCAATTAGTACAGTAATACCTATTTTAAAATATAAATACCACTAAGCGCAAATAGCTTTTGTATCCAAATATAATTTAGCTGTCCAATTATATGGAAATATCTAAGTAAAGAGACTGAAAAAATATAACTGTTAGCTACAAAAATAGCTGGACACATTCTCAGCCACTGTCTCTCAACTGTTCCCTTTATATCCACTCTAAAAGTACTTCCAACACACTAATCATATCTATTCGGAAGAAACTAAAATTATATGATTTCAAACTATTTTCATTAGAAAAACAGTCCTTCAACAACTGCTTTTACTCTTCCAACTAATTATATACTCTTAAAGGCCAAATATTCGGTCAGTATGCAAAAATAACTACCCTTTTATTAGGGGTAAAACACCAGATAAGAGTTCCTAAGAAAAATAAAGATGCTCTTTGCCTCTACCAGCAACACTGTCCAATATAGGAAATTATATTTAATGTTAAAATTTTAAATACATCGATGTCAAAGTCTTAGTGACTCCGTATCAGAGACTTACTACAAGTAAGTCTGTTCACAGCATCGTAACTTGCTGGACTGCACAGCTAGTATTTCCTTGGAGATACTTCACCTGACAGCCAAGATGTTCAAAAAAAGACTACCTTTCTAAAAACAAGAAATACTAACTCAATACTAATTAATCTGCACCTAAAACCCCACAGCCCTGCCAAGAAGTCTTACCTACCTGGAATATTTTTGTGACCAACAGTCAAATAAAAAAAGATTGACCTGATTGATATTTGATCCAGACATTTGCCTAAGGATAGCGTAAGAACACTCAAATTAGAGGGCTAGCACTACTTTTTTTTTTCTCTTTTACCTTTGCACCTGTCACACTTTTTATGCAAAGGCTGTTTATTAAATGCAAGCCAAACCCCTGATTTTGTGTTTTGTAGCGCTCACGGTCTGATCCATATGGTCTTTTCCATGTTCATTGTACTTCTCTCCGAAAAATAAAAATTGATTTCAAGTACAAAGCTATCTAATCCACAAATAAAAACTACAGCGATGTTCTGCTCTCCCTAAAACAAGTTTGAAGCCATGATTATATTAAAGACACAGATGTGCGGGGATTTGTCAACTTCCAAACAGATATGCAAACAAAGCATTACAATCCAGGGGCGCAGGTAAATGAATAAGCAAGCAAACTACGTGACGTTTGCGCAGCGTCCTCTCAAATCCTGCAATCCCTTCTAGAAAGTCTGGGGTCTACATCTCCCTCTTCTTTACTCATGTTCTTCTCACATGGCTTGGTCTCAGAAACTTTCCATGCCTGTAACGGAAACTTGAGCCAACTTCTTAAATGTATGATTTCTTCATCTCCACTCATCATCCACTTCTGTTTCTGAGAAGCTCCTCATCATGACACCTGTATCTCAAGAAGCAAAACAGGAAACATCACAGGGATGAAGCAAGGAAAGATGAATAATAATATGCCTCTGTGTCTTTAATAAAATCCCAACTTTCATTCAAGTTCCTTTTAGGAAATCAGAGTTCCTTTCACAAAAGCAAAGTTTCACCAAACTCGGTAGGTAAGCACCGCATGCTGAAATTGGGGTAAACCAATGAAATCTCCCAATCTGCACCTCCGTTCCTGACCCGAGGAGCAGGAGGAATCCTGTACCGGCTAGCCTTGCACACAGTGCCAAACATCACGGGGCACCAAGCTTGCAGAACTAGTCTGAAACCACTGACCCATCTACTAACTTATCTGCTACCCAAAACAATGCAAGTTATCTTTACCCAAGAACCCTTGGTCCAAGTAATTGGAGCTCTAGACCACACCTGAGATGAAGAATGAAGATGTAAACCTCTCCTCTGCGTTTCCCACTGCTCCTTAACCTGGGCAACTTCCACAGTACACTTGCGTTTTTACACACTTGCTCAGGTACCAGAGGAGATGCTTCCTTGGCACTTACAGCAGTTTAACTACAAGGTGACGAGGCCAAAGGTACGTTCAATGCATCTTTGTCCCCAAAATTGTATCATAAAATTTGGGGTTGGGGCAGAGAGGACTTGCCTGTCTGGTTCTGCCATCCAAAACTCAGGACCAAGCGGACCCAAAGCCAACAGCAACACCGTTCAGAGTCTAACAACAAAAAGGGCAGAGGGGTGACTCAACCCCAAAACGGAGACACGGCCACCTTGCCTCCAAACAAGCAGCCCAAACCATTTGCCTGCCTCAGGACTTTGCCCGAAGGCTGATGGAGGGGGCGCAGGAGAAGTGGTCTCTGCAGCCTCCCCAGCCATGAAGCCTTCAGGGCAGATAAGCAGGCACCAAAGCCAGCCAGCTCTCAGCGGGGCAGAAGCACGAAAGCAATTTTCTCTCTCCTTTTTAGGGCGAAGGCCACCTTTAAATAAAACATTAGCACCAAAAACTCTTCCTTAGCAGAGGCAGAGCAGATCCTACCTCTTATCAGCCACCATCTCAAATTCTCAGAATTCCACCTCCCATCTGAAATCCTCCTTTCTTCTGCACGAGCCCTTGAGAGCGGCGTGCTCCATACAAGGGGCACATTTCACTGGGAGAGACAGCACAGTCCTTCGCCAACTCCTCCGTTCCGGCTCTCTTACGCTACAAACCAGGGACGGCTGTAGGCACAGAGTCCCCTCCCAGCACAAAAAGTCCTGGCTTTGGTTCTTGCACGTTGCAGGAAAGAAGATAATTGAGCCTTGGACAGTCAAAGCAAGAAACCCTCTGACAAGGCTCTGGGTATTGCAGGAACAATAGCTGTTAAGTAACCGGACAGAAATGGATTTGCCGTGCGGGGATTGTATGTCAAAGAAAAATACATATTCCCTCAATTCTAAACATCTTGAAGATGTCCTTGCCCTCAAAAGTGTGTTGGAGGCAAACGGTCCTGGAAGCCCGTGCCTCAGTGACCATGCCTGCTATTGAGAAACATGCTATCACCTACTCAGGAAAGGCAACTATCACAGATTTTAAGAGCTTACAGAGCACAAAAGCCCAGGCAGTCAACCCCACGTGTCCCACCAGCAGGTCATCCAGAACATGTCCAGATACCATCCAATTGCTTTAGACCACACTGATCCTTAATCTTATATCACGACGATCAGTGTATCCAAGAGGCAGACACTACCATTTCACTGTTCCATACTCATCGTAACTCCATATTCTCTCTGAGCATCAGAAATTAACTGTGAACAAGTAATTCAATTTATTATTGACATCCTCACTCATTAATCAGATGTCTACACTCAGCACACGCACCACACAGAATACAAGACATCCAGACTGCTCACTGTTGCGTGCAGAAAGAGAACTGCAGAAAAAGATTAATAATTATCAAAAAGATCTGACGCTGGCTGTCACCTGAAACAACCAAGGAATTTTCTGTTTTCTTTTGAAGAGACAATTTACTGGCAGGCTGGTACTCCTAACTTTGATCTTCATAGCAGCCAACGCTGGCAGAAGAATTTTGTAGCTCGGTAACAAAACACAGCAACCTCCCGGACTGTTAACTCAATTACAGTGTTTTGGCACAGAAGCCTTCCCCTTATACCTTGGGGAAAGTCTTAAGATTAAACAGTGCGTGTTTTAAAGGCACATGTGCCTCAATTATTTGGTGTAACTGCTTATGCACCTAATTGCTTTGAGAGAAAAAGTATTCCATGGCAACTTGCTTGGAAGACTGGTATTTTCCACCACGTAACCACACCGACCACGCACAGAAACTTAAATTACAAGACCAGTTTCAGCCTAATCTGATGGAAAAGGACAGAGATTTCACAGGTGCTCAATTCCTACAACAGAGTGGCAGAATAAATAATCGAGGCAGCGCCTCCCCCGCCCCGAGCAACACGCCTGGTTCACAAACATCAGAGAGACATCACCTTTTGATTAAATACACCCAAGAGCTACAAGGTGGTAAGAGTCTGCTCAGGCACCTTGATGTTGGGAAAATCAGGGGGGCTAACGGTACTGCTGCGTGACCAAAAGAAGGGATGATGTTTAAGGTGCCACCCAAACTGAGAAAGCTGGAGGAAACACTCATCTTCCCTCATTCAGCTGCTCACAGAGCTACTTTTCAACCTAAGGAGCCACACAGCTTGTGCTCCCCATCACGGCTCCATCTTTACTTGGTCAACGGTTGTCCCCTTTCGCCGACGAGAAAACTGGAAAAGTAGACACACGCCTCAGTACAGGTGGCCTCAGAAAAAAAAAGAAACGTTTCTCAAACCCTTTCAACAAGATCCTCTCCAGGCAGGGTAAGCTAAGCACCGCCACGAGAGATCAGATGGCTGGTCCATCTCTTTGAGAATCCTGCCTCCTGTGATCGGGACCAGACGCTTCAGAAGGTGGAACAGGTCAGGTAGTGAACAATGATGTCATTCACCCAAAGGGGAAATTCCTTCCTGACCTCATCAATTAGCGTGAAGGTTTATACGCTTAATCTATTTTTAATCCTATTTACTGCAACCCTGGACATTGTCAGTATATATATATAAACGTCTAGGTCTGCTTGGAATCCGACTAAACTTCTGGCCTCGGTAATATCACGTGGTGTAATTACGCCAGGTTTCAAATGTACTGATTTTCAATTTCATTTAAACACGCTTTTGTCCGTGCGCTACGGGAACCGGCACCGCTATTAAACCACCTCTCTTCCCCTTCTGGGGGCTCCAGCCTGGCTTGCACCCTAAGCTCCCACACCATACTGTGCTCTTACGGAGCAGGAACATAATCCCGAGGGCCTTTAAGGCAACGACTCGGCAACAGTTATCCAGCAACACTTCTATACGCTGATGAAGTTCTGAGGATCTGCTGGAAGCTGGCGGCTCCACCAGAATCTCACCAGGTCCTACCAGGTCTTGCAAGCTCACTTTTCTGGTGGTTTCCACTCCAGAGCTGCCACCCTTACAAGCAAACTGGTTTGCCCTGTGTTGTGCCCTTTGAACAGGCAAGAAGCATACCATGCTTTGCAAGGTCATGCAGGAACCTCTCCCCCTCTGCAAAGAATTCCCCTCCCATCTCCATGCCCGCATAAGGAACAACCAGTGTCCAACCAAGCAAAACCAACCCCATTTTACTCTCAGCTGATGTTCCCGAGGGCTGCAGGTTCCTCTGTGCCATAACATTAGCCTATATTGGTACTTATGGATGAACTCATGACGTATTCATCATGATTATTATGCCAAGTACTTACTAAAGCTTCACTGCAATTAGTGACTGTTGTTTCTGCTCTCACAACGCTCGCAAGAGGCGTGAGGGACAAAGCCGCACCTCCATTCAACAAGTTTGGTGTAAATCAAATAATAATGATATATGCAAGCAGTAGACAACGATTCGGGACTCTTAAAGCAAACTTGAAATTCATTCAACAAGTTTGGTGAAAATCAAATAATAAATAATGATATATGCAAGCAGTAGACAAGGATAGGGGACTCTTAAAGCAAACTTGAGGTTCTAGATCCTCTTGTCTTCCCTGCTTCCAGTAACTATTTGGGCTGCATTCTCTTCTCCCAGCCTCTGGAGTTAAAACATGGGAGCCCTGGCAACAGGTTCTTAATCCCAAAGATTAGTTCTGAGAGTAGCTCTGGCTGATATCTCATGGGAAGATGGCCCCCCAAGGAGATGACAGAGTTTTTACAGCATCCATGAGAAACACCACACAGCCATCACTGTTTTACCGCAAGTGTTTAGATTATGGGCTTGGAACTGGTAAATTATGGCAAGAGAATACTTCTTTGCCTCAACCAAAAAGAAAATTACACTATTTCATCCCTCTTCATCTTCAGGCAAGCAACCGGTCGAGAGAAAACTCCTGTCCCAGCCTATGGTCCATAAACAAACGGAGCTCTTTAATGATCAAAATAACACTAACAGAACCGGTAACAGCCACCACTTTGCCAACTGTTAGCTCTTTAAGCAATACAACTACAGGCAACATTTTTTTTTTTCCTCGATTGGAGTATCATATACTCATCGGAGTCAATAAAATCACAGGTCTCATAATGGCAGTTAAATTGTCCCATTGCATAGTTCCCGGTGATCCCCCCCGTGCTGTTTAATAGTTGCGCAGCAGCCCTAGAAACTCTGTGTCCGGAGCAATGACCTTAATACTTTCTTCCTAAGAGGCCACATACACTTTCCTGTTCTTCTGTCTCACACGAGTAAAGACGACTCTACAATGCTCTTAGGCAACGCTCAAAGAGCGGTCCAAGCCACAAGTTTCAGAGCACTGCCATACCAGCATCTCCAGGACCTCTAATCAGCCATCAAGTGGTTTGCCTTTGGCATTTCAGGATTTGCTGAGGTTGAAAGAGAAGACAGTAATGACAGAGGACAGTTCTCCCATCAGCAGTGGCAAAAGTAATCTTGGAGGTCTCGAGTGCAAGGCTTTCACCGCTTTGGGGTCGTTATTGAATATGAAGTCCAAAAGATGTGATATTTTCTGTTTTTCACTCGCAAAAGAAGAGTTTGGATAAGGAGATCTTTCAACGGACTCAAAGGTATTTTTGGCTGCTAGAATTCTCAATCTGTTGTGCTAAAATTAGCTTTAAATAAATGTGCAATACAAGCAGTACATACTTTGCCTAAGAAAAAATCCGCTGGCCACTCACAGATCATGTGAACTTGGTTATTTAGTCGAGCTAAGAACACCAATTATTCCAAGCCTTATCTGACTGTAGATTTGGATCTGTTTAGCAATGGCACTGCCACATACCGAAACGCACGAGGAGCCACAGCTCGTTACCAAAGCGAGGGAAAGTTCCTGCAGACAGTGGTTGCTGCCATTTAACCACACAGTCATGAAGAAAAGAGAGAAGGTTGAAAAAGCCTGTGCCTCTGCCTCTTCCCTTCCGACCCTCCCTCTGAAAAGAAAAAGCAGTCCACCCTTCCTTCCATATTACAGTATAAAGAAATTGGATGCCTTCAGCTATCACTCCCTGATATATATCCACCAACCAAAGCTGTGGAAGATTATATTCTTAGGTTTGTTTTTTTTTTTCCCCTTCAAGTGTTTCATCAATCAGTAACAGGGTTCCCTAAGTCCTGCTCTGTTTTTACAACCGGTGTCACCGACGTTGGTCCTAATATTGCTCATCGGAGCGTACACCACAATCTGAGCAAATTAGAGTCGTTCAAACACAGCGAGTCCTCGGTGCTGGGTAAAGTTCACAGCAGCTGTTCAAGTCCCAGAAAGACATCTGAGAGGAGCGCCATAAATAACGAGATCACATGGAGTCTCCCATTGCACAACCAACATACATCTTTCCTGCTCAGGAATTTATGCTTCACACCCTACGCTGTCAGTCAGGAGCGTATTACAAGCTATGCTTTCAGGATGATCCAGAGGATATTTTGGAAAGTAATACAGCCCTCCTGCCGGCCCAGTCTTCTCAAAATACTCCTTCTATTCCATTACAAAAAAAAAAAAAAAAAAAAAAGACAATGTTTCTATAATCTTGTCCAAACTGCTGTCTTTCTCAGGAGCAAGCTATAGATCCACGCGTGCCTCTATACATCACAGATGTCTAAAAACCAGTTCCAGCAAGTCTGACAGCCTGGCGGAAGCTGGAGGGGACTACTCCTTCGCAGACTCAGGATCTAAGTTCTTCTTCAGAAATTAAAATGTAAGGCATTTTCTCAGACTCTGATTTCGGCAAATCCCCGATTTGAGCAGCAAGATTTTTAAGATCATTAATGCATTTTACTGCTAGATTAAAATTAAACCCAGTTCTCCTAAAACGTCTTATTCCTAGGCCTCTATGAGGGGAGAATCAATTTTCAAAGCAGTGCCTAGCTGTAACTGAGAAAGAAGATCTAAGGTTATTCTATAAAATTGATTCTTTTTTTTCTTTTTCTGGAGTTTTGCCACAAATTGCCTTCGAGGGCTTGGTTCAGAAATTCCAAATTCAGTTTATTGTTTTTCTCATTGAGAACTAACTCCTTTTAGCAATTCTGTTAATCTTGGAGTTCAGAGTTATTTTTATAAAAGTAACGCCCAGAGTTCAGCTATTCCATAAAAAGATCAGGAATTATTTTTATTAAAGTAACACCCAAGGCTTAGGCATTCCTAGCAAAAATCAGGCAAAGCACCTTCATTCTTAAAAAGGTCCTTAGCCTTTCCCTTGTAAGCACAGATTTCACAGAGACAACCGAGCACTGAGAATCTTATCAGCCTCTTTTTTTTTTTTTTTCCCCCAGAGTTGGAAAAGAAAGTTATTAAGGCAGGATTTCTCCTGCCTAAAAAAATCCTCAGCCTTTCGCTCTTAACACAACGTGTTGTTTTTTTTTTCCTCCTCCCTTCTTGTCTTCTGTTACAGAAGAAGCAGGACCGATTTCCACTCCCCAACATCCAGATTTCTCACGAGACATCTGCGCTGGCTGTGGGGTGTTCTGCCAGCAGTCGGTATCTTGGGTCATACTCGGTACCTGTCCCTTAGCCAGCAGGGAGTCCTGCCGACCCAGGTGATACCCATTTCTCAAGGAGCTTGTTAGACTACAAGAAACTCGTTCTTAGCCCTTAACTCTTATGCCACAACAGAAAAGAGGCTGCAAAGTAAAGGATCTTACCTCCTTTCTCAGGGGCCGGAGGCACTGAAACCTTCTGCTCTTCGGTGGCAGCCCTGTCTTGAGGACGAGAACAAGTGCTGCCCTTTTGTTTGAGCGACTACATTAATACACTAGGTGACATCACCCAGGTTCCTCACCGTGACTAAAATACAGTTGAAGTGTTCGGAGGGGAAAGGGAACGCCTTTTGATCGCTGCTTCCGACTCGGAGGGCAAGCGACGGCAACCGAGGAGCGTGCTTTGTCAGCAAGCCTCCCCCAAACACTATTGCTCTTCAGGCATAACAGGCCAAAGACATCACGGAGTTAATAACACCTTTTTTCCAACAAGGTGCCTCTTCCCCATTGAAAGAAGGCACGTAGCGACAATTTTCAATCTCTTTAATGAAGAAATTAGGGCTGGGGCAAAAACCTTTTCAGTTCCTTGGAAAGAGAGGCTAAGTTGCAACATACCCACCTTTCTCTCTGCAGCGTGTATAATTTCGGCTTGCTCAACAGCAGTGGCACTCCTGAGCTCAGGAGGACTTTAAAAGGAGCGATTATGCTCACGAAAGTAAGCTAACGTGAATAAACTGCCCAGGCAACAGGGAGACATTCCAGAGCCCTGTGCTGTTCACCAGGCTTTTGGCCAACCCTGCTTAATCATATATGCAAAACCCAAATTACAGACAGATTCATCATAGGTTAGAATATTCTCAATGAATAATTTCGCGCTGTGCCGAAGAAGCTTCCCAGCGAACCGCCCTCGGACAAAGGCACTGGGATCTTCTCCCCATTCTCAGAGTTCCTGCTGGCGCCAGCAGTACCAGGGGCACAGCAAAGGCTTCCCCTGAAGGTCTTGATGGACCAGGAGGCAGTTTTGGAAGGGAAGTCTTGAGAGCATGTTTAGCACCGCTCACATGTCACACTGCTGAAATTCATAACTCTTCTGGCTGTAACACAGCACGGCAGCTGCTACAGGCTACGTTCTCATCTGGGATGGGCTGGCACATGCCAGTTCAGACTATCCAGGGAAGGAACACCGGACTGAAACTCCAAATGCTCACGGCACGGGGGAAGATATTTTCACAAGGCGGCCCACAGAGTTGACAACTTCAGCTTTCAACACACTCATAGCTTAGAAATATATTTGAGACCCTCCCGAGCCTTGTCACAGAATTTATAAAGCTCTGTCCCAAAAGCTTTGACCTTTCGTGCTGCACTGAGCAAAAAAACCTAGACAGTCACATTTTAGTTACGAGGAGAGAGGTAACTTTTCCACCACTTAGCAGAAGACTATACTTTTCACATAAGATTACAGGAGTCACGGTTGTAACTTTAGCTGAAAACTGCATTTACAAAGATCTGACTGTCCAGCAGCTCCCACGGACGCAACAGAGCGGTCAGGTTCTCAACAACATCCGAGTTATAATTGAGAGCAACTCGTTAACGCTTGTCTGCGGTATCACAGAGATGCAATGCTTTAATCGCTTGGAAAGCCTTCCCTCACTCGCTTTGTGTGACGAGACACCACCCAATCTACATATCATAACAGCTTTTTAAACAGCATTGAGAAAGCTGGTAAGATTTGCCTCTGTACAGCATTCGCAAAAATAAACGCGACTAAAGATAACTTTGGCACAATTTTTTTTTAAAGGTCACAAGCTTTTCCCCGTCCAAGACGTCTAATAATTCAGCATGAACAGAGTTCCACAAGAGTTTGAGAATCCGTTCCTACGCAATGCCTACGAGCCTGACTGCTGGGAATGAACATGAAAAAAAAAAAAAACAGAGCTACTGTCTCTACCCTACCTGCCTTTGCTTTCAGGCATAGAATCATAGAATGGTTTGGGTTGGAAGGGACCTTAGAGATCATCGAGTTCCAACACCCCTGCCATGGGCAGGGACACCTCCCACTAGAGCAGGTTGAATCACAGAATCATAGAATTGTCTAGGTTGGAAGAGACCCTTGGGATCATGGAGTCCAACCATCAACCCCACTCTACAAAGTTCTCCCCTACACCATATCCCCCAACACCACATCGAAACCACTCTTAAACACATCCAGGGATGGTGACTCCACCACCTCCCTGGGCAGCCTATTCCAGTCTCTGACCACTCTTGCTGTGAAAAACTCTTTCCTAATGTCCAGCCTAAACCTCCCCTGTTGGAGCTTGAAGCCATTCCCTCTTGTTCTGTCATTAATTACCTGTGAGAAGAGACCAGCC
>NW_015091165.1:98210-113766 GCF_001431845.1 Calidris pugnax
GAACCGGGGGGGGGAGTGACGCTTCCGGGATGGGGACGCCGGTAAGAGGGGCTCCGTCGACCGGGTACCCCCGGAGGCCGGTGTGTCGTAGGAAGGAGAAGGCAGGAGGGGAGGCAGCGACAACAGGAGGGAGAAGAGGGACGACCAGCCAGCCTGGGGGTTCCCGTGGGCTCCCTCCCGCTTCGGTTCCCCCCGGTAACGGAGAGATATCCGGAGGAGCCGCCACCACGGAAGATGGTTTCACCCAAAACGGGGCCCTTCTCGCAGGGCGAACCCCTCCGGCCACCTCGGCTCAGCCCTGGCTCTCCCCGCGGACGCTGCAGTGCAGATAATTCCCCCTGTCAATACAGGCGGTTCCCGTCTTAACGGAACCGCCCGGGTATTTACCGCAGCTCCCAGGATTGAGGTATTTTAGCTCAGAATTGGGGAAAAAAAAAACCAAAACAACCCTCCTTCTGGCTCCCAGCTCTGCAGTTCTTCAGCCGCCTGCTCACCCAATGAAGTCCTACAATTACAGCACGATAACGTCCTGGCGTAGTTTTCATTATTAGATGTTTTTATTAAGAAGTGATTTCTGCGGTATTCTTTAAATGAACTGGCTTTGTTGATTTATTCAGAAAGGGAAAAAAAAAAAAAAGTAACTAGGGTGTGTTGCCTCTTTCCCACCATCTTTATGCAAATTTTTACAGACAGTCCCGTTCTTTAAAGCAGTTTGGCTAAACTAAGCCAACCACCGTGGCTATAAACCTTACAGTATTGGGTTTTAAGTGTCTTTTAGACGTGCAATTCACCGTGTAGTTCTCAGTTCTCGAGGCTTCTCCAGGACAGGTTCTCAGTACTGCATACGCGACCTCCGTACAAACCCAGAGAGGGGGAATCTCTCCGCGCTGCCGCCAGCGACGCTCCGGGCTGGCAGAGCTCTTCCTTCACCTTCCCCAGGCAGTAAATACAGCCACCACCATCTTCATCTGCAAGGCCTTCAGCAAATTCATCAAGAAACGAACAGGTTTCCAGGCAGACAGGTCTCCTGCCTTGCTTTCTCTAAGGGTGCCGTTACCGGAGAAGGTAGGAGCTGATTTCCCAGGTGCCCACAGAGGGAGAGAAATAATTTAACACATTGGTAAGACTGCACTTCTCTACCTTCAGAGGTTTCTCTGAGCAGCTCTATCCCATGTTGGGTGCTTTCACGCTGAACGTTTCAGAAGGCACTTGGTTTACTTCATGGGGCTCAGAGAAAAGCTACCAACAACAAAGTTTTTAGGAGAGTCCCCTTCCTTTCCCCCTTGCCTTCAGCTACGTATCAATTAAGAGGTCTTGAAAATAGCTCCACACTGACTCTTATCATCGGCACTGGAAATAATCCTGAGCTGCTACAACTGTGGGCTTCATTCCACCGAGAGCTGTACGCTCTCAGTCTGTTTCGGTGGCTGCTGCTGTTCATACTTCCTTGCTGAAAAAAAGAAACACTGATCAACACCAATTATACCATTTATTATACACATGCATATATACCTGCCTGCATCTATATATATATCTCTATATATACACATGTATAAATATGATAAAAATCAAGCAATAGACTTAAAAGAATGTAATTTCACCGCTTAGCCACTCAGGGGGAAGTTTGACTCACCATGTGGAACTAGTCCTTGGAAAGGCTGAACAGTGGGGTCATAGCAAAATGTCAGTAAATTAATGGCAGAGAACTATGATTTTGTTCAGGTCCCGTCATTTTAAAAAAAATAAATAAAATAAAAAAATTAAAGACTATAGCTTCAGATGACTTGAGCGACTCATTAGTCACAAAGTGGATCTCCACATCACTCATCTCCTCCACAATATTCAAGCCACAAGCTAACGACTACATTGACTCAAAATTAATCTGGTTAGCAAGGCAAAGGGAGATCAAAGAGTGGTGTGTGGTGGAGCAAACGCCAACAATGAATGCCAGCAGGCACTCCTCTGCAGGAACAAAAAAGGACGTGCTTCCTACAGAATGCAGTGGCCTGGCTTAAGAATCTTTTTATCAAATCTGTACATTTAAAAGGTGGTTTCAACTCATGAAATGTTTCTTGCCCATATTCCCTCGAGGCATGCACGTGTGGCAGAAGTAAAGCAAGTACAGGTGTTTCTCTGAATTGGACCTCTGGAACACAAGAGGCATGGGGCTCTTTCCTACCTCCATCCTGACCTTCAACATCAAGATGGGAGCGGCAACACTTGTTGGTACAGTAAAATTCTCATTTATTTTCAGTTTATGAAGCTGAATTACTTGAAATTCCACAGTACTCTCAACTTTTACAAATCCATCCATGCGTTGACAATATTCAGTCATTCCCCGCTGTTCTTAATCACAGAATGATATGGGGTTGGAAGGGACCTCTGGAGATCATCTAGTCCAACCCCCTGCCAAAGCAGGGTTGCCCAGAGCACATCACTCAGAACAGCATCCAGGTGGGTCTTGAAGATCTCCAGAGAAGGGGACTCCACACGCTCCCTGGGTAGCCTCTTCCAGGGCTCTGCCACCCTCACAGCAAAGAAGTTCCTCCTCATGTTTAGGTGGAACTTCTTATGTTCAGGTTTGTGCCCATTTCCTCTTATCCTGTCCCTGGGCACCACTGAAAAAAGACGGGCCCCATCCTCTTGACACCCTCCCTTTAAGGATTTATAGGTGTTGATCAGCTCCCCCCTCAGCCTTCTCTTCTCCAGACTAAAAAGACCCAAGTCACGGAATCATGAAATTGTCAGAACTGGAAGGGACCTCTAGAGATCATCCAGTCCAACTCCCCTGCCAAAGCAGGGTTGCCCAGAGCACATCACTCAGGACAGCATCCAGGTGGGTCTTGAAGATCTCCAGAGAAGGGGACTCCACACGCTCCCTGGGCAGCCTCTTCCAGGGCTCTGCCACCCTCACCCTGAAGAAGTTCTTCCTCAGCTTGGAGTGGAACTTCCTATGTTACAGCTTGTGCCCATTGCCCCTTGTCCTGTCACTGGGAGAGGTAACGGGCCTCAGCCTCTCCTCGTAAGGGAGATGCTCCAGGCCCCTCATCATCTCTGTAGGCTTTTGCTGTCCCTTCTCCAGCAGTTCTCTCTGGAGCTGGGGAGCCCAGAAGTGGACAGAATTCTGGACTCTGTAACTTCACCATCGGATTGGTTTTGGCAGCTGGAAGGGACTCCCAGGGCCGCTCCCTCACGCCTCCGCCCTGTGACCCCCACTCGCAGGGTACCACAGCGGTGGGGCTCCCCCTTGGTGTCCCCACTGCACGGGGACGGCCACCCCAACAGGAACCATCCCCCGGTAATCCCACAAGGCCCGGGGAGGGGTCTTTCCGTTGCCTTACCGATGGAGTACATTTCCAGCTGCTGCCGCAGGCGGATCTTCTTCATGCTGTCGTAGAAGTTGGGCTCGGGCGGCGTCTCGGCGGCCGGGGGCAGGGTGAAGATGCGCATGATCCTCCTCTTGTTCCTGCGAGGGGAGGTGGGGGCAAAGCGGTGAGAGGCCTGGCCCGGTCCGGCCCGGTCACTGGCCCCCCCATAGCCCTCCCCCCCCCGTCCCGTCCCCTCACCGGCGGGCGTAGACGAGGAGGGCCAGACTGGCCAGCACCACCAGCAGGTAGACGTTGGTGGCCTCGTTCCACGCCTCGTGCACCGAGTAGTCGATGGCGCCGCTGTCGCCCAGCCCCGCCGAGCCCGCCCCGCCGCCTCCTCCTCCTGCTCCGCCGCCTGCCCCCCCGGCCGCCGCCGCCATAGGGAAGGAGGCCCGCTGGCGGACGGGCGGGTTGGAGCGTGTCCAGAGGAGAGCCACCAAGCTGGGGAGGGGTCTGGAGAACAAGTCACACGAGGAGAGGCTGAGGGAACTGGGCATGTTTAGTTTGGAGAAGAGGAGGCTGAGGGGAGACCTCCTTGCCCTCTACAGCTCCCTGACAGGAGGGTGTAGAGAGGTGGGGGTTGGCCTCTTCTCCCAAGGGAATAATGCCAGGAGCAGAGGAAATGGTCTGAAGTTGGGGCAGGGGAGGTTTAGATGAGATGTGAGGAAGAATGACTTTGCTGAGAGGGTGGTCAGGCCCTGGAAGGGCCTGCCCAGGGAGGTGGTGGAGTCACCATCCCTGAGGGATTGAAGAACTGTGTAGACATGGCACTTCAGTGCATGCTCTAGAGCCTGAGATTATTGGGTTGTATCTGTTCATGGGGTTTTGTTTGTGGTGGTTGTTTGTTTTTTGTTTTTATTTTTTGTGTGGCTGGATTCGATGATCTCAAAGGTCCCTTCCAATCATGAAGATTCTGGTTCCAACCATGATTTCCCCTCAGGCTGCCAGCCCTTTGTGGAGAGGATATCAGTAGATGACAGTTTCTCTGCCAGGCACAGAGGATGTAACGGTACTTTCACCTCACCAGCATCTGAGGGGAAACCCGCAGGCGGGTAGAGGGCCAGCAGAGGTGTGAATGCAGCATCCCTGAACGCCAGGCAGGCCTGGAGTCAAGAGCACCTTGGTCCTCCTGGGCTGGTGCTCGCTCTGCAGTGGTGGGATCATGTGGGATGTCGCTCAGCAGTGCCTGGTGGCAAGAGAAAAAGGAGGTTCAGATTGTCACGAGCTTTCACTTCTCACACAGGAACTAAATTTGACAGTGTAGGTTGTCAAATTAGAAACAGCACGTTCTGAAAAATCTTGCCTCCCATTTTATTTATTTATTTATTTATTTATTTATTTTTGTGCCAAAATGGGAGTTGCTGGATATTCAGCTGCTGGAGCAACATAGCTTATGCCTATGATGCATACACTCCCTGTGCCAAAAAGCCCAATTCTGAGGTTATGCTTTGGCAGAAAAGGTGGACCAGAGCAAACATTTCTGTTTAGAAACTAGAAAAGTTGTCTGAACTGCTTAATGAGATGCAGATTAACTAGGTAGAGGATGTTCTAACCCATACATACAAACACACTTTTTTGGTTTTTTTTTTGTGCTGCCCAATGTGGTGTTTATGAGCTATATGACAGGCTAGGTGTGCTGTTCTTTATCCTCTCCTCCTGCTTCTTTCTATCCACCTCTGGCCCTGCAACTTCCTTTCACCATCCCTTTCTTTGGATACTAGAACTGTTACAACGTAGACATTATGGATGTTGTTCATCTCCCTTTGCGTATTTGGGGCATGTGCTTATGTTGCAGTTATTTGTCTTCACCCTTTATAAGACAATAAGGGGAAAAAATAACTGGTTTTGGGGTGTGATTTATCTAACCTATGTCAAATGCTCAGAGTGAGCCCTCAGGTGTGCTCTGACTTCTTACTGAGTAGAAGGAGTCTAGAAGGTAGAAGCAAGGTAGAAGGTATCTACCTTGCTTGGATGGCACTCACTTTCCAAATGTCCAACAAGCCTGGAGAAACACCATCCTTTGGGGAGCCATTTTCTGAGTGCAAGATGTGCCAAGTCATTCTCTTAACATGCTCCAGAACAGATTAATTTTAAGAGGCCTCAGATCATGGTATAAAAGGATATGAGTGAAAATGACAATGCAAAAAAAATAAATAATAAAAAGCTAAGGCACTGTTATCATGAGAAATGTTCCTTGCCACACATGGTGTGGGAAAGAAGAGTAGAATAGCAATTAGACATAATTCTAGGTCATTAAATTGGGATGGCACCCATGCACACAACTGTGGAAACCACCAAGAGGAAAAAAAAAAAGTCTATCAGTTATGCAACATGACACAAAACAGTTAATTAAGAATGGTTTCACAGGGATTTTAAAAAGTTTCTCATGAAGTTGAGGCTTTTTGTTTGCTTTTTTAGTATGTTGAACTTTTCTGCTAACAGGAGTGACACGAAAGTGTTCACATCTGTGGAAGCAAAGTGGAAAGAACAAACTTAAGTTACTTGGGTGCTCTTTGTATTTCACTACTACCTGTAGACATCAGTTGAGATCGGGCTTCTTTGTACGGCATGTAGAGAAGCTGTATTTAAGCTGTACCTAAAAGCACTTTTTGTATTAACCCTGCAGCTCTGCTCTGGACAACCTGGGAAGGGGCTGGAACACCCCAAGACTCTGTACCTAGTTTCCCATCCAGAAGGAACCAAGGCTTGCATCCACCAAGCATAACTTCAAGTCTCAGGGTTTTCTCTGCAGCCTCCAGCACACAGGAACGGACTCTGCCCTCGCTCAGCAGGTGCCTGATTTGTTTGATTCAATTAAATGCTTGATTTAAGGCTCAGCTAATCCACCTACCCCCAACCTGGAAGACAGGCAGAGAGAGATTTTCTTTCTCCATGTACCTCTCTGTTAGCAGATGTTAAGCAGTGGGTGGGACAGGGATGGGTGGAGGACCACAGCATCTGGCGCTGCAGTGAGTGTGACAGCCTTGCAAACCTGAGAAAAAGGGGTGATCTCCCACTTGCTGGCCTGTAGCAATGAGTTCTGGGGGTGTAGGCCTTCTGCATGACTTCCTTGAGGAATCTGGTTCAAATACCAAAGTTGCTTAACTCTTCAGCCTGGGTTAGCTTGTCCTAGTACTCTGTGTTTTCTTTTCATGGCTTGGGCTTCGGTTTCAGTCTTAGGCTCCTGAAACACCTTCAGAAATGGGAATGCAAGCCGCTGTTGAATTTGGTCAGAGCAAAGTCAGGCCTGGCAGTTGTCCTTGTGTGACCTGTCTGTGTAGATTATGTACCATATTTATTTGTAGCTTGGATGAGGTGGGATGGGGTAACCAACACTTGTGCGTGCTGTTAATGCACGAGGACATCCATTGTTTTCTATTTTCTCGTACTAAAGCTGCTCATAGGGAAAGGACTGTCATTTTGTGCTATGCCTGTATTAGCGTCTGACCTCCAGGATGCTGGCCTGGCACCAAAGCATGTAGGCACCGAACAAATAATATAGAATAATATAAGGCATTGGCATAAAGTATTGTGGCAAAATGTAGCTAATGGGAGACCCAAGCTTAGTGGCTGGATTTCCAACATTACACAGTAGCAAATAAGCCTGGGGAGTTTCAGCTATGGATCAGACAACCACTGGCAGTTGTCCTTGTGTGCAGAAGAAATGGTGTGACCTGTCTGTGTAGATTATGTACCATATTTATTTGTAGCTTGGATGAGGTGGGATGGGGTAACCAACACTTGTGCGTGCTGTTAATGCACGAGGACATCCATTGTTTTCTATTTTCTCGTACTAAAGCTGCTCATAGGGAAAGGACTGTCATTTTGTGCTATGCCTGTATTAGCGTCTGACCTCCAGGATGCTGGCCTGGCACCAAAGCATGTAGGCACCGAACAAATAATATAGAATAATATAAGGCATTGGCATAAAGTATTGTGGCAAAATGTAGCTAATGGGAGACCCAAGCTTAGTGGCTGGATTTCCAACATTACACAGTAGCAAATAAGCCTGGGGAGTTTCAGCTATGGATCAGACAACCCCTCCCAGGAACCAGCTCTTGGGGAAAGCACATAGCTGTGTGATTTAATTTTAAAAAAAAAAAAAACAAAAAAAACAACAAACAAACAAACACTAAACTAAAAAATTATCCCCCCCAAAAAACCCCAACCAACCAACTTTTGTAAAAGTAGGAACATTGTTCATTCCACAAAAAAATCTAGCATGTACTTGGGAAAAGCACCCGCTTTAGTCCCATATATTTACCAAGAGAATTGCTGAAAAAGGTCTTCCAGCTCTACGAGGAAGGAATTCACTTTTCAGAAGCCCTTAGCACCCAGCAACTACTATAAATTTGACTGAAAGCTGCTGAATACTATCAGTTTTGAAAATACACTTAGTTCATATCTGAAATGTGAATGCTGGAATCTAACAGTAAGCTTGTTCTTTTGAAAATTAGGGCCAAAAAATCTGTGTGTCTATATATAAATATGTAATTTTTAATGGATTTTGAGTTACCCAGAGCTAAACAGAATCAGAAATCGCTGAGACGTAAATATCCCTGTAATGTAAATATATTCACCATTTAATCCTGATAAATACTGGATTATAGGCTTCAGAACACAGACCAACAATTATTGGAAATCCTGTGGTCACCTCAAGTATACAGAATTTCAATTAAAATGAAACCATAAAATCCTTTTTCTTTTAAAAAAGTACAGTCTAGCATGTAATTTATTCGGATGAACCCTACAAATATATGCATTATATCATGCTAGAAGAACTTGAGAACCACTCTTTTCTTGTTCCCAGGGTCTCCTGACTGTTGGTAAAACATTATGGTCATAATGATAGAATTGGTTTACAGTTGCAAATTCTGCCAAATATCTCACAAATTACATTTGGCAAACAGCACTGCCTCTGTTTCACACAAAGATAATGACCTGAGGTTTCGTTTATGTGGCACCAAAGGAAAATATTGGTTTAGAGCTTGTGGTAGAATTTCAAAAAGTTTGTGTGGTAGTCTAACCTTTTGATACGCTTAATAGTTACCACTCTATTAAATACAGAGTAACACAGGATTTAAAAGTATCCTTCAAAAAAAGAAAAGAAGTAACCATCTTCTATTAAATAGGTTGTGTCCATTTTATTTCCTCAGCATTACCCAGACCTACGTAGCAGCTGGTCTGGCTGTGCACGCAATACTTTTTACATCTGATGGTGTCAAACACACAGGTGTTGCCTTAAAAGCTGCTGGCCTGTGCAGGATTTAGTGTTAAAGGAGTGCTTTTAGGATGTATTCTGAAACCCACGGCACACGAAGGGAAACGTGCTACTTCAGACCTGAGCCACCTAAAAAGCCTGCAGCCAGCAGGCAGTTTGGAAAGGAGAACAGCATAACCTTGACAGCGCTATTCTTTGGATGACTCCACAGAGAAAAAGAAAGGAGCAGTAGGTTTGAACTGGAGCTGGGACTCTGCTCTGAGACTGTCTATTTCCATTCTGTATCTTGTGGTACAAACTTACCTGGTAAGGGCTAAGCTTTATTAGGAAATCCACTGGGAATTTTTTCTGGCAACCTAGGGTGGTTTGGGGAACCTCCTCTGAAGCTCTCTGAAGGAGGTGAGCACTAGTAGCAGTCCTTCTCCTTGTGTGGCTTGCATCTTTGTGCAGCTTCTCTGGCTGAAGTTTTGGGATGCAAGAACAGGGATACAATAGGAAAGCTGGCAATAACCAATCCAGGAGAAGCACCTTTTGTGGGAAAGGACAGGGAATGTGGGGCTCTTGATCTGAGCTGGAGATGCAAACCAGCAGGGAAGATCATGTCCACTGGTCCATAGCTGGCTGGCGAGTGGACGAGGAGAGGGGCTTGCAGCTGTGAACAGGCCTCTTCCTGCTCTTCATCCTTTGATGTTTTCCAGCAGACGTAGAAGAGCTGCTTGTATGGAGGCAACAGAGCCCCTGAATGTTTATCCAAGACTCTCATTGGTGGTGAAAACTCAAAGGGCCAGCAGAGAGACTTGGAAATTGCATGTTGGCGGTGAAAACTCAAATGGCCAGCAGAGAGACTTGGAAATGCATGTAGGGCTGTCCTGCCTCTTTTTCCCTCCCCGTGAAGCCTTGCCTCTTCCCTTTAAGGGAAAAGAAGCTGGAAATGTGGGAAGGACACAGAATTCTTGCGGTCTTCAGATCGTGGAAGGGCTTAGTGGGGAAGAACAGGAAGACCGAGAGGGTGAAAACTCCTTTGATTTTACTGAAAGACTGGAAGGATATGGCACTCCAGCTTGGTCGAGGTTGCTTCAGGTTGAGATTTAAAAGGATGTTAAAGTCAACAAATATCATGGGAGGTAGCCCCTTCAACTGGCCTGTGTGGCTCTTCTGACAGCCCTATCTATCTGTCTTGTTACTACAGACTCACTAAGGCAAACACAGTAGGGATTTTAGGGATTTATGGAAGTTTGCTAGCAAAATACTGGCTCCAAGGCCAGATCCTGGCTATGTTTGGGCATGAGGCTGCAACTGCTAATAACTAAGGCTAAGCTGACCTTCATGCTGCCATCTAGTGTTTCCTCATAGACAGAAACCACATCCCAAAAAAGAGACTTTGAAGGTCTGTAATGCTGTATTCCGAACAAATGTCATTTATTCCTGCCGAAGTACAGCACACAACCTGAAGGAGAGGGAATGGGGAAGAGACATGCTCAAGGTGAATGTTTAGGGAGACACCTTTTCTTAAAAAAAAACCAAAAAAGTAACTATATAATCCAGGAACAGAGGAAAAAAAAGTATATAATCCAGGAATTATATAGTTACAACTATATATTATATGGTGAGAGAGAGAGGCATTATTCAGAACCAGAATTTTTCCTCATTTGGTTTTCTCTCTGGGAAATTAATACGGCTGTTTGGAAGGTGCAACAGTACGCAACACAGCAAGAATCCAAGCAGCAGCTTGTCCTACCTGAGAGAGACCAGGGCAAGAAGCTTGGCAGGTTCTTCTTGCCTGTCCTTGCTACTCTCATAAAAACACGTGGTATGTTTTCCGCCTAGCCATGGGATGCTGATATTTCTTTCAAGTGTACGTGATGGCTAACAAGAGGTAACAAGTTATTGCTGGGGGCATGTGCAAAAGATCTGACTCTTGGCCCTACAAAGCTTGATCCCCGGCTTTGAGGAACTTTAATGGGATGCTTTTCCAACTGCTGCACATCTTGGATTTGTGCTGCAACTGTAGAACTTTAACCCTAATAACAACGACTCAAGAGTGCATGGGCTGGATGATGTAATTACAAGAGAGAGCACATTGTTTTTCGCCCAGGCTTCTTTAAGGTGTTTTGAGTCAAAGTCTAAAACAAACACGAAGCATCCAAAATCGGTGTTCTCTTTTGGAGACCCTGACTCCTGAGCTTCCTGACAACCTGAGCTGGAAAGCTGTCAGGAAGGACTGCGCAAGTGAAAAATGGTAAAAATCAGCTAATATACAAAACCAGACTGCCCAGAGAGAAAGGAAAGCCATAATGAGCAGCCTTTAAAGGGTTCCTGCTGGCAATGTATGAAATCAGGTATGAATTTAGTCATTTGCAGGGAAGTTTTCCCATTTATGATAAAATTTTGGTAGCAATAGAACAGAATTGCATTTGAACATTTGAACATTATATGTACAAGCTGGCTGGGTGTTCTCAGTGCTGTGATACAACATCTTGGGTAGGTGAAAAGGAGTGTCAGCACAGCAAAGAGCAGAACCAGACTCATCAGCAGAAAGGACCATGTACTTCTCTGTTTACAAATCACCTCTCCAGTCAAAGCTGTCTCTGGCCCTTAGGTCTTTCAAGACCTAGTTCACACAACAGAAAGCCCTCAGGTGTGTAATGGTAGAGTTCCTGTGTCTCATTCATGCTGTTCCTGCTTTGTTCATTGAGAGAACAAATAACTCCCAATCCCACCCTTCTGCTGGATTAAGGCATCATTATTCTTCCTCTCCAGTGGTTGGTACCAGGCTGTAACATCCATGTAGGTACCAAAAGCTTTCTCCTAAACAAAAAACCCCAGCCTTTCTTTATGCTTAGTGGGCTTTGAATTCATAGAATCATAGAATGGTTAGAGTTGGAAGGGACCTTGAAGAACATCAGGACACCTCCCACCAGACCAGGTTGCTCCAAGCCCCATCCAGCCTGGCCTTGAACCCCTCCAGGGATGGGGCAGCCACAGCTTCTCTGGGCAACCTCTTCCAGTGTCTCACCAACCCTCATAATTCAGACCCAATAGCATTATATGCTCTGCATATAGGGCTTTTATTTACCAAAGCTCACATTTAGAGCTCGCTGCTGTGGAAGAAAGTCACATTCTCTTTCAGTTCCTTGTTCTCCCCCCTTCCACCGAGTCATGATGACGCTCAGCAAGGGTAAGTGAAGAAAAAAGAAACACTTCAATCTTTTTGCAAAATTCTCAGGATTTCTATGGATTAAAAAAGAGACTCCAGTTTTACAGCTTCATCTCCAAAGGCATCGGGGTTCACCAAAATTTGGAGTGAGCTGGGGTACTCCTTTCCGAGTGACCACTGCTTTTACTCTACGGGGAAGCGGGTGAGAGCTTTGTGGGGAAGAAATGGGGCCAAAGCCACAGGAATCAGGGCAAAGCTTGTGGGGGACGTGCCATGGTCTCTGCTCTCCAGTCCTCTGCCAATCAGTTTGAGTGGATTTAAGTTCTTTTTCTGTAATTTTTTAAGAGAGTTTTTGTGTAAAAGGTGCAAAATAAAATTTATTATTTCTTAAGGAACCAATTTCCCTCCACACCCACAGTTTCATTTCCCTCCCTCCTCCTCTTCCAATGATAAACATGCCAATAGGAATTTTTATTTAATCAAAAGGTACAAATAAAGTTATTCTTTCATTCTCCGTTCTGGGGACAGAGATGTTGCCCTTCAGGCAAGCCAAATAAATAGGAAGAACATCAACTTCAGTCTGTTGTTTGTCTCGTGATTCACTATAACATTTCCCTCGCACCAGGCATGGCTGCCTCCCGAACAAGCAGAGTTAAAACCTTCCTGTAGGTGTCTAAGACCTCTTGAGCAGAAGGCCTTTCGGCCGGGTCCTTCTTCTTACATGCTGCATGGATGTCAAACAAATGCAGTCGCACAATGTCACTTCCTTCAACGTGGCCCAAGAAAAAATTGGAGACATCCGGGATTTTCCAGATGTCTGTTTTTTCATCATAGGGAGGCATGAGGTCATCCTCAAATGGCATGTCTTCTCCATAGGGCCAACGCTGCTCAGGAGCTACAAAGTCACCCTGGAGCTCCCGGTGACCGCATTTCACCAGCTTGCCAGCACTCCTGTTCACCAGAGGCAAAGCGTCCAGATCGTTCACCAGGACGTGAAAGTCACTTGTTAGGAGGTACTGAGAGAGGACCTTGTCCAAGTCGTTGGAGTCACACATCACCAAGGTGCCCAGAGGGCTGCTGTGCAGGTACCGAATGACGCTCACGTAGTCTATAGCGAGCATCAGCCTGCGGTGCCAGGTGTTCATGCCCTTGTACTTGGGGATGTGGAGAGTTTCGTTCAGGCTCCTCAGGGAGCCTAGAGGATGGTACTCGGTGAGGATTGTGAACTGCTGCTCGCAGTAGCCAAGCAGCCGGACGACGTGCTTGCTTTGCAGTGCTTTCAGCATCTTCAGTCCGTGGAGGAAGTCCTCCTTCAGCTCGGAGTTGGTGAGCTGTGAAAGGACCACTTTGTTTTCCTTCCACTCGGAAAGGAAGACCTGAGAACACACAAGAGACATGTGAGACACGCAGAGAGCCTTCTTCCAGGGCCACAAAGATGATCCGAGGGCTGGAGCACCTCTGCTATAAGACAGGCTGAGAGAGTTGGGGTTGTTCAGCCTGGAGAAGGCTCCAGGGAGACCTTAGAGCCCCTTCCAATATCTGAAGGGAGCTACAGGAGAGCTGGGGAGGGACTCTTTGTCAGGGAGTGCAGGGACAGGACAAGGGGGAACGGTTTTAAATGGGAAGAGGGGAGATTTAGATGAGATACCAGAAAGAAATTCTTTCCTGTGAGGGTGGTGAAGCACTGGAACAGGTTGCCCAGAGAAGCTGTGGCTGCCCCATCCCTGGAGGGGTTCAAGGCCAGGCTGGATGGGGCTTGGAGCAACCTGGTGTGGTGGGAGGTGTCCCTGCCCAGGACAGGGGGGTTGGAACGGGATGATCTTTAAGGTCCCTTCCAACTCTAACCATTCATGTGATTCTGTGATTCTACTGACTGCTACCCGCTGCCACTGATCTCCGGGTCGCCGCTTAGTCACAACTGCAAATTACAGTCACCAGGCACGGTCGAGCCTTTAGGCAGAGCCATGTACCTGTCACAGCAAGCCCGTACCCATGGCATCATTACAGCAGCATTTCCTATGTTTCCTTTGGAATGAGCAATGCAGATGAATTAAAATCACTTCATACCACCCAACCAGCCAGTCGTACCCTGCCACGATTGCACTACGCTCCACAAGCGCTTCATCAGTCTCTGTGATTTTGCTTGTGTAGCTGGATGTTGGTGGGGGTCAGGGAGGTGGCCCTCCACAGGTCAGGCTCTCCTACCTGTTCTGTGCACCTCAGCAGTCGCCGTATGCCCCTGGATGTCTACAGCAATTAGCTACTGCAGGGATAATTACAACACTGAATCATGGAATTGTTGGAGTTGGAAGGGACCTTCTAGAGGTCATAGAATCATAGAATGGTTTGGGTTGGAAGGGACCTCAAAGATCATCTAGTTCCAACCCCCCTGTCCTGGGCAGGGACACCTCCCACCACACCAGGTTGCTCCAAGCCCCATCCAGCCTGGCCTTGAACCCCTCCAGGGATGGGGCATCCACAACTTCCCTGGGCAACCTGTTCCAGTGTCTCACCACCCTCATAGTAAAAAATTTCTTCCTGAGATCTAATCTGAATCTTTTTTCTTCCAATTTAAAACTATTTCCCCTTGTCCTATCATTACCCTTCCTGGCGAAGAGTCCCTCCCCAGCTCTTCTATAGGCACCCTTCAGGTATTGAAAGGCCGCTATCATCCAGCCCAACCCCCCTGCCAAAGCAGGGTTGCCCAGAGCACATCACTCAGGAGCATCCAGGTGGGGCTTGAAGATCTCCAGAGAAGGGGACTCCACACCCTCCCTGGGCAGCCTCTGCCAGGGCTCTGCCACCCTCAAAGTAAAGAAGTTCCTCCTCATGTTTGGGTGGAACTTCTTATATTCAAGTTTGTGCCCATTTCCTCTTGTCCCATCCCTGGGAACCACTGAAAAGAGTCTGGCTCCATCCTCCCTCAATCCACCCTTTAGAGACTTGTCAGCATGAATAAGGTCTCCCCTCAGCCTTCTCTTCTCCAGGCTAAAGAGCCCCAGCTCTCTCAGCCTTTCCTCATCAGGGAGATGCTCCAACCCCTCCATCATCTTTGTTGCCCTACGCTGGACTCTCTCCAGCAGTTCCCTGTATGGGCACTAATTAGCCACCAAACAGCGAAAGCTCTTTTATCCACAGGAGAGAAGAGAGGAAAAACCAAACTCACCTTTTTCACAGCGCCTTCACCCACACGCTTGAGTTTCCTGACCTCCCTGTTTATGGCTTCACAGGAGAGCCACGGGGAGCAGTTCTTGGCCGCTCCCCATTTGAAGTACCCAAACGGGCAGAGGCCGGGGTCCAGTTCAGCGCCTCCCCGGGAGACATAGAACTTGTTGAGGGACAGGTAGAGGAGGGCGTTAAGGAGCAGGACGGCCACCAGCAGCAAGGCCAAGGAGACGGAGGACACCTCCCTGGGAGCAAACTCCCTCCCAATCCAGTGTGGCTTCTTCTCCATGACCCTGCCGCCTCCCGCATCCTCCCCCGGCAGAGGCAGGCTAAGCAGGACCCTCCTCCCTGCCGGGGGGTGAACGTCCCGGGGGCTTTTTCACCCCAGGCCCACCACAGTCACCCCACAGCCTACGGGAAAGGCCGCGCCTGGCCTCCCCCGCCGTCCCCGTTAAAACGGGCCGTCAGCTCCACGCTCGTCCCCTCTGCTCATCCTCCCGCTTCCCCAGCCGGGAAGGGCTTGGGCCTGACCCCGGAAAAACCCGGTAGTGGCCGGGGGAAGGAGGGACGGGGCGCTTCCCGGCCGCGCAGGCCGGCGGTGGCGGCGGCGGCGGCGGGGGCAGCGGCGCCGCCCCGGGGCGGAGC
>NW_015091165.1:113888-114336 GCF_001431845.1 Calidris pugnax
GGAGGGGAGCGGGCCCGGGCCCCTCGGCGGGGAGGAGGCGGCGGCGGAACGGCGGTTCCCGGGGAGGATGGACCAGGCCCTGCTGCTCGTCCGCAACGAGGTGCCCGCCCAGGGCCTCCGCCTCGCCGCCCTCTCCGGCGCCTGCCACCAGGTGAGCGGAGGGGATGTCCCCCTGTCACCCACCTCCTGACAGCCCCGACCCGACCCCCCGCGGCTCCGTCAGGGCGCTCGGCTCGGGGTTTGCCTCCGAGTGGCCCTGCCGTGGGAGCTGCTCCAGCTCCTGGGCTTTAGTAGGGCCTTCCATGCAGTGTCCCACAGTATCCTCCTGCAGAAACTGGCTGCCCATGGCTCGGATGGGAGGACTCTCTGCTGGGTTAAAAACTGGCTGGAGGCCGGGCCCAGAGAGTGGTGGGGAATGGAGTTAAATCCAGGTTGGGGCCGGGCACGA
>NW_015091165.1:114402-150269 GCF_001431845.1 Calidris pugnax
GGCCCTGTGGGCTGAACATGAGCCAGCAGTGTGCCCAGGTGGCCAAGAAGGCCACCAGCATCCTGGCCTGGGTCAGGAACAGCGTGGGGAGTAGGACTCGGGAGGTGATGGTTCCCCTGGACTGGGCACTGGTGAGGCCCCACATCGAGGGCTGTGTCCAGTTTTGTGCTCCTCACCACAAAAAAGACATTGAGGGGCTGGAGCGGGTCCAGAGAAGGGCAACGGAGCTGGTGAGGGGTCTGGAGAACAAGTCTGATGAAGAGATGCTGAGGGATCTGGGGGTGTTCAGCCTGGAGAAAAGGAGGCTGAGGGGAGACCTTCTCGCTGTCTCCAACTCCCTGAAAGGAGGGTGTAGCCAGGGGGGGGTCGGTCTCTTCTCCCAAGTCACAGGCGACAGGATGAGAGGAAACGGCCTCAAGTTGCACCAGGGGAGGTTCAGGTTGGATATTAGGAAAATTTTCTTCACGGAAAGGGTTATCAAGCCTTGGAATGGGCTGCCCAGGGAAGGGGTTGAGGCACCATCCCTGGAGGTGTTCAAAAGACGGGTTGACATGGTGCTGGGGGACATGGTTTAGTGATGGGTTTTTTTGTCAGAGTTAGGTTGATGGTTGGACTAGATGATCTTGAAGGTCCCTTCCAACCTAGACAATTCTATGATTCCATCTTTGCTGCTGTGCAAAGCGGGATGCCCCCTCGCACTCTCCTTTGGCACTGATGAGTTCCCTTCACCCTCTTCTCCCGCAGTGCTTGTATCAGTTCCTGGCCTTCGTCCCACCGAGCAATGAGAGCCTGAAGAAAGCAGGCACGGCGGCAGTGATGGTTGACACCCAGCATCCACTCACCCTGCTGCTCAACAGCTCTGTGGGTGACAGAGAGCTCTGCAAGTAAGTGGCCTGACCTCAGGGAACACCTGGAGACCTCTATCCTATAAATAAATATAGATATATATAAAATATTGTTTCTTGAAGCCATGCACCCATTGATTGCCTGCTCATCGCCTCCTTTTTCCTGGCTGTTTGGACCTAGAGTCCAGTCTTTCCCCCCGCTGCTGTAACCGTGGCGTACGTTGTAATTGTGCTGAAAGGATCTAGCAGGAGCCGAGATGGTACGGGTTGAGCCAGCTCATGCAAGTGCCTGGTTTCTCTTGAGGAGGGTCTGTGATTCGAGAAGACAAGTGATGCAGGAGGCTCTGCACGTGTGGTGAAGCCTCTGTGTTGTGCAATGGGAGGGTGATACTTGGCGAAGGGAGATCCAGGCAGCTCTTGGCTCCATCCTGCTGTTAGATGAAAACCCAAGTTTTCATCTCGCCTTTCCCACAAGCTTTCAGGCTTACGGTCCCCCCCAAGTGCTGCGGTGGTACCTGCATGTGGCGGTGTTGGCTCAGAAAATTTCATTTCCTTTGTCCTTTGCAGGATTCAGTATCATTTTGGAGAGTTTGGCAATTATTCCCTTGTGGTAAAGACCCTAAGCACAAGCACCAAAACTGTTTCTTGTGACCTAGTCATCAATGAAGGCCCTATCAACAGCTACCTCCGTATGTAATGCTCTGTTTTCCCCTTCCATTCTACAACTTGCATGTCTCCCAGCAAAACCAACTTCCTAAAAAGCCCGTGCAGCCACTCATGCTGTGCTGAAGATGTGTCCTGGGCTTGCTCCTCCTCTCTCAGCGCCTTACCTCCTGGTTTTATACACCCATCTTGAGGCCCTGACCAGGATCAGGCCTCTTCACATCATACACCGTATATGACCACGACCCTTTTGCAGCAGGGATTAGCCCCAAAAAATCAGTGGGCATGTGTCTGGAGAGAGAAACTTACGTAGTTAGTTCCTGTTTCCCTGCATGTTTATTTATGTATGTGTGCAGAGCCTTCTCTCTTCTTCCCCTTGTCTTGCTTCTCTGGCCAAATGGGAAACAACTCATACAGTGTTTCTATTTTTGTTGGGCTTTTAATTTTAAACCTTGCGTCTTTGCTTTTTTGTTCCTCTCTTTTCCAGGCCTGTTTCAAACTCTCATCTACACCTCTTCCATTCTTTTCCTTTACGTTAGGTTATTCTTCAGTCCTTCCAGTTTTCCAGCTGTAAAGAAAAATTCTCCACGCTCGCAAACTCTGTTACCATTTCCCCTGTCGTCTTCATGTTGAGGCTGTTTCTAAATCTCTAGTTTCTTCTTCAGAATCGACTCTTTCCTCACCATCAGAGATTCTTCTTCAGAATCGACTCTTTCCTCACCATTGCCATGTCATGCAGTTCAGTTTAATTTTGCTTTTCTTTTATGCTGAGGCGTGCAGTCGCTGAGCTGCACTTTGAACCTAGCCTGCTTTTGGTTTGGGTTGTTTTGTTGTTGTTTTTTTTTTTTCCCTCTGGGACTCAGGCTGGGGACATGTATTGCATGGAGAAGGCGGTGTGAAGAATGGTGGGTTGGGCTTTTAGTCATGTCTGTGTCATGCCTGGCCAAGCCCAGGCTGCTAAAGGGGTTTTGTTATGTCATTTATAAAGTTGTGTTCTTCTCTCTTTCATGTAGCTATTCTCTTTGCATTCCTGGTTTACATGGGGATCCTTGCTATCCTGATTGCCGGGCACCTTGTTATGAAGTAAGTGAGCTGTAATACCTCCTCACACGTGAAGTGGGGCCGTGTTTAAAAATGTGTGTCGTCGTGTGGTGTAGCTTCAGAGTCCCACTGTAGTCCTGCCTGCAAATCAGATCCTGTTACTGGGTTGCCATGCACAACTTTAACTGTGATAGCTGTTCAAATCCACAGGCTGAGTGCCAGGACCTGCATTTTGGTCCCACCAACCCCCTGCAGCGCTCCAGGCTGGGGGCAGAGTGGCTGGAGCTGCCTGGCAGAAAAGGACCTGGGGGTGTTGGTGGCCTGTGGGCTGAACAGGAGCCAGCAGTGTGCCCAGGTGGCCAAGAAGGCCACCAGCATCCTGGCCTGGGTCAGGAACAGCGTGGCCAGAAGGAGTAGGGAAGTGACTGTCCCACTGGTGAGGCCTCACCTCGAGGGCTGTGTCCAGTTCTGGGCCCCTCACTACAAGAAGGACATTGAGGTGCTGGAGTGTGTCCAGAGGAGAGCCACCAAGCTGGGGAGGGGTCTGGAGAACAAGTCCTACGAGGAGAGGCTGAGGGAATTGGGCATGTTTAGTTTGGAGAAGAGGAGGCTGAGGGGAGACGTCATTGCCCTCTACAACTCCCTGACAGGAGGGTGTAGAGAGGTGGAGGTTGGCCTCTTCTCCCAAGGGAATCATGCCAGGAGCAGAGGAAATGGTCTGAAGATGGGGCAGGGGAGGTTTAGATGAGATGTGAGGAAGAATGACTTTGCTGAGAGGGTGGTCAGGTCCTGGAAGGGCCTGCCCAGGGAGGTGGTGGAGTCACCATCCCTGGAGGGATTGAAGAAACATGTAGAGGTGGCACTTCAGGACATGCTCTAGTGGCCAAGACTGTGGGGGTCCTTTGTGTGTGTGTGTGGTTGGACTTGGTGATCTCAGAGGTCCTTTCCAACCATGATGATTCTGTGAATCTGTGATATGATAATAAATACAGGGTGATACAATTGCCCTTGAGGGACACCTTGCAGCCTTGTTAGGTTATGTGTGGAAAACAAAACTGGAGACTGTCCCAACTTTTGATTTCGTGCCGCTGAAGGGTTGGTATTAAGATGAAATTGGCCATAAGGTACTTCTTGGTTTGTTTTGTGTTTTAAACTCTTACTAACTTTCAGGATCGATCCAGTCAGAAACTGGGTTTACAAGAAACTGAACCCCAGAGAAACTGATCGTCTGATTAATTCGGTGAGTGACCACAGTATCTTTAATTTGCATTCTGTAGTGTTTTTATCTCTCAGGAACACACGCTATCTGGGCATCTGGGGAGGTGTTTATTAGAAATCATCTTCCCTTTGTGTGTGTTCCCCTTGGCAAGTCTCGCATTGATGTCAGACAGGCAATTTTATGTCAATGGAGAGTGATAGACTAGGTTTCCGTGCAAGCTTAGTGGATTCCCAGTAGAGCTCTTGCAATTCTTCACCGTACAGCTTTGTGCCCTCTTTAGTTCCCTTGCAGCAAACGTGTTGGTGAAAATACTGTCCCCTTCTGCCATAAACAATGTAAGGGAAGGGAAGAAATGCCAGCTTTCGTGTCTGCTTCCAGCACAGTAGGAATATTAGCAGAATCTTAAATCAAGATTTTTCTGGCAGCCCTAGAGCTGGCGTTTCTGCGTCAGCCATGTTTTGTACTAGGATTTAGATAGATCATCATGGTCTGGGCTTCACATCTAGGAGGTCCAAACCTGTCTGGAAGCAAAAGACTTGGGAGCAGAGCTCTGCAGCAGTTCTTGTAGCTGGGCATCTCCATAGCTGTGTTACAGCAATGTCTGCTTCTTTATGCTATCCCTGGGGGCTGATCAGAGTGATTTAGGGAACCCAAAGGGAAAGTTTAGTTCTCTAATCAGTCTCTCTATGGTGTCAGACAAGTGCTGGTGGGATGGAATGGGTTGGATTCTGTTTGAGAGTCAGGAACTGGATCTGCTCAGCTCTTTTGTAACGCAGTGCTCAGAGCGATGGCAAGTCTGTGGGTGATTTGGACTGGACCTAGCGCTCATCACAGCCTCTCTTCACTGCATTGTTGTTTGCACCCTGGTCAAAGGTGTAGCGTGGAGCATCTGCAAATAGTATTGGGATATGGTGGAGCCGTGAAGGGGTTAGAAGAAGCAAGTGGGGAAATAAGATGGGGAGAACAAAGACAAAGGCAGTATGTGAAAGTTTGCAGATTGGTGACCTCTGTTCCCCAGGCAGCTGGTGCAGCTGCTGACTTGCCCTTTGTGTGTCTGGTTTGTCCCCCAAGGAGCTCGGGTCCCCGCACACAACAGACTCCGTTAGCAGCGATCCCGCCCCACGTCTGTGGAGCACAGCTTCTCGGCAGCGCCTGCGTTCCCTGGACACCTTCCGAGGGTGAGCACAAGACCTTGCTCAAAAACATCTCTTCCAAGGGGAAGGAAGATTTTTTCCAACGGCGGTTTGACAGGGCATGGAAACACATAGCAGATGGATGGGTCAAGGGGGTCTGTTTAACTTGGAAGAAAATCAACGTTTTAATTCTTGCATTTTCCAAAACGCTTTGCAGTTGATCTAGTTTGAGGAAACAGTAAAGTTGTGGCAGAGGGTGGAAAAGAACAACATATGTTTAGTGTGAAGGAGCTTGCTTTGGTTCACCGCCACCCATGGTCTTTGAAATGCTGCTTCCTGGTTGGCAAAAGCTGGAAACCTTGTACATAATCTTGCTTTAAAAATAAAATAATCCAGATCTCGCAGTTAGAAATGTTTTAATGGGGGTAAACATCAACTGTGTGCTCATATATATACACACACATGTATTTCATCAACATGTGATGCTTTGTGTGTGTTTTTGTTGTTGTCTTTTCAGGCTCTCTCTGATAATTATGGTGTTTGTTAACTACGGAGGAGGAAAATACTGGTTCTTCAAACATGAGAGTTGGAACGGTAAAGTACAATTGAGGAGGTGAATCTGGGTTTGAACTGCAGCAGTATCCACAGAGGGCTAGCACTGCAGCTGTGGCAGCAAGCCCTTGCTCAGCTGGAGGCTGAGATGGTTTGCCTCAGCAGGGTAACATCTGGCCTCTTCGTTAATGGGCAAAGCAGTCTATAGTCCTGTTCCTCACACAGTAACGGGGTGGCTGCAGATCACAATCTGTGTGTAAAGAGCCAGCACTGTGCCCTTGTGGCCAAGAGGCCAATGGGATCCTGGGCTGCGTAGGGCAGAGTGTGGCCAGGAGGTGGAGGGAGGTCATTCTCCCCCTCTGCTCTGCACTGGGGAGGCCACAACTGGAATCCTGCCTCCAGTTCTGGGCTCCCCAGTTCAAGAGAGACAGGGAACTGCTGGAGAGAGTCCAGCGTAGGGCAACAGAGATGATGGAGGGATTGGAGCATCTCCCTGATGAGGAAAGAGCTGGGACTCTTTAGCCTGGAGAAGAGAAGGCTGAGGGGAGACCTTGTCAATGCTGACAAGTGTCTAAAGGGTGGGTTGAAGGAAGATGGAGCCGGACTCTTTTCAGTGGTTCCCAGTGACAGGACGAGAGGAAATGGGCACAAACTTGAATATAAGAAGTTCCACCCAAACATGAGGAGGAACTTCTTTACTTTGAGGGTGGCAGAGCCCTGGCAGAGGCTGCCCAGGGAGGGTGTGGAGTCCCCTTCTCTGGAGATCTTCAAGCCCCACCTGGATGCTCCTGAGTGATGTGCTCTGGGCAACCCTGCTTTGGCAGGGGAGTTGGACTGGATGATCTCTAGAAGGTCCCTTCCTACTCTGACAATTCCATGATTCTGTGACCTTCGACGCAGGTTCATATCTTTATCTTCTCTGTGTTGTTTAATGACCACAGTCAAGCTGATGGTGCTTGGTGCTGTACAAAACATGCTGTCATTGGCAAGCTGCTGGGAAAGGGGTTGGGCTTCACACTGCCCTAGTGGAGAACAGCAAGGATCCCAGCCCTGAAATCTTTCCCAAGACACAGCAATCAGTTCTGACTTTATTTTTGAAGAGCGGTAAAAGCAGTGAAGCAAGATGATTAGCTTTTTCTAAGTTTTGTTTATGATGTGTTTTAGATTTTGGAGCATCATGTTAATTGAAAGCAGCCTGCAATTCCTCTGGAAATTCAACAATAATTTTGTTAAAATTTAGGGAGGGTTCAAGGTAAATAATGTGTTCTTTTCTCTTTCTCTGTAGGATTAACAGTTGCAGATCTGGTGTTTCCCTGGTAAGTCTTCCTGAAGAATAGTCCTTGTCTCAAGTCATTCTTCATGTTAAGGGTTGCAAGGAGAACGTTGTGGGCACCTTGCCTTCATGCGGAAATATATTTGGAGGGGTGAATTTGTGTTAAACCCTTTCCTACTGTGCTGAGGGCGGTCAGTCTGGCAAGATTCAAAGCTGGAGTGATGTGTATCCAGAGATAAAATAGCCAAGGGAATTCTGAATCAAGCTAATCTGTCTATAACCAGAGGATGGTTTTATGGGGAAGCGATTACCCCACCTGCCCTGGCGCGCTTTTCTAAACTATGCACCCGTTACGGTTACTCTTGGAGATGGGAGCTGGGCTTGGACTGTGAACCTCATCTAGAGCGGGGAGTGGGTCAGTTCTGAATTTGAATCACAGTTCTGCAGCTTGGCTTTTACTGCCCCGAAGATGCTAATTTAATTTTGGGTAAATGGAATTTTTGTGGTGCCATGGATATTGCTGCAAAAAGACTGGAATGCAATTAACCTCCCCGAACTTCATTGCCTCAGCTGACCACCAAAAGAGGTGGAAAGGTCCCATAGTGCAAGCTCAGCCGTTTGGGAATTCCTAGCAATGGGAGGAAGTAAAGTTGGCCAGATTCTGTTGGGGCAATGCAGGCTGCTCCATTAGTTTTAGTGTTTGCTGTCATGCACCTGTGTGATGAGACATCTGGCAGCTGTAATTCCCACCCGCTCCGTTCTCCAGGTTTGTGTTCATCATGGGGACGTCGATATCGTTGTCACTGAGCTCCATGCTGAAGTGGGGAAGTTCCAAGCGGAAGGTGCTTGGGAAAATCCTCTGGAGGAGTTTTCTGCTAATCCTGCTGGGAATCATCGTTGTGAACCCCAATTACTGCCTTGGACCTTGTGAGTGGAACCTGCTCTTTTCCTCGTATTCCCACAACCGTAGTTGCTGCCTCCTTGGCTGAGCTGTTGAGAAGACTTGATAGCCTTGCTCTAGTGTCCACTTGTATGGGGGCAGTTTGATGGTGTGCTGTAGATTCCTGGTCAGTTTGACCCCTGTTTGTCATTTTAGCGGTGGCTTTTCTGGGATTGTGATTAACAGAAAAGCGGGGTGGCAGAGTGGAGGTATCCCTTGTACCTGCAGGTGCAGCGGGTCTCAGCTCTCCCTGGAGAAGAGTAGCATTTGTATTTAGGGAAGAGCCCATATCTGCTCCTTTTCCACATTTCTTGTGTGTTTTCCAGTGTCCTGGGATAACCTGCGTATTCCCGGGGTGCTACAGAGGCTGGGATTCACGTACCTGGTGGTTGCTGCTCTGGAACTCCTCTTTACAAGATCCGGGGCTGAGAGTGGGATCTTGGTGAGTTACGTGGGGAGATGACAAGTGACACTGGAGCAGGGTTGGGCAGCTTTGGCTCTTGTTGGGCCGCAGAGAACACGTGAGAAATGATGACAAAAGATGTAGCATCTCACCTGATGCGTGGCGCGGTGTGACCTGGCAAACATTTGGGGGAACACGCACCCTTCGGTGTCCCGGCCTGCAGCTTATCACACCTAGCTTGGTTTATTTGAGGATTTCACCAGTCCCTTCAGATGGTGCTCAGAAGCAGGCATTCCCAGGCACTTTTGATGACTTTCCACCACCAAGGGACCCCAGGGACAGGCATCTCTCTGCCGAGTCCTGCGGCCTGTGTTTTGTCCAGTTAATTTTGGCAGCGTTTTTTCACAGCAGGGGAAAGTAATACTGCTTTTTGGCCTTTCTGGAGCCTGTTTTCCCCAAAGGCTTTTGTTCTGCTCATGAATCAAAATTCCTTTTGACATTTCCAAGCTAAAAAACATTGTGGGCTTTTGTGTTGGTTTGTTTCTCCCCCTCCCCCAAGTAACCAAGTATCTGGAAATGGTTTGTGAGGATGAAAGGTCAATTGGTAGAACCCAGTTTCGTAAGGACAACAGCTCCCTCTTGTTATCTGGGGAGCTGCCTGCCAGGAAGCACAGGATGTCCCCAAGGGCATGGTTTTTACTTGCCAGCTCACATCTCCCTCCCTCCATCTCGTGCAGGAGACACCGTGTCCGGCTCTGCAGGATATTCTCCCCTACTGGCCACAGTGGATTTTCATTCTGACCTTAGAAGTGATTTGGCTCTGCCTGACCTTTTTGTTACCGGTGCCAGGTTGTCCCAGGTAAGACTGTGCATTCAGATGACTTTCGATGGGGCATCAGATTGTTTTTCTTCTGCTGAGGAGAAAATACATTTTATTAGCTGTAGGGAAAGAAGGAAGAGGAGAGCTTTTAGGCCGGCGGGGTTAAGGAAAGCATTTGTCATGTGAAAAAACATCCTTTACTTTGGAACTAAAGTACCAGGTGCTATAAAAGTGATATCGTCATTCCTTTCTATCTAAGGAAGATGATTAAAATCTCCCTGAGGTCTGGATCATTGCAGTATCATCCCTGTCTCTATCTTTGCCCCTTTGAAGTGCCAGCCTCAGCAGAGGAGGTGGAGCAGCCAGCTGGGTGGCCAGGGCTGAACCAAAATGTTGCTGTGGGCTCCCCATACTGTCTGTCCCCTCATGACCTGCTCGTGGCATTGCCATCATCAAAACAGGGTGCCACCAGCCAGCTGTCACGTAGGACCTCTGTTTTGCTGTGTACCTCTGGGCCTGGAAAACGTGGGGCGTTCAGTGGCCAGTGGACCAGCTACTCTTCAGGTGGAGCGTACTAGGACTTTGTGCCATAACCTGTTTGCTTCTGTCCTAGGGGCTATCTTGGTCCTGGGGGCATTGGAGACTTTGGGAACTATCCCAACTGCACCGGAGGAGCAGCTGGTTACATTGATCGTTTGCTTCTTGGAGAAAACCACATCTATCAGCATCCCTCTTCAAACGTACGTAGCTTTGGGTTTGCGGCCAAGCTGCGGGCGGGCACTGAGCGTGGCTGTCAGCAGGGGCTCGGGAACGGCACCTGCAAGGGGAGGGAAGAGGAAAGAGACTGGTTGCTCAGGTGCCCTGTAACAATTGGTTCTTTTCTCCAAGGTGATTTACCAAACGACCATGCCGTATGATCCTGAAGGGATCCTGGGGACCATAAATACCATTTTTATGGCATTTCTGGGACTGCAGGTACCTCTTTTCTTTCTGCTGTGTGATATTTATTTAAGGACAGGGAACTGCTGGAGAGGGGGCAGCAGAGGGCTACAAAGATGATGAGGGGCCTGGAGCATCTCCCTTATGAGGAGAGGCTGAGGGACTTGGGTCTCTTTAGTCTGGAGAAGAGAAGGCTGAGGGTGGATCTGATCAATGCTTAGAAATACTTCAAGGGAGGGTGTCAAGAGGATGGGGCTGGTATTTTTTCAGTGGTGCCCAGGGACAGGACAGGAGGAAATGGGCACAAACTTGAATAGAAGAAGTTCCACCTAAATATGAGGAGGACCTTCTTTCCTGGGAGGGTGACAGAGCCCTGGAAGAGGCTGCCCAGGGAGGTGGTGGAGTCTCCTTCTTTGGAGACATTCAAACCCGCCTGGACACGTTCCTGTGGGACCTGCTCTGGATGTCCCTGCTTTGGCAGGGGGTTGGACTAGATGATCTCCAGAGGTCCCTTCCAACCCCGTGTGATTCTGTGATTCTATATTATGGGAAGATTTGAAGGAATCTTGGAAGTGGGGAGGGAACTCGGTTTCTTTCTTTAGGGCTGAGATTGGTCCCAACAAAACCTTTTCCAGAGCAATGCTCTCAGGCTGACTTTGCCTGAGCTGAGCATCAGAGAGGTGGAATCTAACCTGGCAGAAGGAATGTTACCTCGTGTAGCACTAGGTAGAAATTGATTTGGAACCTTTTCAGGGGAGAGCTCAGAACAGAAGTGTGACGCTGAGGAACAAGTGATCTGGACACATTCCTTAGCAGTGCTCCCAGCAGGCCAGGGTGGGATGTGGTGCTGTGAAGTTGTTGGGGCTGGTTGGGGAGAGTCAACACGATGCTTTTCCTTCATTATTCAGTCCTTGCTGAGGGAGATGGAGCTTGAGTCACATTGTGTCAACCTAATCAAGTTGCTTGTCCCCTTCTTCAGTGCTAAGGCAGTAGAAAAGGTGCAACTCTGTTGCCGAGTGGGTGTTTTCCCCATCTGTGTCTATTCTTTGCAAAGAGTTCCCATTCTCAGCTTTTCAGCCACTTAGTTGTTGTAAATCCTATTCATTAGCACATTTCATTAGCCGGTGGCAAAACGTATCTGGCTCTTGAAATGTAGTTACATTTATGAGCATTCATTCATTTTTTTTGGTATTGTTTTTTTATATTAGGCAGGAAAAATTATCTTGTTCTACAAAGACCAGCACAAACAAATTATGAGTCGGTTCCTCATATGGAGCATAGTCATGGTAAGTCAGATAGTCATGTAGCTCTTTAATAGACATGTATTTTTACGCAACGCAAACTTAGTATTTCTGAAACGAGTTGCAGTGGTTATATAAACTTCAGCAACTTTCTGTTTCAGGGAATTATTTCTGCTATCTTGACAAAATGTTCTAAAGAAGAAGGGTTTATTCCCATAAACAAGAACTTATGGTAAGCAAAGAGATACAACTTTTACATGATCTTTTTAAAGTATTGTTTTACCTTGGAGAATGATTTTACCTTTCTTATATTTCTGTATCACATAGTTCTCTAAATAATCTTTCTACTGAAAATGTTTGTAGGTCAATATCGTATGTGACAACCATGAGCTGCTTTGCCTTCATCCTCTTACTGCTGATCTATTACCTTGTGGATGTCAAGAGACTGTGGTCGGGTGCTCCATTTTTCTATCCAGGTCAGTAAAATCGCAACAGGAAACACAGTCTTTCCAATTCTTTCTGCACCGCTACTATCCTTTTATGTTTTCTGCACTTCCCTTGCCTTTAAAAGAGTTGGAAATTAGAGTGAGGTAACCTGAAGGGTGCCGGAATGATTAACTGGGGCTGAATCTCTGCACAGAACTGGGACATTGGAGACCAGATACTTAGGAGAGGGGGGACTGTCAGGTCTTTAAATAAGGGCTGGATGCTGCTATTGCCCAACGACCGTTCTGGGTTTGGTGTTGAGTTAAGGTCCTGGGGAACAGCTGCCTAGTACCAAGCAAAATACCACAGCTAGTTCATAGTTGGTTTTGGAAAGGACTGCTGAGACTTGAGCAACCTAATGGGAAGCTCAAAAAGCCCGTCAGCAGAGCGATAACCACTTCTGAAGATGCGGAGGACAAAATCCCCTGGGCAGCTGCGTAGGTTCTGTCTCTGTGTTTGTAGATAAGCCTGTCTCCCAAAGCATCCCACCGTGGTTTTAACCACGCCGGGCTCTTGGCAAACATCTGAGTACAGACTGCAAACCCACAGCAGAGGGAACCTTTCAGCAGCTTTGGCGTTTGGACAGGAAGATGGGTAGGGTGACAGCAGGGTATCGTATCTCCTACCAGAAATCCCAGAGCTTTGAAGGGCACTCAGCATTTGTTTGCAAAGGCAATAGATCTGACCAAATGGGTTGGCACTCGGCCACTGAAGGCAGTAAGTATGATTATTCTCCCTGTCAATAAAATTGCAGGATAGCGATTTGGTTGTGCTCTCAATTTTCTCAAAGCTCTCTGTATTTCTTTTCATTTTTGGGGGAGAGAACCCTTCAGACTGTATTTGAAAGCACACGTGTGTAGTATCTTTGGGGCAAGTAACGCTCGGTGGTGTGATTAGCTCTTGTTCTCTTGGTGCCACCCTGTTTCCTAAGCCTGGCCTGCCTCTGCCTGCTTACTCTGAATTAAGCTCCTGCCTGTTCTTTCAGATGGTGTGACCTCTGCTTACTTTCAGGAATGAACTCAATCCTGGTCTACATTGGACATGAAGTGTTTGAAAATTATTTCCCTTTTAAGTGGAAGATGCAAGACAGTCAATCCCACGCAGAGCATCTGACTCAAAACCTCACTGCGACGACTCTTTGGGTCATAATATCGTATTTACTTTACAGGAGAAGGATATTCTGGAAAATCTGATAGAGGTGGTTGAGGTGTATGAGCCCTAAATTCTGATGGGGCAAGTGTGTAAGGTGGATTAGCCTGAAATATGGCCACTCGTGCTAGGCTGTATTACTAAAAAGGGATACTGGTTCAAGTTTACAATGTTGTGCAAGTTGTCATCAAGACTTTTATGTGACTTAAGGGACAGTATTTTCCTATTTAGCAAAAACTTACTAGTCTGCTGCGGTTTGCTCTCTTTCTGCTTTCTGTATTTTGTAAATATTTTACTGATCTCCCTCCTTCCTGTAGAGAAACTGAACATATTGCAACAGTTGGGCAGTCAAGGACAGCCTGACGGTGCTTACAAAAGGGAATTGCAAGGGATCTGGGTGGTGACTGAGAACGGGACTGTGGCAAGAGTCGTTGCACCTAACTGGCGTGGTCTGGGCTCTGTATATACCCTTGGCACCTGCTGCATGCCTGTGCCACCCCGGCTACTGGCACACAGCTAACTTGGCCTTCTTTTTGACTGGGAGAGCACGGGCAGCAGCCTCACCCAGCCCTCGGGCCGGCAGTGCAGTGAGTGGCTGGGAAAGCTCAAGGGCACCTCCGTGCTGCGGAAAGCGGGTGGCTCAACTCACCCTTCTGCGTTGTGTTCTTCCAATTGGGCCTCGGATCAAAACCTTAGGTGCAGGATCCTCCTGAAGCCTGCTTCTGAAAATCTCTTCCGTCGGCTTATTAATGGGCGTGCTGCTGCTACAGGTTCAGCAGCCCCTCTTGTGCACATTCTGGGCCTTTGTGTTACATCCTTGTCGCGTGGATGAGGTCCACGTTTCATGTGCTGCATTTCAAGAGTGCAGAAAGGCCAGTTCCTACTGAGTCTGTATGATCAACAAAGTTCAATCAAAACAATCCTTTTTATAAATGGATCTACAAAAGGACCCCGAATCTGAAAACCAGCAACACAGGTAGAATTCAGCCATAAAGGAAGAGTGAGTGGACCAATTAATAATTCTGGAAAACTCAGGAAATTCACTCATGTTGTGATTTAGGAAATTCACTCATGTTGTGATTTCCAAACTAGCACTAATAAAAAGCCTGGAAATACCCTGCTGTGTTCTCTGTGTATGTGTAAAGACGGAAAGAAGTAAGACACACACCTTAGTAGAATGTTACGGAAAAAATCCAAAACAAATAGGACATTACAGAAAAACAAAGATTTATTTATAAAGTTTGATCTACCCCCATAAGAAAACTAAGCGGTGAACAAACACTGAGGAGTGTTTGTGTGCTGCACAACCTGTAACTCATAGGTACCTTCTTTGAACTCGCTCAACAAGTGATTTTTCCACTGCCACGCTGCTGCTCCTACAATTAAGAGCCTTCTCCTCTCTCTGTAAGAGACACCCCATCGTGATCCAGTCCGTTCAAGCCAGTGTCTGAAGCAGCAGTATTTTCTCATTAATGCAGAATCTATGCAAGACCACCATGAGATTCTCCCCACAGCGCGAGACCTGGCGCTCCATGGCCAGGCGGAAATCTTCCTTCACTCCTTTAGTTATGCCCCGGGTAACTGTGTGATGCCTTAAGCCATGAAGGAAAGAGAGACAGAGAAAAAAAATAATAATCAAATAACAGTTATTTGGTGCACTACAGTAATTGTAAAGGTGCTGGTGATAACCGAGTTTACATAAGGAGACCCAAATAGTCCTTGCTATGCTGTTTTTTAAAAATCATGTGTTTCGTAGCTTACAAGTCTTTCAACAGTTAGAAGTTCCATAAAAGTCTAGGCTCTCACTGCTTTGGTTATGACTGTCTGGGGGGAAAAATGTTGCTGTTCTGGCTGACAGGAAAATCCATCCTCTCAACCCAGCGTGTACAGAGTTCTCCTTGCTTGGGGATGGGAGTTTTTTCTCTCTACCTTTGCTGCCCAAACCACCTCCTCCTTGTAATCACTTCTATAAACAGTTGGGGTTGAAAGAAGAATGAAAAGATGAACCTGCTTTCCCTGGAGGAAGGGGACAGACAACTGCCACCATAAAGAGCAGAGGGCATCTTGTGCCAGTAAGAAAGCACAGGAAGGAGCTATATCATCTTGTGGGCACTGATCTCTTGACTAATGAAAGGCGCAGTGAACGTTTCGGAGGTCAACACAAAGCCCAAATCAAGCCAGGCTGTGAGTGTGTGTCAGTAGAAGCCAGCTCTTGTGAAGATACCAGACACCAGGCAGGGGGTCACGTTTACTCTGAGCAGAAGTTCAGGACTTGTTTTCAAACAGAGGGTTCAGCTAGTGAGCAAGATAAAGCAATGCTGGCTGGGGAAACTCTTGGGATGCTGCCCTGTTAAAGGCCATTCTTATAAACAGTTCTTTGTCCTCACGCTGGCCTGTAGCGCTTGATACTTAAATCTTGTCCTTAAAACAACATTCTGCAGCACCAAAGCACTGCACTTCACTTGCACTGCTCCAGAACTGGGTAAGACAGACCACAAGACTTTGTGACATTTACTCCCAAGCCCTACTTGGGAAGGGAAGCAAAAGATAGGCCCTGAAATGAGAGCCCTGGCACTACTAAAGGAGCATCATAAATTAAATGAGAGAGAAAAGCATAATGCTAACATCGAGACAAGTCCTGAGTCGTGGGTAAGAAGGTAAGAGCTGGACCAAAGCAAGCAAGCACACTGAAAGACAGAAAGGAAATAAAAAATAAAGGGTGAAGCTATCTATGCCAATCCAGGGATGCTGGAAATGAGAAAGGGAAAAGCCTGGGAATTCCCCTTACCAACACCACCACCCCAGCTCCACTTCAATTAGCAAGTCCAGCATTTGAGAAGAGACTTCTTTGCCAAAAAAAAAAATAAGCAGAGACCTCTGTAAGAGGTGGAAAAGGCAAAGAAGGGACTAGCCTGGAGACTGCTGGGCCATTCATTGATAAGCTAGGCTGAGCGAAGCAAAACTGCACTGAAAATACTCCAGCTTATTCAGAGGTTTTTCAGAGATAAGCCCCGTTTTCCATCTTTACTGTCTTAAATGTTGCTGGCAGCCGAGTGCTACGGTCAGTTACAACCTAAAGGAGAATAGACAACCTACAGCTACTGAGCAAGCCAGCTGCACTTCTGAAGATGTGTGTCATGTAACAACTGGGAAACAGAAAACAGAATTCAGGACAACTAAAGAAAAGTAGCTACAAACAGATCCAGAAACCAGTATCTTGAAAAGAAAGGGTTATGCTCTTCCTAATACATGATTGAACATTGGGGGAGATTTCTACATTTTTTTGTTTAAATTCAACAGTGATTATTAAATTGAAAGGACACAGATACTGGCAACTTATGGGAAAAAGAAAAATAAATGTTATAATAGAACAACATGGTTTGCCAGGCAATGTAGGCACAAATGGAGAAAAAGAAAAAAAGAAAAAAACAAAGATAAATACTGAGTAACAAATTGCTGAAAACCATGGGCAGTAAAACATGTTGACAAAACACAGCACACTATGAGCGGGGTTTTTCCACTTGGTACCTGTCAGCAGTCTGTATGCTGGGCTGTAGCACAGGTATGAATTCCTGCTGCAGTAACCCCATGGGAGGGCTAGAAGTCCTTTAAAAAACAGCAAATAGCAGCATTCAAACACCCACACACCAACTCCCCCCCCTCTGGTGCAAAACAACTCTCCAGAAAAAAAGGAGCAACAAAGAAGTAGGGTGAGACCATGTAGCAGTATGACCACCGAGCAGCCCAAGGGGTGCAGGACCCTACGAGCATCAAACATGCAAATATCCCCAGATTTCATCGCGAGGCTCTTCTGCAACTGTGGTCTAAATCCATACATGTATTTTTGGACAGTTACACCAGGAGGAAGGACAGCGGTAGGTGCAAAAACAATACGCAGTTGTACTAGGGTGAACTCTGGTAGCTCTTCCCAGGAAGCGTGTCAATCAGAAAAGATTTAATCGGAGGAGCACCGCAGATCCCACGGCTTCCCTGCAGAGCCAGCGGGAGCGCGTCAGCAAACTGGAAGAGCCCACAGGTTGGGAGTTAAGGGATTGGCTGCTGAGCCCAAGCCGGGTGCATGCACAGCGGGTATTGGCCAAATTGAGTACATGACAGCGTTCGTTAACAAGGTTGCCTAAGTATCTTCTCATCACATTCAAACTGCACACAAAAAAATGGCTGTCGGAGGACGGCACAAACGCCCACTGGGAGCAAGCTCCCATTTCTGACCAGTACCACATCAACCAGCCACCAAAAGGTGTCTCAGCTGAAAGACAATTTGTCTTCTCTGTGAAGTTAGGTCTTCACCTCTGTTTGCTATCAATTAACACAAGATAATAACCTCACACGTCCAGCCTACAGCAAACCCAACGCCCCACCTAAGGAGAAATGAGCAATTTGGTATATAGAGAACAGCTCTAGTTTCTTAACCTAAGGCTCTCAAAACATCATCTAAATCTTATTAGGCACCCAACACCTGAGTGCAGCGTTCACCCCACAGATGCTCAGAAGGGAGCAGAGAAGCAAGACTCACGCTTACATGCCCGTAATACTGAGCTAGGTGCCCACCTTTAGGTCTCACAGGTGGGCATTTGGGTTAGTATCTGTAATTTATTAATGAATATGGATGGAGAGCTATGCTTAAAAAAAGCCAAATAAAGACAGGACATTTTAGTAGTACAGAAACACCCTACAATACAGCTACAATAACCTGAAATAACATATTCACAAGAATTATTCAATCAAATGAGATAATTTTTCAAGAGTTCTTGGCATGAATAGGTTCAGAGGGTATTTGGTCTTGGGGTCTAGAGAACAAGTCCTACGAGGAGAGGCTGAGGGAACTGGGCATGTTGAGTTTGGAGAAGAGGAGGCTGAGGGGAGACCTCATTGCCCTCTACAGCTCCCTGACAGGAGGGTGTAGAGAGGTGGGTGTTGGCCTCTTCTCCCAAGGGAATCATGCCAGGAGCAGAGGAAATGGTCTGAAGTTGGGGCAGGGGAGGTTTAGATGAGATGTGAGGAAGAATGACTTTGCTGAGAGGGTGGTCAGGCCCTGGAAGGGCCTGCCCAGGGAGGTGGTGGAGTCACCATCCCTGGAGGGATTGAAGAAACGTGTAGAGGTGGCACTTCAGGGCATGCTCTAGCACCCGAGATTGTGGGGTTGTGTCTGTTTGTAGGGGTTTTGGGGGGGTTTTGTTTGTTTGTTTTTGTTGGGGTTTTTGTGTGGCTGGACTCGATCTCAAAGGTCCCCTCCACCCATGAAGATTTCTGTGATTCAGTACTTGCAAAACGGACACAGGGAACAGAAAATAAAAAGAAACAGCAAGATGTTACTGGTCCCAGGGTGGCAGGTGTTTGCAAAAGGGATTCTGTGCAACTGTGTCTTCAGTACCATTTGCAAGACCTGCAGTCAGAACTAAACATACCAAAGGGAGCAATCAGAATAAAAATTACTCTTCCAAGATACTTTGTTTCACTTCAAATCAACTGTGTTTCTCCTTCCCTGTCCCCAAGGGGAGATAGGATGGGGATGTGAGTAGAGGCAAAACACTCAACAGCTTTCCTATCAAGTTCACGCAGTTTGGTAGGCTAAGATTAGACTAATTAGAGTAAGATTTAAGAGGAGCGCAACATTCATCAGTCATTTCTTACATATTGTGCTTTTCCTCTTTAACCTCACTAGCTAACACTGTCACTACTGATGTATAATCAGCAAAACTATGAAACTTGGCTTGTCTGGAGTTGAAAAGCACGTAGTGGCTGAATTCAGAGCTCATCACAGAAGTCTCAGTGACACTGCAAACAGCATGAGCTGGCTGTATCACCAGTGAAAACCAAAACCCTGGACCTTCATATTCCCACAATGGACACAAGCAATGGGAAAGCTTACAAGCTGTATATATATATGTATTTCACAGGACCTGATTGCAAGCCAACAGTCTACCAAGATCTTACTTCAGCTTTTGAAAACCACACTGCATTTTGCTTTCCTGGGTTCAGAAAAGTTAATGTAATTTCCTATTAAGTATAAGGTACAAAGGAAAAGTACTGGAGGAAGAATGTGGAATTCACCCGGGGAGAAAATGTCCTGTAAGTCACGAAACAAAAAGCTGTCCTTATAAAAAACATAGAATATCTGTAATGCATTTCCCATCAATTAAGATGCAGGATTGCTACGTACATTTACGCTGGGGAAAGATCAGGCAAAGGAGCAACTGCTCTGTCTTTGGGCTGCTGTGGCAAAACTCAAGCCTTCCTGTGTGTGGCTGAACAGTATCTGAGCTGCTAATTATTGGGAGGGTGGAGCAGCAGCTCATACAACCAGAGCTGGTGACAGTTTTGAAAGATGAAAAAGCCAGTCTGCAGGTTTTGATCCTACCAACCAACCACTGTCCCAGGAACACAGGGCTGTTCTGGCACACTTTATCCAAAACCCCAGCTGGGGAAGGCTGTGAGCTAACCAGTCAACGCTGGTGGGTGACACCATCCCCGAGGCTCACTGCCAGTCCAGCTAAAAAAATAACTGGGGTACCAGGGGAGCAGACGTCATCTCCAATTAGTGGACTACGCCCTGAACTCTCCCTCCCATCCCATCAGCTCTCTGGTGAAGTGTCCAACACACCTCAGCCACATAAAAGACACTGTACACAGCTTTTCCAGCTGGATGGGATTATTTGATTGTTTTGGCTCAGTAGGCACAAAGAAACGGACCTCTCTTCTACAAGCATTTTCATCATTCAGGAAACAAAGCACTGGTCAAAAAGAGGTCGAAGAGAGATTTCTATCTTGCTGGAAACACCGCTCGCTCCCTACTTCCTGACGGGTGGGATCAGAACAGTAAGAGCTACTACACCAATCAAAATAATAGCTGTCACCCTGAGAAACAGCACCAAACTACTGCAACAAACTTGAGACAGCAGCTAAGAAGTTACTAGGCGTAGTCTTCAGTGCTAAGCCCTCTTGCTGACAAAGCTTATTACTTTACATCATTCGTAGTGCGGCGTACCCTGAATTCTTGTTTGCATGCAGCTGGTTAGAAGCAGTGAGATACAGCAAGGGTAAGAGTTTGTGAATCTAGAGCTTAAAAGAGAAAATTCTCCATCACATAATTATGTTTCTTCTTTTTCTTTTCTTTAATTACACCTAGTATTTCATTTTTCTGTTGGTTACTCTGGAAAATCTATTTACTACTCTCACTTTGGATCCAGTTGTCTAACGTTATGCTCCCATTTTTTGAAAACTTTAGCCCATTTCTAGTTAGTGAATAGCCAGAATACACTGACCCAAACTGGAATTTCAACAAACTTCAGCAGTACCCCTCTTATAAAGCAAAATACCACAAGTTCTAATAAACAACCAGGATATTCCAGAACATTCTGCCCCTAAAACCCTGCAGCAGATACTTGTTCAGTCTTGTCTCAAAACTAAGAACGCCTAGGAAGTTAATCCAAATTATTAATTTCCTTCAGCATCTCATAATAAGATAAGCAGAATAAGCTTGTTCCGTACATAACAGGAGATGACTGGCTAGTTCTGTCAGAAAGTTCATTAGAGTTTACCTGGAGTGTAATTAAATTTATATTTATACCTAAGTTTTTCATCATTCAGTGGTCTTTCGTAACTTTCTTTACAACAAATAGTGCTTTCTGTTCAGCATCACTGTTCAGCCAAATGAACACCTTGCACTCATGCCTAATTATTGAAAGAATTCCCACAAAGTGCAAGCATCCGGTTGAAAGAGCAAGACTGTCATCACTTTAATACCAATCGTTCTAAAGCAAATGCAACACTTAAAGTTCTGTACAAGTAGGAGTTCTGCTTAAAAGCAGGAGAATTTACAGATCAGCAGGAGAGTGAGAAAAAGAAATGCACAGCCTTGTTTGAACTCCTTAGCCAGCTCCTTAGATTTAAACTCAGAAGACAGGACAAACTTACTATGCAGAAGATTACATAAAAGCAAAGACAACCAGAACATACTTTCCCCGCCACCCCTTTTTTTTTTTTCCCCCAAAGGAAACAGTAAATGCTTTTTTATCCTTACTTGATCAACATTGCTTGATTTGGCAGCAGTTCCAGATGAATTTTCCCTCCTTCCTGTGTTCTTAAATAAGCAAATTCCTCCAACATATCAATATCTGAAGAAAACGTTAAAGATTTGAGTAGGGAAAAAAAAAAATCACAGAGAACATTCCTTATTGCTCACATCTGAAGCCATATTGCTGAAAGGCCAGTCAAAATAAACAGCTGTTGAAGCATCTCATTCTTAAAAGTGATAAAGATCACAGCATATATTCCTAATCCTCACAAAAATGCACAAAGAGATGCACAAATGCACAAAAAGAAATGCATTTAAAATCAAAGGCAAAATAAACACATCACCCAATTTCTTTTCTCTTCGTTTCTTCACACATACAGTCAGACAGGGGTAAAGAAAGCTCATTTCTCCAAATTCCCCTCGTTGTTTTTACTTTTTCTACACTGGAGGTTATCAAAGCAGTGCGTACTGAGGCTGGGACTGAAGGAAATGCCACCGCAGTGGTACATACCACCGTTTTTAGTTTCTACTTTGGTCCCTTATTTAACTTTTCTTCTTCTTTTTTTCTTTTTTTTTTTTTTTTTTTTTTTTTTTTTTCCTTCCTTAACATCAGAGCTTTTTTTATGTGTCTCAGATTGGAGTTAGACCCCTTGCTTCCCATGGAACCTGGCTGGATGACCACTTAGCTTAGACAGGCGTGTGCATGCCGACCAAAGCGTAGTCAGATATCTGACTACAGAAATCAGACATGCTTTGTATGAACTTTGACATATCTCACTATCGTACTCAACCCAAAAAAACTCGCCCACACAAAGCATTTCGTAAAAAACAGCCAAAATCCTTCAACTCCTTGAAGCACAGGTACCACTTCATTGGTTTTTTTAACAACCTTGTAGTATAATACCCTAGATATCTTAGTGAAAAGACTGCCCTCACCTGCACCAGCAGCCTAAGCTGCTGCTGAATACAAGTGCAATTGCAGTGTACTTAAGGGTAATCTCAAACGCCAGAACAGGTGACAGGAGCCCTATTTATAACACACTGTGCACTGCCACCCATTAGGTGAGCCTTGCATAGTATGGAAATAAATACAAAATAACGATTTCACAGTGCAAAGCTGCTGCTGTAACTACCTAACAGCTTTTTTCAACACCCCAGCACGTAGTTTTGGATGTGAAAGACATTATTGGTTACACAAAGGATACTTGTGACATAGTTGAAAAAATTCTCATACTGGAAGTTTCCTTGTTGGCAGATTTTGTTGATGGCTTTCAGGAACAAGTTCTCACCCCTCGGCCATTCATGCTGAAGCAGAACCACTACGTGGCCCAGCGCCATATCATCTCTGCTGTCTGTGAAAGCTCTGAGCTTCAAGGAAAAAACTGACATTGAGACAATCACGGAACACACGTTGCTTTTATGAATACACGGCAAATATAAAAGAAGTTATTTAGGAGTGTATTTCATTCTGCCCTAATATATATATATCTAAAATAGGCGGGTAATTTCCAGACAAAATACCAAATTCTCTCCACTGACCTATAAGGGAAGTCTGAATACAGACAAAAATATGTTGAGATTAAGTCTATCTCCTCTGCTCAAAATTAAATGAATAGAAGAGAGAGAACAAACCCCCCTCCTGCCAACCCCCAAGAAAAAGACCCTCCACAAACCCGTTGAGGTGAGAAGCACTTGAGCACCACTAGGATGAGGCCATGCAGTTTTGGGACCCCAGATACACAAACTAAGCCTTACAGACATAAGGGAATGTGAAGCCCTGACTACAACTTACCTTGAAACAAGCTAACAACAGATGAAGGCAGTAAGGCATGATAGCTCTGCTGGTACATGGCCAAAGCTTCAAATCAGACCCTGCAACAGAACAGTTTATCATACACTTCTTTAGGGATCTTATGATTATCTAAGTTTGAAAGAAATTAGAACAGAGCAAAACAAATCTACAATTGCCAAATCTCAGGTAAGGAGGAAACTTTGAAGGTAAATTATAAGTGATTCAAAACATGAAGTTACCCATTTTAAAAATTTTTCTTCGTTTCTCTTTTCCTGTTGTAGGACTTTGTCACCAATATAATTTAATAGGTATCAGCAGGAAAACCACTCACAAAAAACAAGAGGGGATAAAGAACTTCCCCCCTTTTCATAATGCAAAGACAGAAGAATTAAATACTCAACCAAAACGCATGAGCTAAAACCGAGCTGACACTGAGTTTAGGGTAGCAGCAACTCCTTACCTTTCCTGAATTTAGACTTGACTTTAGGTTGCTCCTCTTGTACTTTACCTCCTTCTTGTATTGGAAGTAAAATACAGCACATGAGGTCAAGCACTTTTTCGCATGTTTGCTGTAAAAAGGAGGAGAGAGACATGATAGCGCTAAGTCTAAATTAAAGTTCTTAAAATTCTGGTATGTTAATAATGATTAAAAATTTCAGACACCACAAAAGAAAAAAAAAAACAAATCACAGAATTTTCTGCTAGAACTTAAGTGGACTTAATTCATAAATTAGTTTGGCTGAGCAAGAGCAAAAAGACATAGGAGTCATTAAACAATCTCTGAGAGCCTGCCTAAGTCATTTTAATTGTGAAAAAATATGCGTCGGCATTCTTCATTTTAAGAGCGTAAAATCAATACAACTGCAATCAAAAACTATTCTATTTTGAAGGATTAAGTTTTCAAATGAATTCTTAGAATAGCTATTAAAAGCTTGTTCTGTCCAGGGTAAAAATCAAAAGGAAAATGGCAATCTGACAGTACGACAGAAATGTGATGAATTCTAAATGCTATTTCATAGAGACAGTAAGAGGTCTGTGGAGATACATTACCACATTGCCAATGAAAAAGTGTTAAACTGGAAGGGACAAAAAGACTTGTCCAGTAGTACTGGAGTGATGTTAGAGCCTAAGAGACCCAGCCTTTATTATTAGTGCTGACACCGACTGACCTCAGAACACTCCTGTTAATATTAAAACCACAAAATATGCATTGCTAAGGTAACACAAGTGCAGAGGTCAGGCCAGACAATATTGTTCTGGAGTTTCTTATACTCTCAGTTGATAACTATTTCTTTTCTAGATGATCACAGAAGTTTGTTTTCTGTAAACCTTTTCTTTCCCTGCCACGTGAAGCCTATATCTAAAGCATTTTCTCTCAAAACTTTTTTACGGAATTAAAATTTAAGGTTACATTTACAGACAACTCAAACACTTGTAGCTAGGGAAAATTGTAAATAAACTCCTAAATCATAACTACCAAATAGATTCTTCAAGCAAGATGCTAATGGACAGTCAGATAACATGCCAGACAGGGCAATTCTTCTCTCTGTGAAGTATGGATTTTTCAGGAGACTCTGGGTTATGTTTGATATCCCGTTGCAAGCAGGCTAACAGGAAAATTCAAAGGAAGAAGACAAACAGGAATCACAGAGCAGATGATGAAAGACCAGCGTGGGGAATGCCGTACGTACCCGATATTCTCCAAGGGCAAAGTGGCAAGTTGCTAACTGGATCAGTGCTCTCTGATTTTCTAGTGAGCCTTGTCCTGTTATTTGCTGTGGAGAATGAGAGCCCTGAAGAGCTGCCAAGTGATGTAGGCTGCTAATTGCTTTTTTGTACTGCCCCTTTAAAAAAATAAGATAAAAAAAAAATAGCATTAGGGCCTTTGTATACACTGGCTAGAAAGACAGAAATAAAAATTCCCTTACAGAAAACTTTCAAGACAGATTGTGTCCAAGGTACGTTTTAATCTAGCAGAACACTCTGATGTTCTAGTTCACATCACACTAGTGATGTGCTGTGCACAGAAGTAGCAAGGCAATGGAGAAGACAAACAGAATTCGTTTTTAAAAAGCCTGTTTACAAAATAGCATTAATAACTGAAACAATCACTAAAGTCAATCATGACTTTATTTAGACTAATAAAGGTTGAAATTGCTCTTGTTCAGGTGCAAGCATAGACAAAAATAAAAGACCTCGAAAGGGAAAATATGAAAAGAACAAGCTTTGTTCTCTAGGTGGTATTTGGAATGAGTACAGTCAGACTAATTTCTGAGAAGAATGGTAAGTTTTAACTGAGACATGTTAAAATCATCTCCTGTTTGAAAATTCTTCTCTCTGTGTTGCCACAGAATGCACCGAGAGACAAATAAAATGCACTTTTCTTCTATAACACTATATATATATGTATCTACATACATATATCTACATGTCAAAATGTCAAGAGAGAGATCTTTTCCATATGCCAAAACTAGCTGGAGCTCAACAAACAGCTTTTGGGTCAGGAATCTCCAAAGTAGGGTACCTAGCTTGTGCTAAGAATGGAAGATCCCACCCCCAAAAGGGTGATGCTTTAGAAGATAAAATCAGCAGACAAAGCAAACTTGCTGCTCAGAAGAGCTATTCACTAGAAGGAAGAGCAATGTAGTGGTGTCATTTTTACTAGTTTTTACTGAATTTTTTTTTTTTTTTTACCTGGTAGATGATCATGTCTGTAAGAAAGATTCTTAACCAGAGCCAGGTGTCTGTCTTCCATGACAAACAAATTCTGGTGAACTCTGCGTAAGTGATTAGAGAAGAAAAAGTATGAGAGAAAATGAAGCATTTTACAGCTTTGGGTTGAAAATCAATTGTCTAGGAAAAAAAAAAAGAAAAAGCTGAATTTAAAAAAGAAATAAAACAGTGAGAGTGTGAAATCCCTGAAATATAGGATACTCTCTTCCTATCCAACTATATTTGGATTATACTTTTCTTCAAGTGTCCAACAAAGCTAAAAGTAGCTAGGTGGTACTATTTGCCTGCTTTTTAGAAGAGAAATTTGTTTTCAAGATTATCACACCTGATATTATCAGAAAGGGTGAGACACTGTAAAGACACATCCTAAGCACGAACTAAAGCAGTCATTAGCAGCACATCCTCACCCAGTATTACCAGCACCACCACGAACCAACTGCTCCTTCAGTAAAAGCTGAAAGAAATAAAACAGTGAGAGTGTGAAATCCCTGAAATATAGGATACTCTCTTCCTATCCAACTATATTTGGATTATACTTTTCTTCAAGTGTCCAACAAAGCTAAAAGTAGCTAGGTGGTACTATTTGCCTGCTTTTTAGAAGAGAAATTTGTTTTCAAGATTATCACACCTGATATTATCAGAAAGGGTGAGACACTGTAAAGACACATCCTAAGCACGAACTAAAGCAGTCATTAGCAGCACATCCTCACCCAGTATTACCAGCACCACCACGAACCAACTGCTCCTTCAGTAAAGTATGCTTCCAAGAGAAGTGGGGGTGAATAAGCAAAGATGCATGATGGATGAAACAAAATCCAGGAACAACATATTTAGAAATGCAACAGCTTATAAAGCTTCTTATCAGAACTTTGATCAAAAAAAACCCAGGACCCAAAGTAAAATCAATTTTAGGGATTCACAATGACTTCTGTGAACAGCAATGAAGCCTAAATGCAACTGTGCCTGCAGTTAGCCTTACCTTTGTCCAGTGATTCCAGAGAATAGAGCAGCTCCCAGCTCTCTCTCGCCAGCTTAAAGCTCTCTAATACTTCAATAGAGTTTGCAAGATCTGCCTTGTTTACTGTAATATGGCGACTTCGTGCCTTCCCAGAAGGATCCTCATCATCTGAGCTCTGCTTAAGGGTCAGTATAAAACAGAAAGATTCACTTCTTAATTTGTACTTATTTCAAAGAACTCTAAAGTCACAGAAGTTCCACTGAACATAAGAAAATAATTCCGTACTAGAGATGCCAAGGTCCTAGTTTAAACAATTTTAAGTGACTTTTCACTTTGCTTGTTTTAATTTTGGAACAATCTGGCTTGCTACCCAGAAACTCAGTGGTATAGCTATAGCATGATAAACAGTATCCTAAAAGAATTCGTTCTGTTAAACATAGCACACCCTCAATGAGCTTCATCCAGATTATCTGTTAAAGTACACACATCATTTACACCTTATCACTCAGTTTAAGCCTACAGTGCCGTAACATAAAGCTAATGTAATTCTTCTATAAAGGCATACTTCTACCAGCAGACAAATTCTATAAAATAGTGGCTTTCTACTATTAAATAGATGTATTCACAGTTCAGTCATAAAAAGCCAATTAATTTGGACACCTGACTGCTACAGCTACCATTTTTAACAGCTTCTGCAGTCGCTGCTGAACTCCTTCAAGTTAATGTATTGACATCAGCACGGGTGTCTACAGCAATTGCTACAAAAATTATCTTATTCTTGCTGGCTTTAGCCAAAAGAACCTGTGTGCAAATTATGGTTCTAAGCAGCTATTCCAGGGTAGCTCTAAAAAGATGTCTATTACATGTATGTCAAAACCACTGCTGTCTAAATGCCAGTACGTACGCCATTCTTGTTAAAAATAAAAAAGTTTAGAAAAGTTACCATTGTTTTTTCTCTTCCTTCGGCAAGTTTCCTCTTTTTGTGTATGTGTTTGTTACGATCAATATCTGTATCACCATAGATGTTGGTCACATCCTCAAGAAGAACCAGCGGGGCTTGGTTTGGAGCATTTGGCCCTGGATTTAAAGATACATTAAGTCAAGATTGCTCTAAACTGAGCCAAAGGGTCTCATGCCCGTGTCAAGCTAGTTTTGTTTCCTTCACAAGTAATGATTGTAATGCTAGAGAAAACAATCTAAAATTAATTCACTGAAGTTGCATAAGCTTAAACTAAGGTACAGTTTTCTCAAAGCAGTCACGGTAAAGGTCAGAATGCATTTACCAGATGTCACAAGAGTCTGCTTGAGAGCTTCAGAATATCTTTGAATCCTTTTCTTACAGAGCAGTCACAAGATATACTCAGGCAGCAGGTGTTCTCCCATCAAACATTATTTGCTTTTATGTAAGTACAACTATTCAAGAGGTGAACAGAATAAACGGCTCTGAAGTTAACAGCCACAAACACTGTGAAGCAATATTCTCAAAACATTCTCATGAGAAACCAAAGCAATATGCTGACAGGTACTGGTACCTCAAAGAGGAGAGCGTATTTTATCACAGGATTTCCCAAGTAGGGTCACTCAGTGCAAGCTTTTCCCCCAGTGACTTCATTCTACAGAATTAAATCTTAGACTGAAAGAGCCAACCATCACTCCCCAAAGCCTCTAGAGAAGCCTAATTTTGAAGCACAGAAGACGTAATTCCTACTTCAGCTGGTGTCACAGAACATCTGGTGGGATCTGGTCCCTGTTATTTCAGACCTCAGTGCTTAAGTTTCCTCAGATATAAAATAGGAACAACACTTCTTAATCTCAAACAACATCAGTGCATGGCCACTACTGAGAAAGCTCTCCTTCCAAAAACATTTTCTCCTTTTGTATAGAGATGTGCAAAGCTCAAAGAGAAATATAAATAAATATAAAAAAAATATAAAGGAAATGAGAAATCTATTAATCTGTTTTCCCATTTTGAAATCACCATCGGCAAGACAGTAGTGCGGACAAGTATTTTCAGTGTGTGCATTTCTTCTGCTTCTATTTGCAGAAAGGTATGAGGATAAGGCGTCATTTATAATTGCAAAGAACTAACCTGAGAGCTTAGTATAAGGACAATCCATTTCACCTCTTGACACAAAAGAACCCATATTAAACTTTTTCCATCTACTCTAAAGTGACATGTAAGGAGTCCACTACAACACAAGTTAACATTACAATAAGCAACCAACCTGGCATGCTTAACAAATGACTTCACCTCCTTTGACTAGCTTCAAACTAAATGCCACCATTAAATGTCCCCTACAAAGGCTACAACACACTGAAATCACCTCTCCTGTACCATCAGGTATTGCCCTGTGTTGGAATCTAACCTGTGTGAACTGAAAATAGAGCCAAGTCATAATGTAGAAAATAGCATCCAGGAGAAACAGGTATGAAAATACCACAGCTGGGATGCTGCAAGAGTTTTATCACTATAATCTCAAGAGCTGCCTACTTCTACCACCCGAGGAAAAACTCATACTGATTTGAATGAATACCAGGTATTTACTTTCCAAAGAAATGTTCTCTTCTCAGTCGCAGGCAAGCACACTGTAGCCTTCATTTCAAAACCTCCAAAACAAAACAAAACCTAACCTCACCCTTGTCTTGGGCTGCAAACCCTTTTTTTACTTTACTGAAAGTTACACAGCCACACAAAGAGCAACATTGTCTTTTTCTTTCTAACCGAGCTCGAGAATCTAAGCTTACAGAGTTTTTAACTGATTTCTAACACAGTGTTATAAATAAACCCCTAAAAGCATCAGCCCAAGTAGGAATTCCTGCCAAACCTGCAGGCAGCCTGAAAGTTATGAGAGGTGTGAATTGCCTCATTCATTTCTCAAGTCTCCAGCAAGGCAGATATAAATTATGTAAGAGAAATGCATTAAAAGCTTTCTCTCAAGAGGTTTCTTGCAAGTCCATGCCCATGAGAAGAAAGTCACAGATGAAAGCTCAGAGCTACTGGACTAAGAAAGAGACAGCTTTTTTCCCCACCACTATGCTTCCAAAATACATAGAAATTCTACATGTCTACAGTGAGCCTTCCAAAGAGGGGTAGAAAACTCTAATGATAGAAAGGAGATGAAAGGCACTGAATACCACTACTGGACTTTAATACTAAAGCAGAAATGAGTAAAAGATGTCTTGGAAATATATTTCTGATGTCAGGAAATGACAGAGGGTACCAGAAATCCTCCACAGCAGGGACTGAGTTCTGCTATTTCAGTACATATTCTTTTTTTGGTGGATCAGTCTGAAAACATGAGCTTTAACATACTCAACCGTACAACTTAGAAAGGAATGTTTTCACCAGTGCTTTACTTCCTTTTTCCTCAACTCAAAATCAAGCAGCTAAAACTATATGCACAGCTAATGTATCTCACTGCCTCACCACAACCCCTCTTTCCTCTGGACAGAACAAAAAACCCAACTCAATTAGTTTCTGTATTTGTTAAAGTGACTACATGTTCTTTGCATACAAGTTGCCACCTCACTTGCCTTCTGAGCTTAGCTATCTACTGACATTGTTCAATTCATTGCCCAACTTTAAAACACATCACTTGTATTGAGTGTTTAATGACCCAAATAATCATTTGATCCATGCAGGAAATTGGGATGAAACTTAGGAACACAACACACAGAATTAAAACTGTAAATTTATCATGAATCAATAATTGTAGTGCTAATAAGTACTAATTACCTATGGTGGCAATTGTTTCAAGGAATTTCTTAGCGGTGAGTGAAGAAGCAGGAAATGCACACTATTAAAAGTTGAAAATTCCCCATTATGATGCTGTTTATTTCAGTAAGTTCTAAACAAACTGAAGGATAAAGAACTTCCCTCAGCTTCTGGGCCATCCCTGAGAAGTCCAGTGTATGCCTAAAGAAGCAATCCAAGATGTTCCAAGCAACCTGATATGCCACAAATGCAGATTTGAGTGGGTAGGAAAAAGCACAGGTAACATTCATACTTTAAACATTCAATTTACAAATTAATTACAAATTGGGATTAATGGGCAAAGCACACCTTAAAGGTTATGTTTAATAAAGATACGTTTACAAAGAAAGCCAAGTTGGAAGCTTGTGAATTTCAGGAAATCTTTTCCTATTCAGTTTTTATTTGATTAATTATAAATTTGTTGTGTATTCCTAATGCAAAAATATCTTCACTTATTTTGTGGAAGCCTTCTGTACAATCTTTTTACTGAAGGAAGCCAGGAAAATGTCAGGCTTCAAAGAAACAGAATCAGAGGAGAAAAGGAAACAGACGTGATGCTGATGGAAGAGTAGGAGTCAACCCTAGGGATGTTTCTCATAACATCTGGTCTGTTACTTTTCTCTTTGCTAGACAACTAACTGCTGCTGGCCAAGGTTGAAACCTCAATGCTAAGTGAGATTGATCTTTGGTCTCATCCACTACAGCAGTTGTCACAAACTACTTCTGCTGGTAGAACTAATGGCATGGGAGAATTTTTAAAAAGACCCACTTTGTAAGATGCTAGTTTCAGAAGACTAATGAGTAAAGATCTTTCAGGCATTAGCAATGAAATCACAATGAACTCTTTACAAAAGTTGAAATATTAGAAACTAACCTTGAAAGAGCGATGGCTGGATGTTGCTGACATACTGGAATGCATTTTTAAAGAAGACCAACATCGTGGAATACACTACTTGATTCTTGTATTTAGCATGTGCATCACTATCGAAGTTGCTGATGTATCTGCAGAGATCTTTCATTCGATGCAAAATGTCACCAAAACTTCTGAGGAAGAGAGACAAAAAGAATTCAGGATGTTACACAGATTCCAAAACTAAAGTAAAGAATGCATAATTAATATGAAAAACTTAACGTTTCAGCTGAGGAAATCCCCCAGCTGCAAGTCAGTGGAGGTTGGAAACGCACGCCAGTGAAACTTCACTAAACACTCACCATGTTCCTCTTTGCTGAGGCACCTAGGGAAGGATACCCCACGGTACTACAGTTCTTATGCACAACTTTCATTTAAAAATATTTCGTTTAGAAACTAATTTGAAAGGGCTCCCTAGACCCACGTCTTTGCGTTACATTGTAGTCTTGAAAGAAAAGCTGGACTGAATTTACACAAAACATTCTAATGTTAAAATCCTTCTTCAACCCCTGTCCTTAAGAATTAAAAAGCCAAATTCTCCTTGAGAAGAAATACAGAGAAAAGTAAACATTTCTCACCTTCTTCCCTTATCCATTTGCCATTCACACCTCATTCCCACCACAGACAGTATTTTAAATAGCCTCTCCCAGGGATCCGTAATCTGCGATGATTTCTCTGTGAGACCATCTATTACGTATTTCTGAGAGCTACGCTTGCTTGGAGACATAATATCAGAGGAATCTTGTGAACCTAGGAAAACCAGCACATTTTTCTCCTCATAAAGAAATCAAACCAACTGATTTATTTTCAAGAAGGAAATATGTAAAAATGTACATTGGAGCTTTCAGGATAACTACTCTTTACTGAGAGGGCTAACAGGGAGCAAATAGGCATTTCTGCCTCCTCATACAAGAGAGCTGATAGGCTGGATAAGGAGATCTTGGACATTTTCCCGTACGTATGTTGAAGCCTCATGAGCATCATGAATAAGTAGTTGAAGCATCATGAAGTATTTTGCTATCAAAGAACTAAGAAACCTCAAATACTACTATTAATCCTTGTCTACCGGACAAATTACATAAAAACAATGCATTCTTCATTTCTGGACATCACTTCAATAATACTAAAATACCATCTAAAAAAGGTTAATTTCATAAGAATATTCTTACCTTGATACTGGCTATCCGTCTGTGTAGATCTAGTTACGTAGTTAATATAAAATTCTGCTGCTTTATTCAGGTATTTATATAACAAGCTGGCAGGAAGTCGAACATCAGGGTTGTTAATTATTAGAGGAAGAACATCACAAACTAAAAAAGAAAACAAATCAAGAAATCCTTTAGGTTTGTGGGATTTATTGCTGTATTTGTACTAAGTAAAGTTTCTCAATCAGCAATAGAAGCCTCCATCTCTGGCTGACCACACACCACAAAGGATCACAAAGAACCTCGCATGAATGTCTGCAGCATCAATTTGTACCATAAGGTCAGCCTGGCCTAATGTGGTTTGAACCTCTTCTGACTAAAAATCTTGCCATACTAAAAAGCTGTAACACAAAAACATTAATAGTTTCTTACCAAATAATTTTCTAAAACAATTCACTGGGGATTCCTGGTCTTCAATACTTTCAGCGTCCAATAATGTTTCTCCAAGGCCTACCTGTGTAAGCAGAGGTGAAAATCAAGCACTGGAACCAGAGGTTTTAGAAACTTTTGGAACGGCTGATGCAGTGACTATATCAGTAAAGATGTGCATAGACAGGTGAAAGCGATGGAGGTACCAGACCTCAAAGTTGCAGCTTGTCACCTGAGCTGTAGTAATCGACATGTTAGTGTAACTCAGTCTCGGAACTAACAGGTTTTATAGCCTTTATAGCCTTTAAAATATTTTGAAACTACCCTTAAACTGTCCTTAAATAAAGCAGGTCATCATTTAAAGACCTCCAGATGAAGTTTCATAAGTTAAAGCAAACACACGCCTTGTTAGAGTCTAGTCGCAACCTCAAGGCACTCTGCCCTCAGTGAGAGTTTACTGACAAAAAGCTGAAGCAATACTCTTTCTTAGACTATAATACTCCTCTACACTCTTTTTTTGGTGCTATTCTGCTTTTTTAAAAAGCATGGAATATTCTTTGCACTTACAAAACAAAAAAATGGTTTTATTTGCTTCCATTTGTTTTCTGCACAACTCTTTCCTGGTGGTAACCTCACAATACAGCAATCTGAACTATTAGCCACAGTTAAACATGAATAAGAAGACTCACCCTCTCACCACGCAAAGGAAAACACATTTCAGCAAAAATCTCAAGAAACAGAATGCCAAATATCCTGAAGAGTTACTATGAGCTTTGCTTCTCTTACCCCATGTTGCACCACAGTCTCTGGGAAACGTCGGAGAAGTAGTAATAGCATTTCTGCTCTTTCTAATGTGTTAAAACACTGCTCTGTGGCCTTCAGTAACATTTCACACTGGACCCGACCAGGAAGAGTTTCAAATAATCCTTAAAAAAAAAAAAAAAAGTAAACATTTATCTTGCTATGTCTGAATTGTAAACACAACTGTTAAAGGGTAAAAGACTGGTCAGCATCACATTGCCATGCAGTGAAAGAGATTTCCTTATACTTTTTTCTGCTTTTAATTTCTACGCCTGGAAATAAATGGCTGTTTCTTTCAAAGAAGAACATATGAATATATATCTGTGTTCATTCAGCTGCACAAACTTGAATTAGCAAGTAAGACTGCTAATGAGTAGAATACTGAAAATTCTAATACTAAAATACTTGACATTTTAAGATGCTTTTTCAAGAACGTTCATTTATTTTTTCACTTACATTCCACTTCTACAATTAATACTTCCGTTATTAAGAGGTAGTTTTTTTCAGTTTTAACTTCCAATGAGACACTAAAAATAAACCAACATATTCTCCCTGTAAGTTTTATGTATTCTCTCTGAAAAGTAAACATACCCATGAAAAAGCAAATGTTTCCTTAACTGGAATAGCCTGTATGCAGAGTTACACACTGCCTACCCTTAGAGCTTCTGAAGCACATATTCAAACAGCAAATTACAATTTGTCAGGTCTAAACCCTGCTTCAAAACTGCCTGTGGTCGCCAGTGGTGAATGCCAAGCCTTTCTGGTCACTGTTCATTTTCATAACCCTCACATCATACAAATTCACCTCATTTTTATGACCATTCATTGTTCTCTGCAATCAGTGATTCCTAAATCCCCTTCCAATCATTCCCTATGCAATCTCTTTTCTAAGTGCTTGTTGTTTTGGCAAACTTAGCCTACCCATATCAGAAACAAAGCAACGGGAATCAGCTTCTTATGGCCCTTTTTGTTTCCTAAGCCTAACACACTGAAGGCTGAAGTGAGCAAAACAATCTGCTGCCCTCAAGCAAATTTACAAAGACTGACATTTACTTGCCAGACTAGATAAGAAGCCAGAGGGCTTATCTTTAGATTCGTTCAGGACTCTCCCTATTCAATGAATAGAATCCTTACCTCTTAAAAATTGTGTCTGCTTGTCCTGCGAGTCATTCCTTAACGCTGATGTAATAACGCTAATCTCCCTCCATACAGCAGGTTGGTCTGGAAAATTCACAAACCTGTAATAAAGTGTTGAGGCAAGGGATCTCATAAGCTGTTTCCAAGACTAAACCTTCCTATGAAGGAACGCGCACGGGCAAGTGGAAAATAAAACCTTCCTTTTAGTGTTTATTTTTAATTAGTAAGACCTTTTCTGCTTAATTTATCCACACGGAGAACACTCGTGTTATATTGCTTACATGTCGTAGAGGAGCCTGCCCGCAGACGCCGTCCTTTCAGCATTCCTCTCGATAGTGTACATCTCATACTGCGAGAAGGAAGAGCAGAACATTAGCTTTCTTGAATACATTTATGAATCAGATCAGTCCTTCCGCTTTAAAAAACTGCCCCCAATTTGTCACAGGAGTCTGAACAGCAGAAAATGAAAGGACTGCGACATTGGCTGGAGAAATTAGGAGCTGAGTTTACGCTACCTATTCACATATTAAATTAGGAATACACTTCTCTACGATAATAGAAGTATTGTAGCATTAACATGCTGGCTTTATTTTTACACACACACAAAAAACCTTAGCGAGACTTCAAAGAGTTCTTTGACCAGGGATTGTTCCCAGTCAAATGCAACGTAAAACCTCAAGCTATTACAAAAGCCATAGGCAAGAAAAGCACTTTAAATCTCTATTAGAAATGGCTGTTTCTTGCAACAGCAAACCCAAATGTTTCGCCATGCGCCAACCCAAGAAGCAGAAAGGGACCTTCACCTCAGTTATAACAAAACCCACTACTTTCACCTCTTTCACAAAGCATAGGAGTGGCTTTTATTGCAGTGAAACACAATGAGGAGTTACAAAGTCGCCGCTTTTATTTTTAACCACCGGACACCACAGCCAGAGGCCGGGCACCACACACCAGTGCTTCCCAACACCCATCCTGCGCCTTCAGAGGGGAGCGAAACACGACAAAGAAAGCCTGCAAAAAGAGCGTTCGGCTGCAAAATACGGGTGCAAGGCCCGAGCTCGGCCGCCAGGCCCAGGCCCAGGCCCGGCCGCCATGACTAACAGAAGAAACGGCGCCGCTGCCGGGTTCCCCGTCACCACGGCAACCGGGCGCCACGCCCCTCCACCCCCATTGGCCGAACCGCTTGTCAGTCACTCCGCACCCGCCGCAAGGCCCTGTGGGGGAGCGCCGCGCCGCGCTTTACCGTTGCGCCGGCGGCGCTTACCTGTATGTTGAAGTCGGCGGGGTAGAGGCTCCGCGCCGTGATGAGCCAGGCCTTGGCCGCCCACAGGTCCCCCGGCACAAGCTCGCGGGCCCGTTTCACCAGGAACTCGCAATCCCCCTGCGCCGACATCTTGCGCCCGGGCCCGGCCCATCCGCCGGGCGGCGCGCATGCGTCCCGCCGCCCTGGGGCGGCCTCTCCCGCTCCT
>NW_015091165.1:150279-155760 GCF_001431845.1 Calidris pugnax
GCGCGGGGCCGAGGCGGCGCGCGGGGCCGCCGCCATTTTTGGAAGCGGGCTGGAGGGCGCTGGGTTCTTGGGGCTGGCTCCGCCGGGGCGTCGTTGCACCGTCGCCCCTCCTGCTGCTGCTCTCTCGGTTTCGTGTTGTGTCTGCCACAGAGTTTTTAGCTGTGGAGTCCCTGTGAGGGCTGGGGACTTGGCTTCTCAGCTTCTCCTCCTAATTGTCAGTTCCTCCTATTCCCAAACTACCAACAGCATTATGTGAGGAAACTTCCATGATTATGTGAGAAACTTTCTATGATTATGTGAGGAAATTTCGGTGCTTTTTTGGTGGGAATCTTACTTTGATTTCCCTCCGTGGCCTCAACCCTGGGCTGTGCTTGGGAGGGAGATCCTGTGTGTGAATTGGCAGACTTCAGCAAGAGGTGTGCTTGCAGAGGCCCTGCCTTCTGAGGGAAGGGGCTGAGTTCAGACTAACTTCGAACTGTCAATTTATTCCATGCTCTATTTTGATTTCTTGCCGTTGTACTAACAAATCCTAATGAGGCATCCATGACAGATGATGGCTGGAACAACTATCGCATAAGTACCTCATTGAAAGTGGTTGACCCTATCTGTCAATGGCCAGCAGTGCTTGCTGGCTGCAACAGGATTCTGTGTGTGTCTGCCTTTCTGAGAGCTCTCACCATATGCTTGTCGGTTGCAATTTGAAAGAGCACAAAAAGTATGAGATTAATTTGTCATTCAGAGAGGTGACAAAGTCACAGCAGAAAGTCAGCTGCCTCTTGTAAAACAGGTACCTCTTTTTCCTCCCCGGCCCCTGCTATCAAATCTACAAGCAGCTGGTAGGATGGCATAGGTCTTTAAAACTGGCTTCACAGCCCTGCAATCCCCTGCAAAATGCTAGCTGGTGTGTAGATTTATCGTTATGTACTTGTGCAGATGCATACATCCAAATTTGATTTAAAAAAATAAAAAAGTTTTAAGAGTTTTGCATTGTGGTAACAAGGTTTTGTGTTCTGTCTCTTCAGAAACTGCCCCAGCAAGGACTGAGTGGCTGGTTGTTACTCCCCATATGCTGTTTGCCAGGCCAGGATCAGGATGCTGCAAGAGTGAAATGAATGACAGTGAGTTATTGGAAGTTGCTGTTGAAGAGGAGTGGGCGTGTGAGGAGTCCCCTGCAAAAATTCTGGTGCAGAATCACCCCTGAGTCACCAGCTAGGCAGAGAGACAGCAGGTTTTTAATTGGTTTCATAAAGTGTCCTGGAGCAAGATGTAGCTGTAATGTAATCCACTAGGCAAAGGGGAATACCGCCAGTAAATTCAGTAAATTAGGAACACCCCTTTTTTTTCCTTTTTTTTTCCTTTCTTTTTTATTTTATTTTTGTGATCGTGTGTTAGCTAACACTTTGGGTTGGTTTTTTTTTTTTTTTCATTTAAAGCTGTGAATAATCTTTTTCAAATGAAGTACTGTGCTAACTCTTGCAGAGATTGATTCTGCATTTATTCCTAAAGCTACACCTGTTTGACAGTCTACTCAGCCCCTCCAGGCAAGGAGGAGATGAGAGTCCCAAGTTTTTCTTCATACAAACAGTGTAACTTAGGAGTGTTCAGGCTTGGAAGAGTTTGCTGGCAGACCTAATGGAGGACTTACATTAAGGGTGCCCGACCGCTGGACTTCTGAAGTAAAACTGTTCTGTGATAATCTTGTGGATACAGGATTGGTAGCAGTACCAGAAGAATTGCAGGGGATTGGAGCTGGCAATGTCAGTGAGAGAGCAGGAAGCACCACTTATGTTTTATTTGTGGATGAGAGGAAGGGAGCGCTGTGGTTTTTGAGAATAGAGGTACTGAGTCTCTGCGAGGTGAGACAGGAGTAGGGTTTGAAGGCGCTGGGAACATAAACTGTACGTTTTAGCCGAGCAGGTCAATGTGCTCTGTTTAGAGCTGTTACTGTACAAAACCTGAACCACTGATGTGCCAATGGCACAGCGTACTCATCTCCCATCCCAGGAGCCAAGCCTGTAAGCGGTGGTGGGGCTGGGCTGGTTACATCAGGGTCTGAAGCTTCCTTCCCACCTGAAGTGGCTTTCCCCAGTTCTTGCACAAGATTGTGCTGTTTTGATTTTCCACAGTGCAGGGCGTGCTGAAGGTCTCGACATTTTAGCCAGCCAACTAGAAGTGCACACAGCCTCCTTCCTGCAGGAATTCAGGACCCGGCCGAAATGCCTGGGCCTTGTTTGTCAGGAAGAGGCTTTGTAACCTTCTGTAGCAGGAAATCAGCAGCGCTGACCTCAAGGCAGCTTAGTCATCTGGTGCTTTGAAGGTTGGTTTTTCCCTGGGAAGGTTGTCCTGTGTCTTGAGGAAGGCCTCTGAGTAACAGAGATAACGCGCATGGTGGGTTCAGGCAGTAGAGCTGATGCAGCACAGGGACAGGGATACACGGTGAGTGCAAAGGCAATGTTGCAGACCTTGGCTGTAGAGCACCAAATTGCTTCTGTGCCACAGCTGAGGAGCTCCATTAGGGCAGCTGTGACTCCAGCCAATACAGGGAGTGTTCTGAAGGCACTGAACAGTGGCAGAGGGCTCTAAGTGTCACTGTCCACCTTCTAAATTTGTGGATCGGTATAGTCCTAGCAGATAACATCCATTCTGTGGTGGCTTTCCCATAGGCTGCTGTCACTTACACAGGATTGGTGTATTAACAAGTGCTGGGGGCAAGTAAGTCAGGTTTGTGGTATGGGATAAAGCAGTCTGTGATGTGGAGGTGCAAAAGTTAGGATAACTGCTGTGCTGCATGGTGTGAGCCTGACTTGCTAGCCATTCCTTAGGAATTCCTTAGGGACCAGGAGTTGCTGTCTGGCATGGGTAACAAGGAAGCTGCCATCTTTTCTAAAGCTTTACATAGATGCTGAAAAGATCTGGAAAGGATCTATCTCCTTAGTATCCTGTGAGTGAGGCCTTGGAGAAGAGAGTCTATAATGAGCTAGCAGTGCGGTGCGGTCCACACAAAAACTAGGGATCATTTTAAAAGGTTTATTGGGTATTTTTGACAATCCTGTGTCCTTGGGCTTTGTGCAGAGCAATTTCTACACCTGAGATGGGTTGTCTGGGCTGCCAGTCACTGAGAATTTGAGGCTGAGATCAAGTGTCTTGTTTGTCCCTTCTACTTGAAGGAAGGTAGATTGGATGTCTAGGTGGCAGACCAGAAGGAAAAACAAAAGGAGACTGGAAATCCCAGAGTGGAACAGCATGGGATGTGTGGGATCCAACACAGCCCTCTCCATCGAGTGGTGTCTCTTAATGATGTCATGGGTGGCAATGTCAGTACAAATGCGCGTGTTTCAGCAGATCTGGTAGCTTCTCATGAAGTGACAGAATGGACATCTTTGACTCTGGAGTTGTCTATAATCTTCACAGTTGAATCCAAATTCTGCCTTCAAAACACTAGAGGTGGCCACAGTCCACTTCATTTCCGTAATAGCCCAAGTAAGCTTTTAGTAATTTATCTCATTTGCACAGAATCATAAAATAATTTAGGTTAAAAGGGACCTCAGGAGATCACCCGGTCCAGTCACCTGCTCAAAGTGCAAGTAGCTATTCTTTTATGGCCCTAAGATAAACCCAAAATCCATTTCAAGGGCAGAGAAAACATGATTTGTTTCCTTCAGCCTACAGTTTGACAGTGAGGAGCCATGGGGAGTCAGTGTTTTATAGGGGGAAATATTTAGGTAGTCTTCTGAGCAGGTATCATTACTATGAAATGTGTTAAAATGCTTGCCTAGCTTTTAGGTCTGAACCAGATTGTAATTATCCTCCACAGAGCAGGGGCAGAATTATTAATCACTGTACTCATATGTCTGAAACTACTCTCAGTGTGACTCCAGTGACACTACAGCTGGAGCTTTGAACACAGTTGTCCGGTGTGGTGAGAGCATGAAAAAGCAGCACGCTCTTGGTGAACAAATAGGACCTTGCATTCAGTTTACAGGGCTTAAAGCTTGGAAAATGCCATATTTGATTTGTAAATTGGGTGTACTTTATCCAGAAACTTACTCTGCCATTTATGAAAACACTTTTTAGGAGAGAAATTAATTTTCATCTGGAAGGATTTGAAAAGAAGCAGTTAAAGAAATAATTTTTCCCCGTCGAAGTTTTCTAAGTAGAGAAAGAACATGGATCGGGAGAATTTATGTCCTGGACATACTTCCTTTTCTGCTGCTGCCTTCCCACATGTTCAGGCCCATAATATCCCTGTGGCAACTCTGAAAGATGTAGAAATAGGAAAGAAATTCTAAATTAACCGGCAGCATATGTTTGTCCCTGCTTTTAATCCTGCAGTCATGTCGAAAAATGCGTTCCGCAGTTTGTATTTCTCCATTTTCATTCCTGTCTCTAACCATTCCCATTCTTTTTCCTTGCAAATTCTTTCTGCACACATCTCGAGGGTGGGCATTGCCTTGTCACTCGGAGTGACACTCATCTCAAAGAACGTTGGTGTCTGCAACCTTCTTTTGAGAAAGCCTTCATGGGTTCCCTTTGTAGGCAGCGAAGCCCAGAAGCCCCAGCTGACCAGATATGGGTTGGAGTAGGTTGAACTGTGCTCTGAATGGCTTTGCTTAGTTCTCCAGGGCTTGTAAAAGGGATGCAGGGTGGTCTCCTCAGACGCAGAGATCTGCATAGTAATTCCTTGTTATGTGATGATAAAATGCGGCTTTATTCACATTTAACCAGTTTGTTCAGTTTCCTTGCTCTATTCACAGTAAATACACGGCTTCAGCCTCTGAAGATGGCTTCAGTCACGTAGCAGTCATTCCCAGGGTGGACAGTTGACTCATCCCTCGTAGCTACAGTCTCTGGTGGCTGTCCATGCTCTCTGCACTAAACACAAAGCTCGTCAGCACATGTGACTACTGATTTCCTTTAATCAGTGAGCGCTGCTTGTACTACAACGTCCCGATGGAATTGCATGAGAGGTTTCCTCTGTTAAGTACTGTGCCTTTCCAAATTGCTTCCTACCAGCCTGCTGAATGATATAAGCAGAGAACAGAGTTTTAGCGGGCAGTCACTCATCAATACCATCCCGCTCTTAAGCCAAGGTAACGACGAATATGCCTGCATTTTCCCCAGGAGCGTGCAGTTCTGATCCGTGGATGCAGGTATGTAGATGTGTGTAATTACCCTCAGCGTGTGTGCAGCAAAACCAGTTGAACAGCATGTTTATAGAAACTGTCCTTAAGAGCGATTGCCTCTCGAAGGAAGGAGCGTAGCTCATATAAGAGGAGTGGGACTGTCTCCAGCCAGCCCTGGGAGACGATGCTGAGAGCATATTGAAAAGCCGCCTTCAGCAAAAGCTTGCCAGTTTAACAACTCTGTTCACTGTTCCTATTGCACAGTGGGCTCTTTGACGCAACAGAAAGGGCTGCCTTCTTTTTTTTTTTTCCTTTTTTTTTTTTTTTGTCTTTCTCTTAAATGTGCCTGGCCAAATTA
>NW_015091165.1:155789-179368 GCF_001431845.1 Calidris pugnax
AAGATAAAATCAGAAGAAAGTGTTTGGCTCTCAGTATTCCTCTGCTGTTTGAGGTCGTTACACAGTAGGTGTTTACCTGTGTATTTACATAAGGAGGTTACACAAGGACATCTCTAGTAGAAAAGAGAAAAGATTTGTTACTGTTTGGGGTAGGCATGAACACAGGCTCTGTGAGAAGCAAGCAGCCTTTAGAGCCTGCCGCTCTTGTTAAGTCCATGTTTGTGGATTTTTTTTTTTTTTTTCTTTTTTTTTTTTTTGCTTCCTCTTAAATCTGCCTGGCCAATTTAAAGCTTGTGGATATTTCTTCCCCCTCGGGGAAAGCTTATGTGAGGATTTTCTTTTTTAACAGTTCATTCCATGTAACCATTTTTTGTTTTTTGTTTTTTTTTTCTTGTTTGCTGTTAGAAAATGTTGGAGCTGAACACAAGGCTTTCATTGCAGGTCAGTGGATGAACTCTTGACCAAAGCATTTAACATTTGAGTGTAGCTTTAGCAAGCACTGTAGTTTGGGAGGGAAAAAAAGCGAGTTAACAATGTCGTATCGTGTGAGCCCATGTGTGCCTACTACTGGAATATGAATATTCTCAGGTCTTCAGTGACTGAGTTCTGCGCAGATGAATTTAGCATCTTTCTTTTGTAGACAAATGTACTGAATTAATATTTTACTGAGAATTGAGGTGACATCACAGTTATGTCTATATTATTTAATTCCCAAATGTCTCTACTCCCTTAAAATGCAATAAACCTTACTGTGAATTTCAATTACAAAGTTTTTGCCTTTTTATTTTGCAAAGATTGTCTTTTTGAGTTACAACATATTTTTTTTCACTTATTTTCAGCACGCTTTACTGGGAAGCGTGTTACTCCTGGGCACATGCTGTCTGCAGGGAAGATAGTTATTTGCTATTTTGTATTTCTTCTTAGATTGCTATCAAAGGAACCGAGAAAGGATGTAGTCATATTGTTAATGTCTGTCTTCAAGCTGTATTTGAGGTAAGGCAATCTTCTTTCCCTATCTCTGAAATTAGAATATGAAGTAGATGCAGTTTTTCTTTTGCTTATAGTTACTAAGATTATCCTGTTGCTATTTGATTTTCTTCTTGAAAAAATGTGAATGTATTTGTCAGAAAGCTGTTTCTTGCCTACGTGATGCTTAAAATCCTGTATTTTTATTCCAAGATTATCTACTACATATCTGCATGCGTCTATTAGCTCATATACCCTAGATCAATGAGAGATCATTTTTGTAGTTGCTTTGGTTTTCTCCTCTACTATTGTCACATTAAGTGTGTGAAAGAGTGGATTTCTTGCCCTGGATAGGCAATTCTTATGCAAACTTTGTAAAACTGAGTTACCGATTGTTTGCACTGTGAATCACTTTCCTTGTAAGATGATGACTTTTATGGTAATGTTTAACTTGAGTAGAATTGTTTTCAAACATATACAGTGCGTTTTTTTGTGTATTCTTTTTTTAACAGCACTCTAAAATAAAATAAAAAAATAATGATTCATATCAGACTGTTTCCTTCTCCACTTAATGTTGCCTGTTACGGGAAGTATACAGCTTTGAAAGGTTGAATCATTATTTATGGGGATCAGTACAGCTGAAAGGTGTCACTGCAGCAGTGGCCCTATGTAACTGCATTGAAAATGGAATTTGTATGGGATCCCACTGTTGGTGAGTTATGATTAGTGCCTGGGGAATTAGAAAATAGTACCTCTTGTTTATGTTTCTTTTCAAGCAATTTAAGAACTTGCCATTCAAGGGAGATTAATTTTTCTTTTACCCTTTTCTGTAGCAAGGTTACAGTTTTTATAAATCAAGATTTTGACACATGCTTTCTATATTTGTTATTTAAATCAATCTGTCTGAATCTTTGTCACCTCTCTTACAAGGGGAAGCGTCTTCTAAGGCAGCTGTGCTATATTGCAGGTCCAGAAACATTTTTAATTTAGAATTTAGAAAAATGTTCTAAATCTATCTTGTCTCTGAAACTGTTTGCTGTTTGAATTCCAAATGGTGTTGGCTCCATTCAAGAAATGTGTCTTTTAACAGTTTGTCGAGATGCTTTTCACTTGGGATGGGGTAGGGAATGATACAAGCTAGAGTTACAGAGCTACAAAGAACTATTTTTAATCTTGTAGAGCAAAAATTTTTATTACTCTAAGCGTATATAATACTCAAATGACCAATTCATTCAAAGGTGGTTTTAAAACCCATTGAGACATAACTTTCTTTAATTGGCATCACACCAAATCTTCTTAGTATTTTCTGTCATCTATTTTGGGGAGTTAGAAATCCATATCCTGTCACAGTGCAAATACACAACCTGTTTTCTACTGTCAAAATAAAAGCTGATTCCCTACTGTTGAAGTTATCTCAAGTTGAATGTGCCTTAAAGCCCTTAAAATTAAGCAGTATAATAAATGTATGAATCTTTATATAACATGTTTTTTGAACCATTTTCTCAACAAATGAGATACTGTCTCTGATCCAGCGGCAGTGGCAGAGGGTGTATTGGGCTGCATTCCTTCCCTTCTCATCTCTAGTCTGTGAGGTAATTGGTCTTACTTCTCAAAGGCAATCTCATGAGTAACACACCATGATGTGTTGACATTTCTGCTGTCATTACTTTTGCCAGAATGCTTTCTGGCATTGGGGGAAAGGAGGATAAATGATGTGGGTGCCTTGGTGTGATCTTTAGAGTTAGAGAATATGGGTATCTTACGAGATTCCAGCCTTCTTGCTTACCAACAGTTACTGGAGGGTATTTCTTCTGACGTTTGTGGTGCCAGCTTTCTACCTAGCCAGTGTAGCAGAGTTTGTGGCTTGTATTTCTCCTTGCATGCCCTGAACAGCATCAGGTCAACTGGGTGCTTGTTTTATTAACCTGGTGACCTGGTCTATGGATTGGCATGCCCTTAGTGAGGAAAGACTAGCTGTTATCTAGTTAGTCTAAATTACACACAACTCAAACCAGGTTAAGAAGATATGCAGTAAGAACTTTTATTTGTAACAGTTAAAACAGGCAACACACTTAGAAACTTATGCAAGATACAGACAAAAAAATAAAGGGCTAAAATGCTTATTCTATTTATACTTAGCTGATATTAGAAAGGTCTTTATTCCATCCTGCTGACTTGGTCCTTTTCTGACAAGATTTTCTTGTTTGCACATAGCTTTCAGGTCACATCTACTGGAAAAAGATTGTTCATGAGTCTCCTTCAGTTAGTTACCCTTCTGATGCGAGAAAGCACCGTCACACCATGTCTTTGGGAGCATATTTCAGGCCATTTTCTGATTCTTGAGGAACCTCTCATTTCTTATTCAGTCTTTTCTATAAAATTTTTCGAACAGTGCAGTATTACTCTTTCATCCCCAAACCCATTTTGTTTGTGTCTATCCAGACAAGGTGTCATCACTGTTCTTCATTATTACGTTATTAGAGGCTGAACAATACCTTTATTAGTGTATGTATTACCATCTTACTCTTGACTGGTTCATCCAAAGGGGAGTAAACCTCTTCACCTCCCTTTTGGACTTAGTTTTCAGGGGAAAAAAACAGTCTTCATGGTGTATTGTCTACCAATGAGTGTATTAACATATTTAATGTTGTGCAGAGCTGTGACTGGCTTTTTTCCTGACACTGAGAAGAGTTGTTTGTGAGAGGATAGCACAGAGCTGTGTGTTAATTTGCCTACTGAGTTAGGTGACAGGATAGAAGACTTGGGGGGCATAAACTGAAGACTTTCAGGACCAAAGGGTAGAGAGAAATGGATCTGTAGCAAGCTTGGCAAATTGCTTTTCTTTTAACTCTTCAGGGTGCAAATATTACACCCACATTATCTCGTCGTGTGTACATTTTAGAATGAGTGTGCGACCGCAGTCTCTATGAGGGCCTCTCAACACTGTTATAATATTACTAATAAGGAATCATGTCTGAAGTCATGTCTTGGTCTGAAGAGAGGCCTTTTGGCAGAATGCCATGTTGCTGGAGGGCTTGAGTGAACCCCAGTGGCTTTTGTTTATTCCTGCAATTGAGTGGAGCTCTTTCATTGCAACTCGATTGCATTTAGGGAGGCGTATAGACTTGGGAAAATAAAGACTTGGATAAAAATACCACCCGCTAAATGTCTCCCACAGCCTCCGGGGAGCTTGACCAGCTCAATGGCAGTTGTCGGCATCTGCTTCAGGAAGTGCCACGAGCCTGTTGATCAGGCTGAAAGAACTATATTCCTTGTGTTCTACCTCAGCTGTGGCAAAACATCGAAAGCTAAAGCCTTAATAGCAGGTTTCCATTTGTTTTGGTTCATTAACTACTCATTTAGAAGCAGTAACTGCTTAGGGGTACAGAAAGCCCGTCTTCTTGTTTCACACCAGCATTAGGAAACACAGGCACGGCAGCCTGGTCTTCCAGGCACTGAGTTGGGAATTCTTGATTGGGATGTTCTTTGTATGGATGCCTGTTGTTACATTTCGAGTGACTGGAAGGCATCAGAAAAATCAGTGAGGTGCCTGTAGAGACTTCGCAGGTTTCTTTTGCTTTTTTCTCAGAAGTACTATTTTTGGGTCCATTGAAGGGACTGTTCCATGCCAAGCACCACTGAAGCCAATGGTAGTGTTCTTAAGAGTACATTATCATGAGCATTGTTGAGTTCTTCAGTTTATCCTAAACTCCATGAAGCTGCAGTTCTGCTGTCCAGTTGAAGCCATATAGCCATTCTGCCAGTTTAATTACTGGCCTGCTCTCAGCTCAAGAGAACAGGCTTGCAAAGGTGGTATGAGCATAATAAAACAATTGAAGTAATGCAAATGTCCAAGTAAGTTCATTTTTTGCTGGTGATATCTCTGAGCTAGATTGGGCAAAATCTAGCAAAGATGATGGGGGAGAAACAATAGGAAAAACTTTGCAGGAAGTTTTCATCGTCAGTAGCAAATAGAAGAGGTGATGGCTTTCATTTCGAAGTCTGTGCCTGTGAGGAAGTGGGCTACCCCTCCATTTACATGAGTAGCTGTTGCCTTCATGTTGTATTGCTGTGATAACAGGGAAACATAAACCAGTCGCTTGGACATGGACATCATCCTCCTATTCAAAAAGAAAAGAATAACATAACAGTGATAGAAATTCTACTGAAATGAAATCCTGGGGAAAAAAAATATTTTTTTTCCTTTTTCCTCTCCATTGTGTGACTGAAAGTGGTCCTGCTATTTACTGGCAAGAAGACGCGGAACAATATGCACTCTGGCAACCTTGGAACAGTCTGCAGATACCCCTGGGAATTGTTTCTACTGGAGAGGGTTGTGGCAGCAATAGGTTTATGGCTTGCTGTCTCTGCAAAAACAGCTCAGGCTATAAATAGTTGACAGTTCTTAAATTGAATAATTCTCTCTTCCTCTCCAGGATGAGAAACTGAATCAAGATTTTCAAAGCCAAAAGCCTGCAACCACATATCCCTATTAATCATCTGTTTGTAATGCTGCTCAGATTTTTGAGGGAATTCTCTTATTGTTTCTGTTTTACGTATAGCGAACAGTCTCACCCAAGATCTTTCCAGTGGGGCAGTGACAGAACCAGAAGCAGGACTTGTCTCCTGCATTTCAGCTCACATCTCTGCCTACTAGATTAAATTCTATTGTATAGCCATATTTAGAAATTAGAATAATTTAATTTGCAAAACAATTGAGCCATTTGTAACTTCACCTGATTTGGATCTGGTTTACTAAGTGATGGCTGCTTTTGAAAGTTGGGTTGATAAAGAATTGCAGGGTAGAATATTCAAACCACAGGAGTGATTGAATATCCAAAGGGCTCCCAGGTGTGCACACTCAAGCAGATGACTTCAGTGGCTTTCACCTGTTACTCAGACCAGCATTGGTGGTCACTGGTTTGTGTTTCACTCGCGTCTTTTGCTGGGATGTTAATGATGAAGGTAAGGAGACGTTATGTCACCTGTAATGCCACTTCTGCTGCCAAGGTGGTACTTCCAACTACATCTGGAGGGCTCACAAGGCAGAACGTTTCAGTCTTAAAAATGGGATTTTTAGTCCTTATATAATTTAAGAGGGTTTTTTCGGCATTTTTTCCCTATGAATTTACTTCAGAGAAGATAGCTGTGAAAGTGCTGGCTGTGGTGATCATAATGGAATTAGGCAGAGTTGCATGTGCCAGGGATCAATGGTAATCACTTAGTGTTGGAACAAAGAGGCTTCCAGTTATGAAGGATGCATTATGTGCATGTTTATGTTTTACCTTGTGTAACCAGCCACCCAAGCCCTGATAGGGCTGTTAGATTTCGACTCATCCAGTCCAGAGTATGTCTGTATCTGGGTTCTTTGCCTTCATGTATCCTACGACTGATGTTTTCATTAGCATTTAGGATGATCATATAGGTACTGACATCCTTCACAGTGGGAAACTTTAAGAGTTGTATTGATCTGGAAAGGAGAAGCTTTACCCTGGCACATCAAACAGTCTTTCCTATACACTTTTAATGTGTGGCCAGTACTTAAGAAAAACATTCACCCTCAGAATAGTCTGAAAATGGAGATTTTTTTTTCAACAGTTTTGAAAAACCCTTTATACAAGAAACTTTTTATTATTTTATGTGAGAAGGTGAAGCCTCTTGATTTCAGGGATGAGATTTTAAATCAACTTTTGGAAAGTTTGTAAAAATCTATTAGCAAAATATACAGTAGTGTGTATTATGAATCAGATAATGTGCACTGTTTTTTTTCTCAACTGCTATTAAGTATCTGAGGGGAATATGTACCATGTCAGAATATTGACTCAAATCCTAGCAAATTGAAATAGAAATATTTTAGATTGATGCACCTATTATGAAAGTGGTGGTTACCAGCTTAGAAACTGATAGTGAGGTTTTTTTGAGCCACTGGGATAGAAAACAACCTAACATCACTTACCTTGCAATTTGCAGGGCAGTGTAAAGTGATCCTATGAGACAAAAGTAAGTGGTGAAGTTTTCTCATGCTTAATTGAACCAAGTATGTATGTTTATGAATGAATTAATAAGGTATTCCACAAATATCGTAGCTTGCTCTGAGAATTATTCAGGAAATGAAAAGCACTTATGTCATGTTAAAGGAATGAAAGGAAACTTTCTTAGCGTTAGAGAAGGGAAAATAAAGCTTCACTCCAAAATCCTTAGGAACTAACTATACTAAGAAACTAGATCATTGCAAATATAAAGTACGTGCAAAAGTGTGTTTTGAGAGCACATATCAGAACCTCTTAAAAATATTGTAATGAGTCAGTAGCCCTAATTTTCAGATGTGGCCAAAAAGAGTTTTGAACTGTGCATGCATGTGTGTTGCATTTGTCCAAATGTGGTTAAACTTCCTTTTTCTCCCTTGATTCTGGATCTGCTTTTTGCTGTGATAGTCAGGCAGAAGAAGCTGAGGAAGGTTGCTGTAACATCCCTTGTTTGCCAGCAATTCTAGGGAGGGCAATACATGCCGGCAACACGTGCCAGGAAAGCCAGAGCTATACAGGGTGCCTCAACGTGGCTTGTACTCCAGCTGCAGGGACCACTTGTGAAGCAGGCCACTTCTGTTTCACCAGAAGCACCTCTTACACTGGGGTGCTAGTTATTCTTGGTTAGCACAGGTGGGCAAGTGAGCCATGTCCAAGGAAAATGTGGGCTTTTTTTAGAGATTTCAGGAAAGTATGTTACAGATTTTTTCCAGTTAGTGCAGGGCTGTAATTTTCTTGCCTTCATCTACTTGAGTTGGTGAAAACAGTCTCATCTGGTTGTAAAGCTTTTTGGTTTTTCTAAGTCACGTGTCCATTTCTTATATGCCAATTAGAATCTTTTTCTCTATGAACTACTGAAAAGGTCATAGCTTCAGAGTCGAAGTCAAAGAAACTTGTCTGGTACCTTCTTAGTAATCTTGTAAAACTGTTGAACCTCAACAGCACAAGAGACACAAAAGTCCAGATTACAGTTAGGAATTAGGATTGAACAAATTCTGACTTTCACCTCTTTCCTAGGATGACACCCTGTAAAGAGCTTTTGAAAAGGCTTTGCATGTCTTTTGGAACCCTTTGAGCTTTTGAAAGAAAAGGCTTTGCATGTCTTTTGGAACCCTTTGGCATTTTACTGAAGTCATCTTTATTTAAAAACCCCTATCCCAAGGATTTTTCACTTGTTTGATATAACACTATGATTTTACTTTCAGGCAACTCCAGCATGCCCTTTATGTGGGTCACATATTCCTCCTCCTCTGTATTGGTCTAGGATTTCCAATTATTTCCATATTCATTGAGCTCAGTCGCTACACAGCCAATCGAAGCAGGCAGGCTGTTTTAATGTCTTTTCCACTCCAGGAGTAATTTAATCAGGGAGTGGCTATATTATTTTTTCAGAGGGCCAAGCTGTACATGCCAGGTGATCTGCAGCACAGAACAGCATCATTATTAAAAAGGCTTAGGCATTTCATGCCGTTTTGTGCTTCTGCAACTTGTAGTGCAGCTGACGGTACTGTCTTGATGTTTTTTTATTGTATGTATGATTCAAATGTAATCAGTTAGACCAGGTGTAGAAAAGAGGCTGAATGAGTCATGGGACTGTATTTATATTGTCTGAGATTGAGTTTCGAAGCTGTTGGGTCCTGTGATATCCTTAATCACTGCATTATTTGTTTTACAGAAGTGCTGGTGCTTAGAGAGTAGGTTACGTCTATTTCTTTAGTTTCCCTCCAGAGTTGCATCCTAGAGTTAAAAAACATTTAATGGAAGTTTGATATTGGTATATTCCCACAGAAATATTTCAGTTTTCTTAAAACAGCAAGAGAGAGAATTGGCTGCGAGAGGAAAGACTTCAGGGAGTCCTTGCATCCTTTATAATCTTCATCTCGATTGACTGATGTGCTGTTCTCCAGACAACCAGAGAGAATAGGTGAGCCTTCACTGTTACAGGGAGTCCTAGGTCCATGAGGATGTCCCTTGATATCAGGGGAAGTCTAAGGGAAAGGTAAGCTCTTTTCCAGAGTTATCAAGGAAAGAGGGAAGGTGGGAGTGACGGAGATCACAGAGTCCTGGTGTGAAAAATATATGTACTGTGCTAATTTCTTGCTGCCGAGCACTGTTATTTAGGTGACTATCAGTCTGAGGTGACAACTACATTTTTCTTTGGAGTCTTTGAGCCAGATTGTGAACTGGTGGGTGTCATTTCATAATGGTAGAATTGCCCTCAGTCAGCTGAGTGTCACCCACTGGGAATGCCACTACAAAACTGGCCTCCGCAGTAAGTCTTTCCTGCTGCTTCTTAGAAGAGTTTTGTTTTCACCTTTATTTTGTCTTCCAAAAAAAATAAAAATCTGTGAATTCAAAGAATTGGAACCAAATTCTGCTTACAGTTCCTCTCAGCTGAGTATGCATCGCCATTATTGTGTTTGGTGGTAAAAGTATCTGACTCTTGAAGAAAACTATCTAACTGACATTTTAACCTTTACAGTGGTGTGTTAGAAGCTTTCATATTAGTATAGGACCTTTTAGTTTCTTGTTTTCTTGCTCCAGCTGTCATGGCAACTCCAGTCTTGGCATTTCCTCCCCCCCCACTTTGTATTTGAAGTGAATAGACCTTTTCTGATTAATATATACAATAATGTACCTGGGGCGGGGGGCAGGGGAACACCCCAGCTTCTGGAAAATTCTGATATTTCTCATTAAGAATTTTTGGAGACCTAGTATTCAGCACATTAATAATGACGCTAACTCTTAACACTGCTAGGACTGGATTGGGATTGTCAAGTTCCAGATGTCTTTAAGTTCAGTATCTAGTTAAAGTTCCTTGACTGGGTTTCCATGACAGTCAGTAAAGAGAAGCCACAGAGAGTGATTTTGTCTTAAAGACATATCCACTTCTGATTTCTTTCACTGTCTTATCTAAATGCATAATTACAGTCTGCGTCATCATTATTGTCTTTGCTACAGTTAGAAAGATCAAGAAGCCGACAGTGAATATGACTTGCGTAGTATCATATTGCCTCCAGGAAGGAGACTTTGCTTGCGTAGGCTGGTGTTCATTCCTATAACATAATGATGTTTATATCTGTCATCTGCAAACTGATAAGAACTGTCACCCAGACTGGTTCACAGACCCTTTTGCCCTGGGAAAGATGTTGGAACCTTCACATGACCTTTGAGGAGATCCAGCAGGTTTGAGGTTATTGCTGATATGATGATTTAAGTTATCATCTGTGGACCTCTGAGCTAGAGTTTAGTGAAATGAGGTGAATGGGCGCAATCTCCCTTTACAGCCCTGTCTTGTGCTCTACAGGCTCAGCAGATACCACTGTACCAGCTTGGCTTCTATTACCCCAGTAAGGTGCTTTGCAGCTGGATGGATAGATTCCAGACAGAGACTTAGTATCTTTCGGGATCTCCTGATAAACTGGGCCACTGTCAATCCTCTGGTTTCACTCCCCTCTAATATCATAATCTTGAAGTTAACTGCCATTTTTTAGCAGTGACACTCCAGACTAGTGTAGTGTCCAGTTTGGACTGGAATTTTTGCTTTTGCTTACAATGCAAAACTTCTTCCTGTGACCCTTCCAGTAGAAACTTGATTCCTTAAAGTCCTAGTTGCTAAATTGTCCCTTTCAGCTGATTCAGGGTCTACCTATGGTAGCAGAGTTTAGATTGCATCGTGGTCAAAGATCATGTTCCCTTCTGTGCTATGCAATATTTATTATCCTAGCCTAAGAGTGTGAAGACTGCTTCCACATACATGGAGGCCTGCATATCCTGAATTCTTTCATTTTTTGCCCTGGATATAAAGGGGTGGAAACGGGGGACTCTTTATTCTCTCGCTGTCAGTTTCAATTTGTGCTTGGCTTCATCTAGAGGAGTAGTTTTCAACCTGTGGTGTGTGGGCTCCTGAAGCACATAGACTGCTACAGAGACAGACTGTGGAAGATGCCGGAAACATAAAATCTACACTTCTGTCAGAAATGTCAATTTATACTTAAATTCAGTTTTCTGGTAGGGCCCAGTGGTTGACATTTGGCTCCAGCTGAGACAGAACAGAACTGTTGTAGGTTGGTATTTTTTCAGCCTTTTTGGTGCTTTGTGTCCTCATAACTGTCTCCAGGACACAATCTCTCATGGTGGTCCAGGTTTTCACCAAGTGAACAGCCTCCCTAAATCATAATGTATTTATACCAGGATAATTTTCATCTTTTCTGAAGCACTTCAGCATGTGCAGTCTTGACAGCCTGTACTTTGTGTCACTTTCCAGGGTTCATTTGACATCTTCTATTTTTTCCTCTGTCTTGATGTTTGATTAACAGTTTACACAGTTGTACTGTGATGCTAATTGCATTATCTGTGAGTAATCCAAGACATGTAGACTGATGTTTCATTTTCAGTGGTATAGCAAGTAGGGAAGAGATCTGCTTCATCTTCACAAATATTATATTCACATGCAACATATGTTGTCATATGGTGCCATTGTCATTTCTGCAAGGATGGGCTGGAAAGTTTCTGAAAGATGGAAAATAATTGATTCCTGTGAAGTGATGTTGGGGTGCCTGGCAAAGCAGTTGCAGGTACGTGGCAGGGGTCTGGAAGCCCACACTGTGGAGCTGACACAGACCAAAGAGGTAACGCTGATAACCTAGAAGGAACTGGGAAGTTCCTCTCCAGTCCCTAGAGAGGAGTCTGGGTTAAAGGTTTTGGGGGATTATTCTTGTTCCCAGACATCCCAGGAGCTCAGTTAAAGTCCAGAGTGCTGAGTTAAGCTTGGCTTTTGGTCACAGAGCAAATGTAAATCCATGCCAGAGAATTCCTCAGAAAATGATTCTTCCAGATGGCTTGTGGGAGATATCTAGGCTATGTTTTGACCTTATCTTTCAGGCTCTGTTGCTGCTCACCATGGCAATGGGAACATAAGTGAGGAAATGCTGGTGGTAAATAAACATTGATACCTTTGATTCAACCGCGTCACCAGACAGATGGGGAAGAGCCTGGGATGCACAGAACCCTGGGTCTGAGGAGGGAGGCAGAGCAGTCAGAAGTGTATGGGGAGACAGAAAGCCAGATAACACCTGCCTAAGGTCAGAGAGAGGGGCTAAGCTTTATAAGATGAAGAGAGGTAGGGATGTGTCTTTTCTGTCACTTTGTTTTTTCCTCCCTTAGGTTATTAAGTTTCTGTGAAGAAATAGAAAGATGCTCACTTTCTGATGTAGCTTGGCTGAGTCACTGCATTTCGTAACAGTCACAAGCGCCCAGAAAGTCTGTTGTACCTAGATTCAGGCCCATTGGGTCTTGCTGACATTGAGGAAGGAGGGGTGTTAAGAGCTTCCTAATCCAGCCTGCCTTTGGGAAGAGCAGAAGCTGAGTCCCTTGCTGGTGGAGGCTGCACAGGAAAAATAGGAGAGTTACTTGAGTAAGGCTCCCAGTCCACTCCTCGCTCCTTCATCAGAAGAGGTGCATTCTGATCCAGGCCCTGCTGTGTTCTCTAAGATCTTGTCTGCAGATATGTACATCTTGAACATGTGGGATTTGTTTTGTGTTCTGGTCCAGGCCCTGCTGTGCTCTCTAAGGCTCTCTAGATCTTGTCTGCAGATACGTACATCTTGAACATGTGGGATTTGTTTTGGTTTGGTTTTTTTTTCTTTTCTTCTCCAAACACATTTCATAATCCAAGCCAGCTGCTGCAGCTCCGCTCCTTCAGCAAAACCGCTTCAAATCATGTTGAGGTTTTGTGGCTCTTTGTATCTGTGAACGTAGCTGCAGCCAATTTCTTCACACTGTAAGGTTATTTTAGCAGCAATGTGATTCTGAATGGCTCCCACAAACACCCTCATCTTTTGTCTCCACTTGCTTATTCCTCACTTTCCATCCCTTCAGCGGAGCAGAGGGAGCTGTACGTCCCCAATTCGGGTATACTGGTGCTAATGGCCAGACTGGGGGAGTGCTTGAGGACAGCGCGATCTACAACTTAACCCAGCCCCTTCCATTTCCTAGAATGAAGGTTTTGGGTTGGAGCATGTGGGTGGTGTTTTCGCAAGCCTGCGGCTTGTTTGCGTGTACGCGGTCTGAGTGTTCAGCACCTGAAAATCAGAGCCTGCAAACAGCCCTGCCGCATTAGGAAATCTCAGCTGGGCTGCTTGTTTACTCTGAGTGTAAATGTCGCCTTGGCAGGCAATGCATCTCCCCTCTCACAGACACAAAGTTTGTAGTTTGATTCCTGAGCTTAAATGGCATAGGCTCGGTGATGAATTTTAAAGGTTATTTTTCTAATCTTTAGTGACCAAGCGCACGTGGTGCAAAGGTGCAAAACAAGTTGGTGTTCTTTGAAGCTGCTTTCAGAGGTTCTTTTACAGTATATGTGTCGAGCTAATCAGAGGGATTTGACATTTTGAGATCGAATATATGAATTAAGGAAAAGAAAAAAATGGTTATTTTAATTTTCAAAGAAGTTAGGGCACGGACTGGTCTAAATAACAGCTCCAAGCTGTGGCATCTTGTCAGACGGTCTACCTGCAATGTTCATTAATAGCAGTGACTACTGCTGTACTGATGTTTCAGACTGACACAATACTTTACAAAGAATCAGCACCAGAAAAACAGATTGAGATTCAGGAGTTAATACTGTTTTAAGCCTTGGAAAGAACCTCAATAATTTCTTCCTTCAAAATGAAATTCAAAAATCATTATGGCATTACTAATATTGTAATGTTTCCACTTAGCTCACACATAGATACCGTCTGTATATTTTCTTCCAAGTGATTTGGGAAATAAGACAAATCCAAAGTGTTCTGATGCCTGATGAGATGGATGGCATTCCAAAATAAATGGGAAAAATGATTGACAAAGTGCCTGTTTATAAGAAAAAAGTAGCAAATAGTAACTAAATGTATCCAGCTGGAGGGTTCTGGAAATAGTTTCCATTTTGTGTCCGCTGTGCCTTTGAAATCTACCTACCAGCCATAAAATCAGAGATAGGAATAGGTTTGCTTTCCATCACTATGGCTGACTGTTGTTTTCAGTAGGAAGTTATAATTTGTAAATTCATTGTCATTTGATTTATCAGGAGTTACTGAAGTCTTCTGCCACCTGACAAGGGTTAATAAGCTGTAGTATCTGTGTTCATGATGTTAAGTTTCTTTGAATAGTGGGACAGAGGTGCTTTGTCCAGTATAATTTACAGCACAGGGAAGTGTGCCTTGATGCTTTTCTGTTACAGTAGAACTAGTGCTACCCATTACAAATGTTTCTCTTCTACTATTGTGTCATCATTACCTTAACTCCTTGGGGAACTTCCCTGTTCCAAAGGAAAAAAATTCCAATGATCATTCCAGTAATATCCTTTTTCTGTGATGACTTTTTTTTTATTATTATTTCGTTTCCATGTCTCTCTCTAATGAAATGGAAATTCTAGCTCTGCCTTCACAGTACACCATCTCCTTTTAGCAAGTCCTAGTTTTAAGTAGCCTGACTGTGTGGTGTTTTGGTTGCGTGAGAAACCTCATCTTTGCTACATCGTCACTACAGGAGTGGGTACAGTCTCCACTCAGCAAAAGGTGCACACGAAATAGTGGTCCTGAGGGCATGCATTTCTTAAAAGAAGGAAACTCAAAATGATGCTGTGAGATCTTGACCAAGGTATTTGCCTCACATCTCCTCCTCAAATTCCTTCCGTCTGCCTCTGTGTGACGGATTCATGTGAAATTCCAGATCTGCCAACAGCTGAGGAACTTTGCTGTGTAGCTGCAATAAATATGCACCGTATTTAGTTTTAGCCTCCTAATTTTGAAGGCTAAAATGAGATTCCAGAGAAGTACTAATTTCAAGGTATTTACTGTTTTCTTGCTCTTTTTCCTCTGGGCTGGAGCCATAGTTTATGCCTGATTGCCAGCATCTCGTTTCAGTAGACCAGCTGGTCTACTGGTCTGCAGAACCAGGCTGGTTCTGCTAGGGTCTCTGAAATGGGCTGTGCATCTTTAGGGAGAATGAAGAAGCTATGGGACATGAAGAACCTATTTGATGCCTTCCTGTTGCAATAAGTTCACTGGGGGCCTGAATGGACCTGACTTCCACTGTGCAAAGTGTTGAACAGTAAGGAGCATCATTGTTTTGGAGTGGCTTACCATGTAGAGATACAAAATGGGTAGAAAGAAGACCTAAAGAGCACCCGAAGCGTGCTAGGAGTCCATGTAGGTTTTATTTGGAGCAAACCCCCTGCCTGGGAGCCTGGCCATTCTGAAGGGAATACAGTGAGACCCCACGTGGAGCAGATGGGTCTCACATCACTGATAATGGTGGCAATATTTGCTACTCGAAGTTGGGACCAAAAGGCTTTATTTATTTAACCATCTGTTTGCAATGGATTCTCACCATCTTTTTCTTGTATCCACAGATTACTTTTCTATCCATATGCCACATTTTGCTGTTCTAACAACTTCTCAAAGGACTGCTATTTTTAGACCTGTAATAATGGATGTATGCGTGACTCCTCAGCTAGCAAGCAGCTTGTTAACTCCAATTCATGCCTGGTTCTTGCATTTCTTAGGTTTCAAGTCAGCTATACATTTTAAGGTACAATATCTGGGATAAAGCAGAAGCAGATATATAAAACCAAAGGGGAGGTCAAGAACTTCTCATTTATGTTATATTCTTTTCCTTTTTTGCTGAGCTGGACTTACTGGAAATGCATTGTACTGTTGCACTGCTCAGATGGTGTGATGTCCAGTAATCCCCTACAAGTGGCTGAAGTCAGAAGTAAAATGAATAAACAGGAGGCCACTGGATTAGTTTTACAGGAGGCAAGTCAGTGTGCTGAAGTTATCAGGAGGTTTCCCACTTCCTGGCACATTCCCTCTGTTGAGCTGTGGTCTTCTGCAGTAATGAATACACTAATTACCTAAAATAATTTAGTCAGCTTAGTGCGGTGATGCTTACACAGAGCTCTTCAGTGAAATAATCGTGTAGATTAGGTGGTGTGGGGGAGCGTTTGCCCTAGTCATCCATAGGCATCTGACAGATTAGATGGTTAAGTTATCCAGGTAAATTCCCTGAGCTCCCAGCTGTGTGTAGATGGAGTGAGGCAGATAATTCAGTAGCTAAGTGCAGGAACCTGACCTTAGGTAATATGAGGAGATCTCTCAGCATGCGTATCTCTTACAATAAACAAGGGAGAGTTCTGCCTGTGATAGTATCCTTGTCCCCGTGGGGTTATCTATAAGATAATTATGTTTTTTTAATTTTCCAGGTATTTTTGAGGGAATATGCTTTCCTTGGTCCTTTTTGATGGCAACTTAATAGAACCAGCTGAAGTACTAGTCAAGAAGAGCAGCCATTAGAAATAGTTGTTGTCTTTCAGAAGTAGCTAAAAACAGCTAGAAGCACGTGCCTTCACTGACTAGGGAAGAGGTGAAAGAACACTGATTTGAAGCAGTGGAAGGTCAAAACAGTGTTAAAAATCTAGAGGAGTAATGAAGAAATGTAACATTTCCTGAATACTAGAATTGTTTCTTGTCCATGTCTGTTATAAAACACAAATTTAAGCTTAGGGAATAGGTTGATCATCAAAATTACAAAGGTTCAAAATAGTTCTGTGCTATACAAGAGGTTTTTTTGCACCTTCCAAAGCCATTGGTATCCTCTGCAAGAGGCAATGCAGACCATTGCATGGATGGCTGATCTGATCTGTCAAGCATCTTCTCTTGCCTATATTTTTCTTTAAAAACACAGGGGTTTCCCTCAGCTTCTCCAGTTTTACTGATGAGCTTTTTGTCATGCTTTCAGTGCAAAGTCAAGCCAAGTTTGTGGTCAAGGGTACATACCAGAGGAGAGAATTAAACCACCACAATGTCCTGTGCGTGCTCTTACGAGGGGAGAATTAAACCACCACAATGTCCTGTGCGTGCTCTTACCTAGCACTTAAAAATTCTCCTGTAGTTTGTTCTTAAGATGCCAGTCCCAGAAAACTCTGCCTGTTAAATCCACTGCAGCTAGGAAAAGGAGATTCTTTCCCATCAATAGAAAAACCATTATTTTTTTAGGGACCCTCGAAATACTTGTTGTGAGACATTTTCATGCTGTTTCTAAAAACCTTTGTTGAACTATTTCTGTGATAACAGAACAATATACAGACAGAGGCTGGTGGAGGTGTAATGATAAAAGGTCTCATCCAGTTCATATGGAATCCTTGAGGTATTTTATTAGTGTGAGAGGGTTTCCACCTCTGACGTGTGAGGTTTCAGAAACTTTATTCATATCTACTCCTCAGCAGAGTGTTACAGCTTATTAACAATTAATTCAATAGTAATCAGTTATCAGTATAAGGACTCTTAAGTGTTTAGACCTGTGATCTGGAATGCATTGCACAATTACAGTAAGCCCTTCAGAGAAGTTAACGGGACAACGTACACTTATAAGAGACTACAGAAAACAGCTGTGTTTCCTTTTCCACAGGTTGGAAAACAGGCAGACTAGAGGACATTGGCTCAGGGGTGGGAATATCTTCCCCTGAGTTAAACTGCTATGCGTTCTCGTTGAATATGGTATGATTTTAATATTCTACAGAAAACTGTATTAAAGGGAGGGGAAGGGAGAAATCTGGAAAGGCACAGCAGCAATTTCTTCTTTTTATTTCATTAGCTTGCGTAGCTGTGCCAGCACACGTTCTAGCCAATCTTTGTTAAAATAAAAAATAATGCTATCATTTGCAGGCAGGTTTCCATATGAACAGAAACAAAGACTCAGTAGCACAAAGCTTCATCTCATAAAGAAACCTCTTCAAATATTCTGGTAGGTTATGAGAATTATACTTCTTTTTTTTACTATTCCTATTTTCTGAAAAGCTTTATAAATGCACCTAATTCAGGAAAATTTTATTTGAAAAGGTGAACTATACTTAAAAAAAAAAGTAGTTGGATTTGCAGCAACTTTGATGCATGACTTGTTAGATCAAACCAAGCCAGTTACCTTTGAAATACAATGAGAAAATATGTTCTAGTGTAAGTTCATATTGTGTGTGTCATTTCATAACTTTGCATGAAACGGGCTGGGCTTTGCTTCTGATTGAAGCCTGAAGTTGTTGTTTTAAGAGATAGGCTCTTTGTAACCTTTCAGGAAATGCTGACCTGACTGCGGGCTGTGCTTCTCCTCTCTAACAAAAGGAGGGGAAGAAAAGATAGCTTTTACTGGCAAGGGAAACTGGCTTTACTTATGTCATCAATCAGCCCCGTGTTAGAGAACCAGGATGTCTCTTGTGTAACCTGTTAACATTTAGCACATTTCTAGCTGAATGGTTGGTATTTAAGAGCTATTGACAACTATGCAATAACTGCAATTAAAATCTCCATAATAGACTGCAGTTTTAATCCCTGGTACCAATAGAGTTTTATGACCAAAAAAACCCTTAAATTATCTTTGTGGCTGGCAGAGTACTTATTTGAATTGAGATATTTCAAAAAGAAATTGAAAGCATAGATCCCATTTTCAATATGATTTGAGGAAGGAACTGTGAGTTACTGTCTTATTATCACTTGAAAATGTGGCTTGGTTTACTTAACTAAAGGATATAGAAATGTGATAACATTGTCGATAAAATAAAAAAAATACTTCTATCTTACAGTTATTTGACCAAAAGTGATGTTTTCTCTGGGCCTGTGTGCATTCCGGCATTTTTAAAGAAACCCACAAAACCCGATATGAAGTAGAAAGTCAAAGCACTGTGATTTATTTGGCTAAAACACAGTATACATTCTTAACCTATTGAAATATTTTATTTAGAAATAAAGCCATGTAAGTGATAGAGAAGCACGCAAAGATAAACTTCTTAATTCTGCTGAATGGACCTCAGTAAAACTTTGTAGATAGCTGTGTTTTACAAGATAGTTCTTTACTTTTTGGTTGTCTACAGGTTTTTTTCCAATTACTTTTTCAAAGAAGAATGTAATGGTCAAGTACATAGACTCTATAATATTAAATATAGAAAATATTGAAAATATAGAAAAAAATAGAAAATATTAAGTATAGAAATATCCTTTCTTTTTCCCCTTTCTCTGGAGCTTTTCTGCGGAGACTTTGCTATGATTTATGTTTTCAAGTTCCCCTAATAAAGAATTGGCTACTTTAATGATGAAGGTGAAGTCCGTGGGATTCAAATATTATGTGACCCTCGAATGAAAAATTGAAAAAGAGATTTGGAAACTTTCTCTAGAAAGAGAAAAAAATGTTTTACTGAAACAGCTAAAAAAGCTTGGGCTTTTCAAAGAATTGCTAGGGGACTCTTTCCTGATATATCAAGGAAATACCAGGCCTTTGACCAAAACCACATACCAAAACAGTGGTGATGAACGAAATGGGACTTTGGGGCACGTGTCGTTTCATCGTAAGCGCTAACCTAGGGGAGGAAGGAAATGGAGACTGAGCGGGGGGACTGGCCTCTTCCTGTCCATCAGGACTGACCAGACTGATAGGGAAATGCAGATCAGCACAGCTTGGGGCTTGGTATGTGAGCTATTAATGAAAGAGCTGTTAATGCTGCATGTTTTGGAGATGTGTGTGGGGCTCGGGTGACCTGTCTCAACACTGTACCAGGTTACAGTTATTTTCTGGCTTCCTGGTTATTAGTTTGTAGTCTGAAACTTGATTTTCTTTTGTAATGTAAACCATAGCTGAACAGTAGTCTTGGTCAGCAATATTAGCCCCTATCCTGATAATTGTTACTCAGCCTAGAAAACATATCAAACACTTTACACCTTGTCCACCAAAATGTTTTTTTTTTCCCTTGTCTTAATTATTTTATTTGAAGCACTGTCTTGATACCACACTACCCAGCGAATCTCATTTGAAGTAGAGGCAGCACAAAATTTAGGGCTCTGCATTACCATGAGAATATAGCATTAGATTTGTGGGAGCCAGATGTCTTTCCTCAGTTCCCACATGCTGGACTCAGGAGGGAGGAAACCTTTGCTGCTGTCAACTCTGCTGGAGTTAATGAAGTTCAAGTCCACCATCTAGCTTGGTACGGGGGATTCTAGCTCTACCAGGGGGTTTCTGGCAAAGAGAAGACAACGGAATCTCCAGGTGTTCAGACACCTTAAAATTATATTGCTACCTTAGAAGAACTTTGATAGGGTAGGGACCTTAAGTCACTGTTATTGTACTTTATCACCTAACAGCTTTTCTCAAAGCAGTGGACTTTCATTGCACTTTGCAGGTGTGACCGAAAGGCTGGTCTGATGGCAGCTGAACCTATGAGCGCTTACACAGCCCTGAGTAAGCAGTCCTAGGTAAATATTGTGACACGCACAAACTGCTTTCTGCTCCACAGCTCAGCCTAGCTAGGTTTTCCTGTTTCTGAACACAACTTAGTTGCGCATGTTTGCACACTTTTATCAACGGATAAATGACTCTTCTGCTTAATTAGATATGTGCTAAACTTTTCACTGATTCATGACCTATGTCACAGGTCTATGCACATGCACTGGGCTCCAGATTTCATTGAAAGTCTGGCTGTGGTACTGTGTGATGTACATCTGGCAGAATCCTTAGGGCTCCTGGCGTAGAGTGGCATTAGTGTATAGTTTGTACAAAAAATATTTTAGGTAGGAATCATATGACACAGTCATGAAGAGATGGGTCTAAACTCACAAGCATTCATAGTGTGTCCCTACGTAGGTGTAGATCTCTTCAGCTGCTTCAGCCTTGCTGCTGCTGACCTGAGCTACTTTTGTAAGGCTATGGTGATCTTTGCTCTTCAAAGGAATGACTGTTCGTTCTTGTGGTGGCAGTGAGTTTTCTTTTGCTTGTGTAAATCACTGAGTGTGTGTGTTCAGCCATTTCAAAGTGAAGTAACAGCATTTTTTCCAGGTCCAGACTTTAATGGATAAGCAAAATTTATCCCATCGTTTGTTTTAATCAGGAAATACTAAAGGATTTTGTGTTCTATCCATTTTATTATGCTGACTCTCTGAGTTGTTTCAGAAGCTGGTGTAGCTTGGTGCTATGTTAAAACAGTTAGTCTTTCTGGAAGCCCTCTATATGCAGAGCAGTTGATGAATGAGATCTTAAAATGAAGTAAATTAGGGTAGTATCTTTTAACTGTTCTGTGGCTGTGGCTTGTCCTTGTTTTGTTGGGTAGTTTCCTAGGAAAAGGAACCATTCTCAGTTAGCATGCTCTTCTCTTTGATGTTGTATAGGGCTGTTTCAATGTCATGTGACTGGAGTAAAATGCTCCTCTTTGACACATCTACAAAACTGAGATGGCACTTACCTAAATAAAATTAAATTGGAGGTCATACTCAGAAGGTCCAACTAAGTTGGACATCTCAGCAATCCAGCCCAATCATTCATTTTTAGGACTAGCAACTATGATAGTTTGTTAATTTGCTTTTAAAAGACCAGGCTGAGCTCCAGGTCAATTCAAATGCATATTTTTCATTTCCATTTTAGCAAAGTTCAAAACGCTTTTGGAGCAACTGAATTCTTAAAACTTCAGGTCAGGGCTTGCTAATGAGAAATGGACCTTTAGAGAAAAGCATTGTCATTTCTTTCCCATGCTGGCATGGAGTCGGCCTGTGTGAGTCACGGCATCTTCGAAACAGCGGTGTGCGCTTGTCATCTCTTCTCTGCCTTCTCTTTTTGGAGCTTGACAGGGCTTGTGCCTGTCCCATTGCCTGCTGGAGGATAAATAGAGTGGTGGAAACTTCCAGGGAAGTCACGTAAAGGCTTTTGGAAGTATCCTGTAGTACGACCCCCAACTAGCAATTGTACTGTGGAAGTGTGAGTTTATATACCTACAAATCAGTGGGTTTAGCAGGGAGGGGTAGTGTGTTGCGGTTGTAAGGTGGAAAGCTGAGTCTCATACAAAAAATAACATTCCTAATAGAGACTCCTGCAATTGCTGGTTATTGATCTGTGGAAAACATCCAAGGCTTTCACAGATAACATTGTTCTAAGGAGAGAAGGCAGTTCTGGGAGTGTTGTTGCAGTTACTTAAAGTAATAGTGGTTTTTTTTTATAATATACAAAGATACTACTGGTATGTGGAGATAATTTTAGATGTTACATTGGTTCTTTTCAGATGTAGTTAGAACTTAATTGATATTTAACTTTTTGGGGTTTTTTACTTTAAAGGTGGTTTGATTTACAGTGGAGAGTGGAAAGCAATGATGCTTTCACTCTTGTGTCATCACATTGATACCACCCACACAAGGATGTGTATGCCCTGGGAGGGCAACGGGACCCCAATACTCCTTTTGAGTGTTTTGTTAGTTTTTTAAATAGAAATAATGATACTGTAAAGGTAATAATACTGGATTTCTGCTGTAATAGAAATAATAATTACAGTAAAAGTTGAAACAACTCTGGCATGTTTATTGCATGTAACAGCAGAAGGCTTTCAACCTTTCTGTTCTGGACTGTCTTTGGGAAAGTCACTTTTCATGAGCACTGAGACCAGGTGTAAGTGGATGGTCTGAAGAAAGTACTCATGGGCTTCAGAACTCAGCTGAAGTGGTGTGGCAAACAGCGCTGTTAAGTAAAGTTACTGATTTACCTTGATAAGAGGGAACCAATTAAATTAGCAGCACTGGGGTCCAGAGTACTACTGAAGGGAAAAGTTACAACTTCTGCATTGGTTTCATAACTTTCAGAGTGAGAAGCCTGTAGCAGTATCTTGAATGTAAAACCAGCCACTTCTCAGTTCTCCTACAACAAGAAAACATAGTATTTCCAGGAACATTAATGCTTTTGAGGGTTTCTTGTTTTGTTTAAGACTGCTTCTAATAGTTCTTGTTACCTATTTGCAAGATGGCCAGATTGTAATTGTCAGTTATACAGGGCAACAGTGTAATTGTGGGCACAGTTACATACTGAGACTTTTCTCTTTGAGAGTACATGTAGCAGTGCAAGTAAGATTTTCTATTGAAGATGACTCTGGAATCAAAGATTAGGAAATAAAGATTTTTACGGTAAGTTGTCTACTGTCTTCAAGGATTGGCATTAAGCATTTTGATTCTGGGCACTATTTCTCAACAATCCTTTATTTCTGTTTCAAGTGCACTATCAATTGCAAACCAGATGTTAGCATTTTAAGTGGTTTGTTTGGGATGTGTGTCAACCCAAGAGGGAGAAGTGGTGTGGTTTTTAACAAGGGACAATACAGAAAGGCTGTGAAGGTACACTCAGTCACTTTATCAGATAGGCTCTTTTCTTTAGTCAGCCTTTTGTTTAATTCAGCCCTGGGCAGATGAACTGGGCTGAGAAGTAGTTGAGAAATCATGATTTGGCACTAAGGAGGAATAATTTATTTTTGCATTCCCCCCGCATGCATCTTAAACACTTGTCTGAGGCTAGATTTTAATCCCTGTGATATGGCCCATTCTGCTGAGTGGCTTGAATTTCAGTCAGGGGGTTAAGGGGACAAAATCTTGATACTGACATTTAAAGCAGACTAATTTGTCTGCAGTGCTATGCACAGTCCTTGTAATTAAAAAGTTCAAGGCAAATGCCAAGTGGCTGCAGAATGTCTTTTTTTTTTTTTTTTCTCCTTTTTTTTTTTTTTTTTTTTTAAGCGCTTGTCTTTGGGGGAAAACCTTT
>NW_015091165.1:179556-220371 GCF_001431845.1 Calidris pugnax
AGGGGAAAGGCAAGGGGGGGGGGAATTTTTTTTTTTTTTTTTTCTCCTTTTTTTTTTTTTTTTTTTTTTTGTAAGGCACTTAGTCTGGGTGAAACATCTGTTCCTCCTTCATCACAGCCCATTTTGGAGATTAATATCATTCTAGTGAAATCTCACTGCGATGTGTGCTGCTGTTCAGTGAAGATGTTTCAAACACCTACATGAAAACTAATTGCAGTTTCTGCCATTCACTGCCTCTATCAAAAAAAGAAAAAACACAAAACCAAACAAAAAACCCAACCCGAATTTTAAAAAGGTTTATGAGCTAAAATGGAGTTGCCAGTCTGAGTAACACCTGCAATAGGAAGGTGTGGCAGAAAGTACTTGAAAACATGGAATTATTTGGCATTGCCCATTCTATATGTGCTGAGAGATCACTGCCTCTGCAGACATGACTGCTCTTTTGCCATCCATTTCTGTCCTCAATGTCAAGAGCGAAGAGAGTGTGGAGCTCAGAGGGGAGATACATTTAAAGAGATATATTGTTTTGAGTCCCTTTCTTCTGCACAAGTTCTCAGTTTGGCTTTTAGGAGTCAAAAATTCAGGCTTGAACTATGTTGCCTTTTCTGTGCAGAGATAAATTTCCTGTATCTCTACAGTCCATTAAAAATCCAGATGCTGGTGAGTAACCGTGGTGGGTGCATACTATCCAAAATTTCATACCAACCAACTTCCTTCAGTTTTGCCACTCCCTATGACTGGATGCAGCACCCTCCACCGTGCAGAGCCATTTACACAGTGCTTACGATGATGACAAAACCTGTTTCTGTGTTCAGATCATTTTGGGGCCCAGGCTCCTTGAAAACAAGTGAAAAGCACTTCTGTGAGGTGGTCTGACCTCTGGCTGGGCTAACAGGTCGAACTGAGGTTGAAGACCTTTTTGCAAACAGAGGCTTTTTTAGAATTAATGTCCTTTTCCTTGGCTATCAGACTTACCACTGCATATTTGTTAAAACTTCTCTTTGCAAATAGACTAGTACTATTTGATGCAGCTGACTGCTGTGAAATACAGAGGTGTTTTTGTCAGTTCCTGGAAAAAACTGACATTTCAGTTTGTCTCCCCTTCATCTCAGGCTCTCTCAGTTGGTGTGAAACTGTGTAGGTCTGGTGAAATCAACAGAACGGTTGTTAGGAGGAGTTACCGTCCCTCGCTTTCTGGTGCTGTCTGCGCAGCTGAGATGCCTTTGCTGTGACCACCTTCAGTGTTGACTTAAAGTAATCTGCTTTTTTTGGCACCAGCACGGATTGGGACTGCTTTCACAAGCATGCCCATGAGATAGTAGTACAGTAACAGCTGTATATTTAAATGTCAATCACTGTAAGGCAATGCCATCAAAGCCACCAGCACAATTTTAGAAGACAGATCTAGCAACAGAGGGCAAGGAATGGGTGCTTGTTGTCAGGGTGCCTCCAGTCGTGATGGTGAAATCCCCGTGAAGAAGGTGGAAATCCCCATGGCCTGAATTTCTTCTTATAAGAATGGTTGTTCAAAGGGCAAAGTAGCTGAGTGAATTTACTGTCCTGAAGTGTTTTTAAAGATGCATCTTAGGTGAGTGAGATTATAAACCAGGTAGGAAAGAAAGGGTACCCTGAAGAGAGAAGCAATATGTTTTAGTGAAGATAGCTATATATACAGACACATATATTTTAAGGTCAACATTTGAAGAGCTCTTTACTCAAAACTCGAATCTGTTGCTGCTTACAGAAATGAAATTGTGTGTTTATCTAAGCCATTGAGATGTAATTTCAGTTTATACCATGTTAGCACAACTAATCCTTTCAGTGATGTTCAGCTTCTGCCAATTCAGTCAATGGACTAATTGTGTGAAGTGAAGCATACAAGCACAGCAGTGTTTTATGTACTACATCTCACCACTTCCTGACCCTGTCTCACTGCACACTACCTTCTTGCAGTCTTCTAGCCAGATCTGTTGTAGAGTCAGAAATGCCCAGATTAATTTTCCCTGCTTTGACAAGCTCCTTTACGTTGCAGGAGGCCAGCTTTTATAGTGCATCCATAGGAAGCGTCTCCACTACAGCCTTTCACCACACAGGAGACAGACTGAAGATGTAGGCAGCTGGCAAATATGAAAGCAATGAAGAGGTGTTCTGAGGTTGGCAGTGCTTTTTATAGTAGGCGCGTTTTCTGGGAAGGGCATAAGAAGGGAGATAAACAGGAGAAGATCGTGGCAAGCTGAGAAGTAGCTGTAGCGGATCAAGATGTTCCAAAAAGAAGATCACAGCAAAAAGGTAAGGGTGCCAACTTCATCCTGTCCTTTTTCCTGCTGCTTGAATATTCTCCTCAACGTCAACAATTCTTCCTTTAAAAGCACTGACATTTTCTGGAGAATCCTGTAAATACTCTAGCAGCTATTCAGCATTACTTTCAGAAAAATACAGTAGTATTTTTATACCTCACTCTAGCCCCCTCAATTTCTACTCTAAAAGTGTTTGGGTTTTTTGTCTACAAGCTCTGCAGACTGATCAAATATTGATAACAATTCAAAGATCAGAAATATCTCTGCAAAACTACTGTCTATAGGGTAATAATCAATCGAGCCACAGGGGGGGAAGTCATGTCGCAGTTGACAGAAAGTCCTACAGAAGACTTTGACTCAAGACTAGAAATAACTGAAAATAACTCTGAAACCCTTATTCTTAGATGAACTGTTTTTACTTAAGGGTATGAATCTCTGTTGTCAAAAGCAGTGCCGTAACGTCATGCATGCGTCCGAGGGGTGAGCGTCAGGGGGTTAAATAAATTGTGTCTGAGTCTAATAATGCAGAGTCACAGTGTAACGTAGAATGTTACTCAGCCTTGGCCAAAGTCTACTGTCAGCTGAGTAAATGATGAAATTCCTTGCATTGACATGGATTTGGGCCAAAACTGAGGAATTTTGAAAATCCCACTGGTAGTGTTCTCGGCTCAATTGTTTTAATGTAGCTTACAGCTAGATCAATATTCATCTTCAGTCATTTAATTTTTCTTTCCTGTTTCTAAGTATATTTCAGGAAGTCTTACTAAAAATGATAATGTTGACAGTTTTAACTTCTCTTATTTTAAAAAATACCTAAGGCAGCTTTCCCTAAACCTCCTCTGTGGTCTTCATTCCTGAGCAGAGAGCATACGTGGAAAACATAGTAGTACTGTACATCATTGCAAGACTTCTTATAACATTATGAGAAACAGAAGAGGGCCATTAAACGATAGCGTAGTGTGTGATGATGACAGCTTCCCAGATGGAAACAAAGCTTCCCCTGATTTTGAGTAAGACTTGGTCTGAATGCTCCTGAAAAAATCCTATCCCTAGTTCTTTGGTCTTTTGGGGAGCATCTAGTAGGAGACGTCAAACAACGTTAGTTGCAGCAATTGGCCTTGGTAACCATTTCTAGTTTGTTGGTTATTAAATTTCTGCTTCAAGTCAGGCTTTATATGTTCAAATGGGACCACATTTGTCACCTGCTGTTTTGGAAAAACATGGCTGGAAGCTGAAATGTGTGCAGTAGTTGTGGGACTGACTGCCTTCGAAATTTGAGTTGAGAATGCTTGGAGGGCCATCTTTGCTTGGATGAAATGAGCACTTTAATATCTTGCCAGAAAGTAACAGAGATGATAACTTCCTAATATTTCTAAAGCATGGCAGACTTTGAGGCCTGGACTAGTTTTAAATTAGCAATGGGCCAAGTCATGTTATTAAAATTAAATGCATGCATATAGGATTTCCTGTGTAAGGGTCTTGATACCTTTTGGGTCTTAGCACAAGCACTTCACAGCGCTGAGATCGGCCAGAGAAGTTGAGAAACGAGGTAAATTTGTAGAACACTCTCAATGGTCTGGACTGAATGACCAAATTCTAATGTGCCTGAATGACTGTCCTTGTCATTTGTTTTCCAGGTCCTCAGGCTCCATCGGCCACCAGCTGATCACATTGCAGCAGCGTAGGTGTTGTCATGAGGATCAGGAGGTGTCCTGTCTGCTTCGCAGCTTGTCTTTTGGTCCTGTTGGGTAAACACCAGAGAGAGCCCAATACAGAGGCAGAGCACACGTTTTAAGAGAGCTGACGAGCCAGTTCCTGCACATACATGCATCTGTGTAAGCGTACTCCAAGTCCAGGGGCCTCTGTGGCACTGCATGGATGTAAGAACTGTTCTGTGCGTGGGGTTAGACTCTGCTTGTTGAGAGATGATGCTCCGACGAGGATTTATTCTCTTTCTCCCCCGACTTGTAGGCCTGCTGGTGGTGGCCTGTTGCTTGGTGTCTATTGTTTACATGTTGGCTTGCACACCCAAGGGTGACAACCAGCAGCTTGTCTTGCCCAGAGTGCACAGTCCGACTGTGAAGGAAGGATATGAAGCCATTCTGCAAGAGCGAGAAGAGCAACACCGCAACTACATCATCAGCTTGAAGAAACAAATTGCCCAGCTGAAGGCTGAGCTTCAGGGCAGGAACGTGCAGCTTAAGAACGTGCAGGACCAGTACCCAGACCCCTTGGACATTCGGCTTGACCACAGTAACCCGGAGAAGGTCCAGGCTAACTTGCTGGCTTTCCTCCGTTCCCAAATAGACAAAGCAGAGGTGCACACTGGCATTAAGCTGTCCACAGAGTACGCGGCTGTGCCCTTTGAGAGCTTTACCCTGCAGAAGGTGTACCAACTGGAGACTGGGCTGACGCGTCACCCAGAAGAGAAACCTGTAAGGAAGGATAAGCGAGATGAGTTGATAGAGGTGATCGAGTTAGCTGTTGGGAGTTTGAACAATCCAGAGGGGAACAGCAACACAAAACACCGCGTATACACAGCCTCTGACTTCATTGAAGGTTTGTATGCAGACAGCAGGTTAGAAAGTCCACATGGGTGTTGGTGAGGGGTTCTGGCGTGACTGCATTGCTGAGGGAGATGGGCATTATCTCAGAGCCCAGATATCTGGGATGGTGTTAGTGCTGTCGCCCAGTGATGCTGTCTCAGGCACAACTGCAGAGTGGCAGCTTTCCTGGGGAACGAGGCTTTGTGGCAACAGAGCCTGCCAGTCTCTCCTGGTGACCACCAATGTGTGCTCACAGCTCCCTACTCACATGCTTGCCTCAGAACTGTCAGAGTAAGGAGTCAATAACCGGGCTGCAATCCCAGATCTGTTACCAGTGTTAAGACTGACAACTGCAGTTCAAATCCAAACCCCAACGTTACCTTTGCTTCCACCTGCACAGCTCTGCCAGAGTCAAACTGGCAAGACAGGTTTTGAGGACAGCAGCTGAGGAGTTCAGTAACTCAGCTGGTATCACCTATAACTTCAAATGACTGGCAAAGCTTAACCTTCACAGGGTATCTCCTATATTGCAAGTGGTGCACCTTAACCCTTGGATTCTAAAATGAGCTAAACAGCCTTTACCCTCACGTGTAATACTGAGGTGGTAGTTGTGGATTTTTGAAGTGCCACTTTTAACAGTTTTTATTTCACATCTTCTGTCACTAAATCCAGAGTGCTTACTTGTTTCCAGTCAAACTACTTTTTTCCCAGCCAAACAGAGGTGCCAGACGTATTCCAGGAGTTCTGATGTCTCTGTGGTTGATACCTGTTCAGGTTAGCCTCTGCTGCATGGCAGCTCTGAATGAAAATGGCAGGGACGTGCGCAGCAGAAACACGATATGAGACAAGATTTCACACATCTTGTTTCCAAGGGCTATTGACCATTTCTTATTCAATGAGAGTGCTCCATTTTTCACTTGGAATATGGCTGTCCTAGTTTCACTTCAGAGGAGCTGGCATATTCATGCTTGTTATTCGATAATGTCTGTAAGTGAGATGTTTGTGCTGCAGACTTAGAGGGCATGTGGGTAAGATGCCTACCTTTTATGGAATGATGGCTCTAATGTGCTGAACACAAGCCCTCATGCTTGTCCTCAATTTTGCTGTGGATTGTTTTCTTCATCTAGTATTTATGAATAGAGCAGAGCAAAAAGCATCCTACGTGTGGTGAATATGAGGACAAACTATTGCTGTTGTGCAGTGGCCAGTTGTTCATTTCCACTGTCTGTATATGCTTCTCCGGTGATCGTGGTATCAAGAGACAGCAGGTTCTTGAGGCCATATGCTGGTATCTACCTGCCAGTCGGGCAGGTGCCTCCCACAGCAGGGACATGAGTTGTTCAGACTGTGGAGACCTTGTTGAGGCAGGTCCCAGCCCGGCTCTGGTCCAGGCACTTCCTCCACACCAGTCAAATTCCTTTTGCTCAGACATGGGACCAGGGCATGGGCAGGGAACTGGGAAGTGCTGCTGCCTGCCAGCATCTGAATGCATCATGGAGCTACGTGCTTCTAGTCTCCTCCTTTCTGTTTCTTGTTCAGTTCATTGTTTCAAAATAAGTTTCTACCATCTATTATAGGAGCTGAACAAGTATGTATGACTTCGGCACCAGCTCTTTCATGCAGAGAGGGTGAGGGAATGGAGGAGATGTTTTCTGCCAACATTGCTTAGTATTCTATTAAAGTTACCCTTTTTCTTACAGCCTGCCTTTATGCACCATCAAGGGTCTTTGCTTAAGGAGCAGGGCAGAATCTGGTGGTCTGGTGTGCAGAAAGGGGAAGGGATGTACACTGCAGTGCTGGCTCTGTGAAGGTTCTTCATGCACTGGTGGCCTTGCTGGCTTTCACATACTGCAGCAAAATAATCGAGGGAGGAAGCCCTGAATGCGACTTGGAGCTCAAGAAGCTGGAGCCCTGCATGCAGCTCAGTCTGAGCTCAAGAACCGTTCCTTTTGTCCTCCTCCCCTGCAGGGCAGGCCCATGCTTCTATAGGTACAAGGTAACAAATGCTCATTCTAACTCAGCAGTGCAAACCGATTTGTTTGCAAATGCAGGGATCCGTGCATCAGAGCTGACTTGGCGGAAGATTTCCCTGCAGAGTTCCTTTGGAAGTCTTTGTCACCTCTTGGCAGTCTCTTTTCCCCCCATCCTCCATTCCCTAAGAGTGGCAAAAACTGCCAGTCAAAGCATAAACAAATCCATTGCTCCGTATAAGTTGAGCGGGAGAAGGCAGGACTGAGTTTTCTGTGCCAATTCCGCATTTCAAGTATGGTTTGGACTCAGAACTTGTTTTGAAGACAGTGCTCTGCAGGTGCCGCTGCCTACACAAGCAGTTAGTAACAGGCTGGATTCCATGGCAGCTTCTAGCAGCTTTGTCTCAATCCAGCAACACAACAACAGGGAGCAGCATTACCCAGCTGGCAAAGCCAGCTGTTTTCATTTTCTGGAACTGCCCAGGGTAGATGGAGCTTTCTGGGAGACGTGTCCCAGGTCTGTGCTGAAAGTAATGCTACTTAACCCTGTAATCTTTTTATCTTCCAGCTGCTTTAGCAAAAGCAGCACACAAAAGCTTTATGCATCTCTTACGTTCAAGAGGGCTACTGCCCTGCCTTTAGTGTTGAGCAGGTAAAGGGATGTGCTGAAATCGGGGCCAGGGACAGGATTCAAAACACGAACTGCTGCTCTTGATATGTGAGACGTGTCGGTGTTTCTGTCCTATTCAGTGAAGCCTTTGACTCCAGCTTTATTCAAGCGTGTTGCTGATCCTGAGTCTTAGTAGCATTTAGTGGTACAAGTTAATCTTGTTTGGTTGGGTCTCTTGTGTGGATTTTTCAATTCTTGTGGGTCGCATCTCATACCTGCTATCGCTTTTTCAGTACTGGTTCATTGCTGACATATGCCAATAGGCAGGGTGGTGGGGCGGTGCAATAAATTTGATTAAGGTCTCTATCTCTTCCTCTTTTCTGTTTCATTCTTGTCTTTGCACTGGGAAAATGTTACTTCAAACTCTTCTTACATTTGAGGAGAAATGTTTTGTCTCTGTGGCTGGGGTGTCTTAAAATAAGTCTTGCATCCTTTGCAGTTTCTAGACAAAACCACTTGTGCGTGGGAATTAAACTGTGACCCTAGTACCTTACATCTGAGCTAAACTCCTTCTCGGCAGATTTGCTGTTACTTGAAATTTGGATAGGATTTTCAGACAGTTCTCCTTCCAGGAGTAATAGCTGACACGTGGTGGAATTTTCCATTTTTTCTTACTCAAAACCGAGAGAACCACACCTTCTCCCTGGGGCCTGAAACGTATCCATCTGGCTGCTGCTCTGCTTCTCTCTTCACAGAGGCACTTGGGCTGTTCAGCTGCTATAATCCCCTCTTCTTCCCCTTATTCCTCCTACTGCTATACCAAGTTCACTGGTTTTCTGCCACAAGGAGTTAGGAAGAAACAACATAGAAAAGGATCAGAAATTTCTGTGTCTTCTAAGTAGGACAAACAGAGCAAAGGACTGCTCTGTTTCCAACAGAAAGCCAGTTGCTCAGTGGGCAGAATAACAGGTCAAGTCATTAATTTATGAATAGATTTATAGACCTGAATAGATTTAGAGGTCGTTCATTTTCTCAAAGATAGAGATAATAATTTGGGGACTCTGACAAGCCTAGATGTTGTGTCCCATAAGTGAATGTAATCGCTGTCTGGTGATACTTTTTCCCAACAGGAACAGTTCCAGAAAATCCCTGGATTGTTTCACAAATGCCCTGCCGTGGCACTGTCAAATATACTGTATCATAAGTTTTCCTACCTGAAGTATGTGGCTGTCTAGTGACTGAGATTTTAAATAAGGTCCCAGAGACAAATGAAAAGGAGTAGCTTTGCTGTCTCAAATTGACAGCTACTGGTGTTGGGCTAGCTGATGCAGTCTTGCCCTGGAAGCTTATTGGGAGAAAGGATGATGCTCTTCCTCAAAGGATAAGATGCATGATTTTTCTACATCATAATATTGAGTCAAAATGGGGACAATGAATGCTGATAAATCCTAATAGCGATTCCTGCACCATCTAACAGAATACAAGTAATGAGCACAGGTCCAGGGAGTCTTTCTATTGACAGTGGAAGACCTGAAACTTATGGTCTGTGGAACTGAGGTTAAAATTATCATCCACTCAACAGCATTTTGTTAAGGTTGTGTGTCTGTGTGCTAGTTATGAGTTCCATGTAGATCTCTGAAACTTGTTTGCCTACCCTGTTGAGTCGAGATCAGGTATTTTCCATTTCTTTAGAGAGCTCTGGGAATTGCTGCTCCAAAGACCAGACACTTACTGCTCTTTAGTCAACCCTTCAGCCCAAGTCATTTATTGCTTCTCACTTGTCCTTTTCCTTTGTTTAAGGGCCAGGCTTTCCTCTGACCCAAGGCTCCTGTTCACATTTTTACATTGGGTTTCCTAAGGCATTGACTTTTCTCCCTGCCTCCGAAAGAAACAGTGCATATTCTGATACATAACTGCTGTAATGGATGCAGTAGATGATCAATTAACTTTCTTTTATCCATAGTGAACATCTAGCCTTTCCAAGGCTTTCCTTTCAGGAGCAACGTTTTTAGGAACGGCTTTTTTGTTTTACTTTTTTGGGACTACTTTTTTCCCCTCCTCGTAGCTCGTCTTAGAATTGAGGCTGCTTGACACATCTTTCTGAATCACGTAAAAAGTCCTGGTGGCACAAATGAAGTAGTGCCTTCGGAAATGGAAAAATCTTGTGAAAGGCAGGATGTTCTGCTGGATGAGTCCCCAGAGTGACTCAAGACATTCAGGCTCATTTCCAAGGCTCTCTGCCTGACCTTGGGCAAATGAATTTGTTCTCTGCTTCTAAAAAGAAAATACTTGAAAAAGGAAAGAAGATACTTTAAAAAAGGAAAAGAAATGGTTTAAACATGTGTCAAGAATAACCATATTTAATTACATGTATTAAACTCACATACAATTGTCTTCAAGGTAAAACGTTAGCATTCTAAATTCTTGGGTTGCCATCTTGTGAGGGAACCTTGCCCTCACCTAAGGTTCTTGTTTTTAGCTGTAGTAGAAGTCCTGAAAAAGAACAAAACTACAGAGTTAGAAGCAACCTCTGTTGATGTGCATGTAGTACTAGGAGGGACCCCTCGGATCACAACATACATTCTGCTTTAAGGTTCTTTCTTATTTGGCAAAGCTTCCTTTATTCCACAAATGTAGTACGTATCTCTGGGGAAGTGGTATTTGTGGGCTTATTGTTGCTTGGCTGGGGTGGAAGAGGAGGTAGAAGCAAAGACTTTGAGATGTTGCATGGTAGATATTAGATCTTTCCGTTATGAAATCTTTGCCATTATGAAAAATGGCAGTTTGCTATGTCAAACACATGAAACAGTCCGATCTATTTCTCCCTAGGGAAAATGCAAATCAGGTTGAATTTAGCTTTTTGTTTAGCTTAATATCAAAAGGCTACCTTAAGCTTTCACAACACATAAGACCCGTGTCCAAAAACTACCTGAGTAAATGAGTGCACCCAGCAACAACACATAAGACCCGTGTCCAAAAAGCTACCTGAGTAAATGAGTGCACCCAGCAACACACTTGGTTCATCAGCAGGCTTTCAGTAAGAATAAATGGGTGAGCAGAATTCAAAGGCCCAGATTTCCATCCTCTGGCCACCAGGAGGAGGAAATGCAGGGACTATTGGGTCACTATTCGGATGATCTCAAGTGCAGGCTCAAGTTCAGTCGTAGTTCATGGTCTGCACCTTGGGCAGACTATATAGGAAAAGCTAGGGGGAGTCAAGGGCACAGCTTTAAAAGGTTAGCAGTAAAGGAATGCTGGAGCTGCCATCTCACTTAATTCATCTGCTACGCTGGAGGGAGGGTTGTAGCATTTGGTGAATCAGCTTATATTAAAAATAAAACATGAAGTGAATAACACATCAGTAAATCTGCATATCGGATTAACCGACTGAAGTGTTCATTAAAAATAAAGCACTTAGACAATGATAGTGAAGATAAGACAGTCCACAGAACTCTGGCCAGATAAAATCACACCTCATGAATCATTAAGATTAAAAAAATCAAAAACATTATTTTGGTTGAGCTGTTCTTCATAACCAGATGGAGAGAAAAAAGGCAAAACAAGTCAAATGGAAGAGTTTTCTTACAGACATGTTTTTCTTGTCTCTGGAGTTTCTGCAAGAGATGGAAGGCCATGCCATTATACTCTTCTGCTGATGAAGTTGTTAGGATAGTTACAGAGGCTTAACAAGTAGTTAGAATTAGCATTTAGTTATTCCTTGTTAAACCTAAGGGATCTAACTGTGAAAAGGCTTTATTTCAGTATGCACTGCAGGTACTGAAGAGGCAATTAGAGTGGGCAAAATCTATGGCCTTTTTGCCAACTTTATCTCATTTAAGGTATCAGAATAGTGTTTCAGTGGGACATGACTGATAGTTTTATAATTCATGCCAGCCCTCCACATGGGACCAATTGCACCCATCCAGTAAGTTAAAAGTTCATTCCATCCATGAAATAAGTACATGCTTGTATGAATTAAATATCCTTGGAGACTGTCTAATGCAGGATTGTATCCTGGGTCTATAGCTTCTGAGAAACTCCATAGTGTCATCCTTGCAGACCATCACTCACCCAGGAGTGGGCATCATTGCCACAAAGGAAATAAAAGTCTCTTGAGAGTTGAGTAACAGGAGAGTTTTGTCTTGATTGGCAGTGGGTGAAGGTGATGGCTGTTAAGGCCTGGTTGCATGGTTTTATTAGGGGACTCTCCAGAGAACCTTCCAGAAAGGAGGAAATGAATGTGCTCATCAGGAAATTGCTTTTCTGGGAGATGGCCCAATCACTCATATTGCAGAGAGGCAGGCTGCCTTTCGCAGTCCCTCTGCAGAACCATTGCCATGCGTGCCTGCGGTGTGCAATTGGAGCAGTCCGAAGAATAAGGACAGTATGTCTGCTGGGTTATACTGAGTGTGAGCAATTGGTAACATTTGGGGCTTTGTAACTCAGCCAAGCCTAGGAATGGGCCTGTGAGAATACCAAATAGCTCCTGCAACCCGGGCTGTGTCCCTCTCAGAGCGACAACCTCCTCCAAATGATGGTGGATTGCATACTGATTTAAAAGTAAACATCTCATGCCTCTGCTACCTTTTCAGCTTAGGTGTAAAACATGAGGACTGCATCTTTTTTGTTTTGTTTGTTTCCCCCCCCCCAGGAGCCCAGCTTTAATCCAAAATCTCCTCTCTCTTGTTTTCACGCAGGGATCTACCGCACAGAAAAAGATAAAGGCACATTGTATGAACTGACATTCAAAGGAGACACAAAACATCAGTTCAAGAAGATTGTTTTATTCCGGCCGTTCGGTCCTGTAATGAAAGTGAAAAATGAAGATGTCAATATGGCTGACACACTTATTAATGTCATTGTGCCATTGGCCAAGAGAGCCAGCAAATTTCGGCAATTCATGCAGAATTTCAGGTGGGTTTCCATTCCAGTGCTGCCTTTGCTTTTTCTCACTTGGAAAGTAAGATGCAATTTCAGGAGCCTCACTGAGTAAAGTCATGCTACTTTTACATCGCATTTCATTGTGCCACTAAAAAGAAAATTTTGAAATTATAGAGACTGAAAGGCATTTGGCTGCTTAATGCATTGTGATTAGCGGTAAAAACAGTTATATTCCAGTCACCGGGGTTTCTGATTTGTATGTGTCTCAGTCTGTTTTGATGGGGCACACATGAGAATTTCATGACATTAGGTGCAAAGGAGTATTTCTAAGGAAAAAGGGAACTAGTGCTCCCAGACACTTTGCCAGGCCCTATTAGAGAAAAGATTAAGGCAATAAGCCGGAAGAAGGAAATGCATTTGAACTTTTAGGATGGTTACTTTTAAACTTCTTTAATTTTTCAGCACAGAGATGATGTTTGGAGGGAGAATGTAATTGAGATGTAGCTTTAAAGAGCTGCCCAGAAAAGACTACAGTTAGCAACAGATACTGACACAATGGAATTTGTTTTGCCTAATTACAGCCATCTAAAAATAGGCTCCTTGTCTAAATTAGTCATCTGATAGTTGGTTGTTTTAGGATGGGAGAAATCGCCCTGTGGTCATGCTGATCTCTCTGCTGATTATAGATGAACTCTTGCTGACGAAACTTTGTGCAAGTGAGGCAGGATGACTGGCTTTAGTTCACATTGGTCCTACCCTTAGGCTACTGGCTTGATTTCTGGTCGATACTTAGATTTTAGTAAATGTTTCTTAACAAAATGTCAAAGATCTGAACTCTGGAATATCTGTTACACAAAATCAAGATTAAAAGGTAGGGTATGTATAGCTTCTTTAAAATCCCCCTCTCACGTTCTCTTAAGTGCTGGAGTTACTGCCTGCCTGATCATTCTTCCTGGGGATGGATGGCCTGTTTTAACAGTGTCCTCCTATTAATATAACAAACACTGGGAGTTTTTTCCTAATCTGCCTGAAGGAGAATCTCCTGTCCCATCTGACAGAGGCGGTGAGCCCGTGTGTCAGGACAAGGATCTCTGTCAGTGAATCGTGCCCTCGGGAATGCCTTCCAGGGTTCTCCCTACTCTGCCTTCCCCAGTGGGTGTAGGTTTTTGAACAGAGCTAACTTCTGGAACAAGTCACAAATCTACCTCTGTTCCTTTAGGGAAATGGGCATTCAGCAGGACGGGAGAATTCACCTCACTGTAGTTTACTTTGGAAAAGAACAAATGAATGAAGTCAGAGCAATACTTGAAAATACCTCCAAGTAAGTACCTGAATGTCTGATGTGTGCTGTTCATACAGAGCTATTGTACCATGAATTGGGGACTAGATAGCTGGCCAAACTTGTAGTTGTGCCAAAAAGTTCTCAACTGCATTGGAGAAAACAGCTTTCTTTCCTCTGTATTGCATAAAAATGGTGTTACCCTGACAGTCCCATCTGTGGTTTTGTGATATTGGTTTTTAGAACCACAAAGCAGATTTTACTGAATTTATCTCAGTGCAGTTTTGGTTTTGGTTTTTTTTTTTTTTTTCACTCTGGTAACTTCTTTTGTACTTTTGCAAGGGGTTCTAACTTTTAGGACTGAAAATTAACTTCCAAAGGCAAGTGCAGACAATTTCAGTAGAGCACACAAGAACTAGATGCTTTTTGCCAGGTCTCATCTACTGTGCTTGTATAGCTGTGTTTGTCAAGTTCATGTTGCAGTGTAGTGTTCAAGTTTTGTTGTCATCTGCATGTGGGAGGAAGACCCTGGTATAGATACAGTAATATCACGACAGGCATTTTATATTTGCCTACTAAAGATATTTTTATCCATCTAAGTCCAGCTGGGATTTTTGTGAGGTCTGCCCAAAGAATGTCTGTGACTGGAACGGTAGCGTAGGAGTACACAAGTCAAGCTTTGAATGTAGACATAGTGGAAATCTCCTCAAGACTCAAAGAGGCCATCTCTTACCCCAAACTGCTCTCAGAACTGTGATACTACAGATTTCTAGGTTAATTGTTTCATGTTGGGTTCCTGCCCCCACTTGTATTAAGAGCTGGAAGGACGGGATAAGTTGCTGAATATTTTCCTTCTAGGTCAGCCAACTTCAAGAACTTCACCTTCATCCAGTTGAATGAAGAATTTTCCAGGGGCAAAGGACTAGACATTGGTGCTCGATTTTGGAAAGGAAACAACGTTGTTCTCTTTTTCTGCGACGTGGACATATACTTCACAGCTGAATTCCTTAACTCCTGTAGATTGAACACACAGCCAGGTACTCATGAACTGTGTTGTCTTTCTTTTACCTATTGTGTAGCAACCTTCGCCAGAGTATTCTTGCCTTTGAATTGGTAATGAAGCTGCTGTAAATCAACAGTTTTTACCTATTGTGTAGCAGCCTTCACCAGAGTATTCTTGTCTTTGAATTGGTAATGAAGCTGCTGTAAATCATTCTTGACACTTAGATAACTAATTAAGACATATATAAAAAAATTCCAGTGGTTGGCTTTTGAAAGGTTATAACAGTCCTGCTCCCACTGTGATTGAATTTCTTGCCTTCAGCACCTGTACTTTCTGGAACAGGATCTTTTTTTAATTATATCCTTCCATTCACATTCTCATGGGAAGACCATAGGCTTAGTACAAAACTTGTGTTACTTTGTCTGGATTTGGTGTGGCCTGGAGAGCATCTTGTAAGAGAGAGATGTGCGTTTTATACAGCTTTAAAAAAAATAACCCATTGTCTTTTCCAGGGAAGAAGGTGTTTTATCCTGTTCTCTTCAGCCAGTATAACCCCAGTATAATTTATGGACACCATGATTCCATCCCATCTTTAGAACAGCAGCTGGTAAGTACATGCTTCTCTGAATGCCTGCTTTTATTTAGACAAAACATTTTTTAAAGGTACCTGCGCTCTTGGGTAGCATTTCCCTATTCTTTGTGCACAGTGACTACCACACAGACAAAATTAACTAAAGCAGTCACCTTACTGTGAGTTTTGTAGTTAAACTCACAGGGAAATATCTTGGTACCATTTATTTTAACCCTTGTTTGGTATTTTATACATGGAACCTAAGAATTTAAACTGTGTCTGCTTCTCTGCCAGAAGGGATTCTCTAACTAGCTAACAACTCCTCTATGGTGTGCTGTCTTGGGGTGATAGTCCCTGATCTTGCTCTCATTTATTCCTTGCACTGAATAGTTTCTTTGTTTGCATCTTGAAGAGCCGACATTTGTAAAAAGCATAGATATCCTTAGATGAGTCAGTGAAAACAGAATTCCAGTGGCTGGCTCAGTTATTCTCCCACTTACTTGAAGACCTACAGTGGCTTTTCCCATCCCATAGTTCGTGATTAAACTGCCTGTGAGCAGCCAGTGTGTTTCTGAAGTGTACCGTGTTGTCTCAGAGACAAATGACATGCTTGGAGCTGTCCCATCTGGCTTTAATCTGCCATTGATGTAATGCAGCATATCTGCACTGATTTTCATAGAATCATAGAATGGTTAGAGTTGGAAGGGACCTTAAAGATCATCGAGTTCCAACCCCACTGCCCTGGGCAGGGACACCTCCCACCAGACCAGGTTGCTCATAGCCCCATCCAGCCTGGCCTTGAACCCCTCCAGGGATGGGGCAGCCACAGCTTCTCTGGGCAACCTGTTCCAGTGTCTCACCACCCTCACAGCAAAGAATTTCTTACTGGTATCTAATCTAAATCTCCCCTCTTCCAATTTAAAACCGTTCCCCCTTGTCCTGTCACTGCACTCCTTGACAAAGAGTCCCTCCCCAGCTCTCCTGGAGCTCCCTTCAGATATTGGAAGGCTGCTCTAAGGTGTTCCTGGAGCCTTCTCTTCTCCAGGCTGAACAACCCCAGCTCTCTCAGCCTCTCCTCATAGCAGAGGTGCTCCAGCCCTCTGATCATCTCCGTGGCCTTCCGCTGGACCCGTTCCAACAGATCCATCTCACCTGCTTATCTTTCGTGTGATAACAAAGTATTATTTTTAAAAACGTTGCCACAAGGCATATAATTAAAACATGTAGTTAAACCCAGGTGAATCTCCTTGATTAGGAGGAAGCTGTTGTGAGGAAGAAGCAGAGCACATGGATGAGAGGTTCACATGGATGCTAGTGGCAGAGCCATTGCTTGGCACTGCTGCATGTGCTGTTCTCCTGTCTCACACTCTGGCATTGTGTTGTCTTGAAGCTAATAGGGTGATAGCCTTCCCTTTACATACACCCTCCACTCTTGCTTCTCTCCAGAGCCAGTGGGTCACAGTCCTCTGCCCACTAGTACTGGTAACTGGCTGAATTTTCAAATTGAAGCATAAAGCAGCTGTGCAGCTTTATTCAGTTCCTCTGGGTCGGGTCCCAGCCTGTCGCAGCTGTCCCTCTCACCACACCTATCAGGGATGCTGTCCCAGGCTGCACACTGTCTCCAGAGCATCCCAGCTTCTAGTGCTGTTCTTGCTAGGTAAGAATTAGGGGTGTTGTGAGCCCAGCAACAGTCACAGCTGAAAAAAATCACTAGGAGTCTGACTCCAGTCTTCGGTCATCACTATCCCTACCTCATGCAATCCCTCTAGAAAAATGAAGAACGAGATTTTGAAAAGTCCACCCAAAATATTTAAAAATATTTTCTTGTCTACTGCTACCTTTTGTTATCCAACAGGTAGCCAGAAAGTCTTTTACTGAAGTGTCCAGAAAATCCTTTCCACTGTTTTTTTTTTGTCTTAGAGGAAACCTGTTCTCATAATACCATGGGATTCATGTTTGGTCTTCTCTCTGATGAGAGCCCAGCGGGGATCCTCAGGGTGTAAGCACTGTGCTTAGGAAATGAAGTAGACTTTCGCTCTCAAGCTAGCATAAGTTCCATAAAGATGTTGTCAGGTCTGTGCAAATATTTGAGTCGTAAAATCTCATGCTTACGTCAGAAAAGCATCTTGATTTAAAGAAGTACTGCCAATCTCATTTTTATGTGGATTTTTATACATTCAGCCCATGTTAGTTCCCAGGCATGAGGCCAGATCTGTGCCGTTAAAACAAGACACTGTTAGTTCTCTGTCCTGGTACTCAGGCTGCTGAGAGAAAAACAACCCAAACCTTCAGAAATCTTTGAAAGAATTTGATTTCTGCAGCAGCCACTTGCACTAATGGGAAATAATCATGCTAATGCATGTGAGTAGCTTGCTGTAAGGGCATTGTTATGGAGATTTCTTGTTACAGTGCAGACCTGAAAGATACAATCTTGTTTCCTTTTAATTGGCTTCTGCAGTGGCTTGGCTTTTTCAAGGGCAGGAGAAATGAGAAAAGAAAGAGATAGCAGTGCAAGCAGTAAAATAAAAAACCAACATTGAAGTGAACAAGGGTTATGAACAAAAAGGGCAGGCATGAACGAGAAATCAGGAGAGACTATTTTGGAAGAGGATTTTTTGGTAAAGGAAACTCTGGGATTTGTCAATCCAGAAATGGAAACTCTGTCTCCTCATCTTCTGTAACTTCGCTGTAAGTGAAGCCAAAATTTTCAAAAATAGCTGCTAAGGAGCAGATTTGTAACCAGACCTTCAAGAGCACGCTGCTAACTCGCTTAGAGGATTTAAATACCTGTCCCTGTCCCTTGAAACTGTTGGATGGCTCACCAGATTGGGTTGGGTCACTCACACACATGACTTATGACCTGAGGGATCTATACTTGGATATCTGCTTTTGAAAATTATAGCCATGGTTTCTTACTGCTTTGATTTTCTGCCTGTAATACGTAATGTTTTCATGGTCCGCCTCAGTAACGTAGCCTGCATATTTCATTATTACAAAGGCTTTTATGGGGTATGTATCTACCACCTAACATATCTGGACTTCAATTTTAGCTGGATTTAGCAGTTCTCTAACAGCAAACTGTTTTTGCCACTTTCCTAATTTTTGTGAAAATTAAGGTAATCAAATAGCTGTAACTGTTTTTACCACTTTCCTAATTTTTGTGAAAATTAAGGTAATCAAATAGCTGACAGTTGTGCAACCAGATCAGAACCACTGTTTTCTTCCAGAAAAAAACCACTGTGAATTGTGGTTCACAGTCGAGATGCCACCATCATCCCTACAGCAGAGTCTGACTTCTCTGGTTTACCAGTATGTTTCTTACATCAGATTTGAATCCTGCAGAAACTAATGATTTTGGAGGATGTTTTGCTAGTGAAGAAGCAGATTCCAGAGAGTGATGTGATATAGCTCCATTTGGGAGGAGTGAAGCAAAACCTGTGCATTCCAGATCAGGGAGTTTATCCGTGATAGCTAATGGCACAGCTGTTCTTTTGGAGCAGAAACGCGCCATGAATATCTACAAAAACTGGTTCAGGATCAGCCATGTATTTACCTGGGGGAGAATAAAAGGGCAGTTGCTCTTATTTCTGACACTTTCAGGTCTGCTGCTCACACTGAAAGCATTTCTGCTCCCATCTAAACATTGTTTTCCCCTCATGCAGGTTATTAAAAAAGAAACGGGATTTTGGAGAGACTTTGGTTTTGGGATGACTTGCCAGTACAGATCGGATTTTATCAACATAGGTAAGAAAAATAAACTCTAATACCTGTGCCTTTTTACTGAAACATAGAAAATTGTGATCAGTTTCCCTTTCCTTTGGGCAGTGTGTCTATGGCTCTAATTTGCAGCAGTGCTCTGGTTAGATATTCAGACTATTCTTAGGTGCCATAGAGGTTATCAGAATCTAAGCACTGCTCAGCGTAAGTAAAGCAATTTTGTCTGATAGTGAAAGATTCGATGCTAATAAATGTGAATACTTTGATGTTGGCAGAAAGCACGGCTGTTTTGAAGGGCTGACTGGAGCCAGAGAAGAGCTGTAGCGCAATTAGTAGCGTAGAGTTTGCTAGTACATATTTCTAGGTTTATTTTGGATTTTGTTTCTCTCAGGTGGCTTTGATCTGGATATTAAAGGCTGGGGTGGTGAAGACGTACATCTGTACCGCAAATACCTTCACAGCAACCTCATTGTGATCCGAACGCCTGTCAGGGGTCTCTTCCATCTGTGGCATGAAAAGCAATGTCTGGACGAGCTGACCCCCGAGCAGTACAAAATGTGCATGCAGTCCAAGGCCATGAACGAGGGTTCTCACGGCCAGCTTGGGATGCTTGTCTTCAAGCAAGAGATTGAGACACACCTGCACAGACAGAAACTGAGCGACAAGAAGACATGAAAGCCAGAAAGGGAGGCAAAAAGCCTCTGAACTGGATTGTAGGGCGTTACGGAAAAGAGTTGCTAACAAGAAAAGAGACAGGACGAGACTGAAAGGATGGAGATTCCACCAGGATGGCAGCAAAAGATGAGGGAGAGCGCTTGTCCTCCCTTCTGTATTTTTCTTAATAGGGCTTTTAAGTACTCCATTAGCCTGACTGTTCAGCACTTGCTTCTGAGAGAGGCTTGAACACTTGATGAAATTCAAGGTCACGGAGACAATGAAGGTTACATAAATGTGTGTTATTCACAATAACAAATGGATGTGCTCTTCCATTGAAATGTTTGTAAGATGTGTACAGTTATTTAAAGGATTGACCCTTTGGTGGGTCAGTAATAATGAGTTATTTTCTAAATCTAGCCTGACATATCTAAAAAGGGCTATTTTTGGAAAAGTACAGAGCTTTTCTCTGAGAAGGACATCTGATTGTTAACGATGGTTAAGCTGGAGTGACCAAAAAATCATTTTCCCTTAAGGGACTGGGGTGGGGGGGGGACAGCAGCAGTGTGCTAACAGGGTATTCCTGGTGCATTAAGAGACAAGAGGCATCTCAGAAAGTGTGGTCCAAAATGCAGGAAGAGAAAGCCCTACTTGTCAATTGTGATGTTTCAAAATCACTGGAGGGTAGTGTTTGTTCTTTTCTGTGAACAGTGAACCAAAAGCAATGAGCCATGTCTGTATCCCATGAATCAGGTATTCCTGGTGCATTCAGAGACAAGAGGCATCTCAGAAAGTGTGGTCCAAAATGCAGGAAGAGAAAGCCCTACTTGTCAATTGTGATGTTTCAAAATCACTGGAGGGTAGTGTTTGTTCTTTTCTGTGAACAGTGAACCAAAAGCAATGAGCCATGTCTGTATCCCATGAATCAGATGGTGTACTTCTGCTTTAGAATACTGTAAGTATCTCAAGATTTATTTTTAAATGAAGTTGGTTTTGCTTGGGAATTATTTTGTCATACTTCAGGTTTTCTACTTCTAGCCTTACTAGGAAATAGTACAGCCTTCCAACACTTGGAAAATCATCTGCAGAGGTGTGTTTCCTGTGGATGGGAACTGGGTTCAGTAAGTAAAATGGTATTTCTACACAACCTGGGTGCAGGAAGGCAGAAGCTTTACCGTGCTGAAGAAAAGGAAATGCATATCAACTTGCAGTACTGATTTAGCAGGAGGCTTTAAACTCTGAATGTCAGATACCAAAACCGATAAACGTTTTCTGACTTTGTACCAAAGTACTCCTTCTAAACCAAATATAGAATCTTGCCCAGGGCATAGCAAGCTTTTTGTAATTAACAAAATAAATTTTTGCGATGGATTACTGGACCCTGCAAATTCTCTTATGATAATTATAGGTGCATCCTAAACATTAGTCTCCTTCTTAACAGATTTTTTTTTTCAATTGCCTAAAACTGTTGAAAGCATGAGTTACTGCTCTTATAAATCATTTTCTTTTAGCTGACTGCTGTTTATCATTTTAATATATACTAGCAAACAAAAACTGCATGGCCTTGAAAATCCCATTTGCTTACTTAAATGCTGTTTCACTGAGCAGTCTCTTTGTTTTATAGCTTCAGATTAATTCAAGGCAGTCTGAAAACAGATTCTAATTTGGTTTTTGGCTTGTAAAAGCTGGGGGAAGAAATATGCAAGATAGCAGTGGACAATGCATAAAGCACCATTTGTCATGCCACTCTATGCTTAAAAAAACCCAACCCCTAAATACGTCACTTAGCATAAAAACTTCAGCAATAACTCAAGTAGGTCCTCCAGATGACTTTTTTGTTCCCAGAATACATGATAAATTGTTTATAAAGGGCTTTTTTTTTTTTTTTATGGACTAACTTTACAACTATTATGCAGTAGGAGGAGACAGGCACGGCTTGTTGAATGAATGCCTACGAGAGCTGTGGTGACTGAGCTGCTCCAAGGTGATAGTTGTTCCTACAGTTCCACTTCACCTGAATTTGAAACTGGGTGATGTATGTTATGAAAGTTTCTTCACCATAACCTGCCTCAAGCGTAGCCTTAACTATTTACATGATGTTTATTCATTGTCCTCCCTTAGGTTTCCCTAAGCCCTCAGCAACTTACTGTAACTTTGAGATCAGCCACACTTGCAGAGCAGGGCTAGACCAGATGGTCTCCAGAGGTCCCTTCAAACCTATATTAGTCTCTATTTCGGAGCACTGGGCACCTGTAAATTCAACACTTTGTTACTCTGAGTACCTTGGCAAGCATGCCATCCAGCCCCTGTCAGAGTTTCACAAGTTATGTTTTTAAATAGCACCTTTGTGATTCTCTTGCACATCCTTTTCCACGGAGATGCTGTTCCTCCTGCCAAGAATAATGCTGTCTATGCAGTTCCTGTTCCTTGGCTGCAGAAGCCAGTTTGGCAAGAGATGAGATTGAATCAGTGATGGAGAGAGCCAGCCCACAGCCACCTCAGTGTTGTGCAGGAGAATCTAATCACAGCAGAAGTCTGGCAGGGCTCCCTTAAAGGTGGAGACTGCACTGAGGTGAAGAACAACAAGAGAAAGGCAAGCTGCTGTTTGCTATGTTTCTGTGAGCCAACTGGAGCTGTAACAAGTCTTCTAGACCAGTTAGAAAAAAAGATGAAATCCAAAGAGAGCAGCCACACAACCGTAGCTTTTGCCAGGCAGCTCTCTACCTTCCTTGGCCCAGAAACAGCTTGTGATCTTTCTCAGAATGATAACTTGACTCGATTTTAGTTGGCGAGGGAATAGAGATCCCTCTGTGTAGACAAGGAATGCATCTGGGGACTCCCTGCTGTAATTTGTGAAGACTGGTTAAAGTCTTCTGCTCTGGCTAAAGGCACAGAGGCATGGGACAAAACAAATTGCTGTATCGTTCCAGGTGTCATGATCTCTCCAGCAAGCAATGTTCAAATGTGACTGCTCTTGTAATCCTTGCATGGCGTCCCTTGAAGAAAGAAAGATTCGACAGAGAAGTTCCCCAGTACAAGCCAGCAGCCTTGATTCCCAAACACTGCCAGTCATCCTTGGTCCACAGGGTAACCTTTCAGGGTAACTATATTTCAGAGCAATAGAAGAGCCAGTCTTGAGGGCATCTGTTCTGGCAAGGGGCAATCAGTGCAGTAATCTAAATGTGTAGATATAAAACTCCAGGTTTCTTCCCTCACCGCAGTCAAGTGAACCTGGGAGTCTTAAAAAAAAAACTGAGGCATGATTCTCAGCCATGTGGGATAGATGTGAATACTGATAGTGGCTTTCCCTGGGCTCTACTGAGCCAACATTTGCAAATAAGTAGTTATAATATAAAGCTATGTGAAGCTACTGGTCCACCTGTCAGCAAGTCAAACCCTCAGGAGTTCCTAGAGGGATTTCACACTGTAGATCCTAGAGCTAAAATTGATCATGTCATGCAGTGGCCATGCCAGATCAGCCTGCACCTTATTTCTGCAAATTAAGACCCTGCCTCTCAAACTGCCTTTGCAAAGAAGACTTTGTCCCTTTCTTTACCAGCCCGTAGGTATACAAAACACTTCACGGTTTGTCTCCAGCAGGACAAGAGCCTGGATGGAAAACATCTCTCAGAATAGTTGTAGAAGATTACAACAATTGCTTTTAAACAGTATTCTGCAAAACACAGAGCAATGTAAGACTGAAGTTTTTGACTGCTTCCTCAAGTTCAGCAGAGTAGCCCCGATCCAACAGAAAGAAGGGAACAGGTAAACAACTGAAACAAGACTGACTCTCGTTCACTATTTGAGACTCGTATCTCTAAAAAATGATGTTAGCAGATTCACACCACAACCCTCCGCTGTGCAATTGGCCACGTGCAACAACACGAGGGAATCTGGGTGAGGATTAATTTGTTATGTGAGTCTGTCCCCCCTCCCCCCAGAGAGGGGGAATTACGTATATAAAGAGGTAGGAAGAGAGAACATTACGTTGAAGGAACAAGCTCTATGTTAAAAGTTTACACCAGATGCATTTTAGTAATCTGGACACAACTTGCAACAAATAACTTCATTTGGGAAAATAACATTCTTTACTGGCAAACACTGTTCTGTAAAATACTAATACTGATATAGGCACTGCTTCGTACATTTTTGGGGCTCTGTGCATGTGGTAGTCTTTCACACAAATTCCTGTGTCCCTTCTCCTTTCCCTTTCAAAAGGTTAATCCTTCTCTATGCAGAAAGGCCAGTGTGGGATTTAAATACAGGTTAAAAGAGTGAGGATCTATATTCAGAGGCTAAAGGAGTTTAAAAAATGCACTTTTCATGAAAATTCCTCTTCACAGAGTACACCTTTCACTGAAAGGCACCCAAGGTTTGCTTGGATGTTTGACCTGAACATCCTTGATTGCGAGGGCGTAGCATTTTACAGGATTAAGCTTCACATTATGCAAATTACTACCCATTTACCTCTCCAAGTTGTTTCGTGCCTTCGAGAAGGTATGATCTCATTTAACTGTAGATACTAATCTATTTCCCAGATGGCACACCACCTTTCATTCAAGAACAAAAGGTAGCTAGAACGCTGAAGTCCCCCAGGAAACCTACAAAAACCCCACGGAAAAGACAGGGCAGTATCTCCACTGGTGACTTCATCATCTCCTTCACTCCGCTGTGCAGGATACATCCCGGTGCTCTGCAGCTCGCTGGGCTGATGCATCCTTTAACTCAGGTGATGTGACAAGCCCACAAGAGTACTTATCCTCCCACTGCTCTGTGGTGAAGGATGTACGGTAGAGGCACTTATGGCAACTGTTTCAGGTAGGCATGGGCAGCTCTGGCTCGAAGTTCAGTCTTTGTGAATACAGGTATGGGGCTGCACAGGGAGACCGGAGGTTCACGCAAAGAGAGAGATGTAATCTGGTTCTTGGTCCTCTTGGCCACACGGGTAAAGCAACAGCTCCTTCCCCAAGGAAGTGATGGGTTCATCCTGTTGATAGATGATATGATTAAACACCAGCTTTCCAACAGACCCTGCCTATCACAACATCACGGGACGGACAGCAGTTCTCCCTCCTTCTATTACGGTGTGGACTCGTTCATCTCACTGTGTGAGACAGCTCAGTGCCCCAGGGATCTTGGAGGAGTCACGGGATGGACAGCAGTTCTCCCTGCTTCTATTACGGTGTGGACTTGTTCATCTCGCTGTGGGATACAGCTCAGTGCCCCAGGGATCTTGGAGGAGGACCCTCATGGATCACCTCTGCCTAGAAAGCGCTGGAGTGAGCAGCATGCAGGTAAGCAGGACGGGGTGGCTGTGTACTGTGCTCCTGGCTGCTTTTCGTGGGAGGGACAAGGGTGGATCCTGGAGGAAGCACATGTCCTCTACTCGGGAAAGCCCTGTTCTAACAAGGGAACTCCCTGATAGTACAGTCTCTGCTTCCCATCTCATTCTCCAGCCTAATGCGTGGTGGGAACTGCCTTCTTTCATGGTCACCCAGGTGGTGATAAGCAGAACCTGCTAGAGCACTCCAGCAGAGGGGGTTCACCCTGCCTACATCTGCTGTGGTGCAGGGGGTCTGTAGGATTCTTTGCAGACTGTGGGGATGGCTCTATCTTTAATATAAATATGCACAGCCAGGATTTAAGTCCTCTGGCTCTGGGACCAGTAGCCATATAGATCCTACTTTCACCCATTTCAGCCTGAACTGTGAAACCCATGCCAGAAGCACGTTCAGGTAGCCCAGGTAGAACTCCGAATAGCAAAAGAACATACATATTTTCCTCATGTGCAATTTTGTTTAGGCATGTCTGCAGAAGGCTAGGCACTTATTTGAAAGAAACACAGGTTTGAAATGAACCTTTAGGCAAAATGGTTGTCCTGTCCCCGGGGCAGATCTTACAGTAAAGGAATGAACAACCCATATGGCCCTCGTTGGGGCCCGTGTAACTGCAGTCAGTGCTAATAAACAATGCTGTTATTGTTGCAAGAACCTGCCAACCTTCTTCCTTCCCTTCTTTTTTTTTGTCTTTGCTCACTGTCATACCTTGCCTGCTTTGAGATTATCGGACACCTTGTTCTCTTTCACGCTGAAGCTGGAGGCAAGCAGAATTTTCTGCTTACCCAATTTGCTGGGGCACCATAACCATGGGAAGGATAGAAGGAAAAAAAAAACCAAGGAATCTGTGCAAGTATGCTGTCGTCTCATCAGCATTTGTGTAAGTGACCTGAGCCCTGTGTGCAAGGTGTTCTGCGCACTTGAGGGGGAGCAAGTCAGGTCTAAGATGTTTGAGATGTGTTAGGTCTCCTGAGATGTAGCTATCAGGCTGGCATAGCCTTCTGGAGCAGCACACAGGATACCCAACGGCAGCTAAAATGGGTCTAGTTACTAAAGCAGCTGAATCTAGTCTTTCTTCTTCTGAAGTGCCCTGAAGCAATTAAACAAACGGTTAATGAATGCACTGCTAGACGTTCACCTTGTGGTAGTCTACAAGGTCAGCCAGCGTTGAGTGTTGTAGCTGGTCCACGCCGAGGAAGCTGTAGGAATCGCTGGAGGCATCGATGAGGAAGTGTTTGCATCCTTCCACAGAGCGGTAGGAGAGCACATAGCCTTTGATTTTCTCACTGACCCGAACCAGAAAACTCCCCGGCAGCGTTTTATTCAGAAGCTCCTCTGCTTTCTTAGAGCTTAGGATACCTGTTCAAAACCAAAGCACAAAACTGAAGGGAGAAAAGCAGTTGTGCAGGGCGGGTGTGGAACAGTCCTCACAAGAAACCTGCTTTGCTGCTCTAAAACTGGCCCACGGCACTTCTATCCCTTGCATTGCTTTCTTGCCCAGTAGCCCAGGAAGAACAGCACTGCCATGGCTAGCCACAGACCGTGGCCACGTGCTGACTGTGCTTCATGTTAACTGTTCTAGGCTCGGCCGATTGCCAACGATCGAGGTCCAGGGCTCAAAAGGGCAGTGTCTGTGCACACACGTGTGTGCACGGCGGTTCCCGTGCACAGAGCGATCCTAAGTCCTGCCAAAAAGCCAGATTGAAGGGGTTTCCAAAGCGAGGGAGATGGATGGGATGATGATGACCCGTTAGAAATGGGGCGGAAAAGGGATGGTTGATGAGCATCTACGGAGGGAGAATGAGCTAGGGCCAAGGATGAGCGGTGAGGAGGTGTGCCCAAATATCTCTCATCCTGGTCCAGGCAGTACATCCAGGGTGGCACAGAGGTACAGGGTTTTTTCAAGATCTGACCTGTGTTCTAACACTTTATTTTGTCCTTTGTCATAATGCTGAAGGAATTTAAACAGCACTTATTGATATTTAAAATGGAAGACCTAGCCACCTTCAAATAGCTCCTGGGCTCAGCCTGTGGCAGCAGCCACGTTGGGGCAGAAACACTCAGGACTCACCATGGAACCAAGGTGCTATCGTGTCCTTGGTTTTCTGATAGCCAGCTCGGAGAGGGAATTGCTCCTCTTTGAACCACTTGATGATGCTTTCTTCAGTGGAATTGGAGATTGTCCTCTGGATTCCCTCTTTCCTGTTAGAAAAGACCATGGTTTTGTGCATCAAGCTCAAACGACAGCTTTTTAGCCCTTGGCAGGATTGAAAAGTTTTCATTCAGGATGTTAAGAACAGCCCTAAACAGAAGGCAGCTGTCAGCCATATTATATGGTTTTCAGTGGACACCCAGCATAGAAGATGTAGGCACTTAGGACACTCTACTAAATAAACCTGTTACCCTCCAGGTGTGAACAAATAAGCCTCATCACACCCTAGGTTGGATTATAACCTAGGCTCTTTATTTTTCCCTGCAGGGTGTCTCCTTCACGTAGGAGGAGAGCTAACCATTCCCATCTCACCCATCCCACGCTAGAGCAGAAGAATTTCATCCCTTCTCCCCTGCGCAGTGCCCAAGGGTTTCCTTACCTAATCGCTCTCCCGTTTGCTGCGACGGGAGGGAGAAGTTTAGGCTTGGGGGGGAGCGGTGGATACTGGAGTGGTCGCCGATCTCCTGCTGTCGCACCCTTGGAAATATCTGCCTGCTTCCCTCTGTGGATGCCCTGCAGTGAAAGCCTCCTGTAGTCATCCCTGGCTTGGCGTGCGAGGGAGCGTCTCTTCTCATCTGCTGCCTTGGATTTCCGCACTGGAACGAAAAAAAAAAGGAGTCCTATAGGAGCGAACAAGCAGGCAGGTTTTGAGCTTACCACCCTTTGGCCACCTTCCTGCTTGATGAAGTGGAAGAAGAACCTGTTTCATAAGGTGAAAGACACACTCGATGGTGAGACCATTTGCCACGTGTCTCCCATCACTTTCAGGCATCTGCTACTAGACAGGGTCCAGTTTTTATTCCTTCAAGAGATTAAAAATCTGGGTTCTTGCTGGGCACCAGGTCCCTTTGTATATAGAGACTACTTGGGTTTTGTTTCAGATGCTGACTCCTGGTTCACACATAGATTTCTACAGCGCCTTTCATGTGAGCCGGGGCGGGGGGAAGGGTGTATGAAATAAAAGCTGCTAAAGTGACCCGAATCAATTCTTTGAAGGATTTCAAAGTTATCATTTTTTGAGGGTGGGACGGTGTCTTGAAGAAACTGTTACAGAAAGTGGAGAACTTGGTTGGTTTTTTTCTTTTTTTGCTGTAAAACTGCCTCGATTATCTAGGTCCAGCTCATCCTGGTGTCTGCAGGAGTAACCAGCTCTCTGACCAGTCTGAGTTAGGCTAGTTATTTCCTTGCTTTTGTAATCAACTTCAGAGGGGATTATTTTATCAATAAGAATAAGAAAACCCCTGGCCTGAAGCGGAAACAATCAGTAGTACAGCATTGCCATCTACTGAGCAGCAGAGGATGAACTGGGAAAAAAAAAATACATCAGGTTCTTCTTTAGGAAGTATTTGGCAGCAGTGATGGATACTACTGCAAGTCTCATACCATTTGCAGTTTTCCTTCCTGTTGTTGGGATTCATTTCATGAGATGGTGCAGCAGGGCCCTGCTTAGGTGGGATTGTGCTTGGGTGGACAGGGAAGCCCATTTTATTTAGTCCCTGTCACCCATTAGCCTTGTTCTCAAGAGTAGTGGTTACTGGGAAGTCCTGCAAAAGGCCAGCTTCTAGTTTAAAATTAATTATCCTGGCTATACTCACATGGTTCCTATTTGTTGCTAGTTTTAATATAGTATCTGCAGGAAAAAATTTCCATTTCCCTACCCAACTCTAGTCTCCACGCTGTGTGGACTCAGAAATATGTCTGATAATACAGCACTGGATTTCTTGGCAGTATTTTCCACCCACCAACCCATTATTTGGTTCCAGTGTGACAGGAGGAGGACTCAGATGACTCCACAGAACCCTAGGGTTTCTCGAGCCCCATAGGAAAAGGTCACCCAGAGATCTTACAGGATTCCTGCCACTCGGGTTCATTCTCATCCAATTTCTGCAGTGTCCTCTGGCTCTCCAAGCTGGGGTGGCTCTGTGATACCACCTGATGGGGGGCTGTGGTCTCTTCTGAATTTCTCCTCTGTGCCTCCTTCATCTGTAAAAGAAACAGTATGATCAGCTTTATCCCAGGCTAGTTTTAACCCTGTTTTTTCCCTAGCCTTGAAATATTGGGAACTGCTTGCTTTATTGTGAATCTCTCTGATTTCAACAACATGCAGACCCACCCTCTGTCTTCACTGCAGGTGACTGCCAGCCTGGCCTGCTTTGCATTGTCTCCCAATCATCACACCACACGTGAGGAGCACGGCGACGCTGGATAAAACTGGTCCAAGAGGTGAGGACCTCCTTGGGTCCCAGTGGGGCTCTGAGGCTGACTGGGACTCTGGGGTAAAGTCTGGGCCCCACTCCATGTGTCAGGAGCATCCTAGGTTGCCGCTTACCTGTTGGAAGCCACGCTTCCTCACTTGACAGTCCGCCAGCATCTGGTGAACGTCTCTGGTTTCCTTCTGGGTGGAGGAGAAGAGTGGTGAGAGATTAATGTGGTGTTAGGAGGAGAGCAGTTGCTGTTTTGTGGAGCGATAGTTGCTTCATGCAGAAGTAGTGATGCGACATAGGTGTTAACAAATTTTGCCAGCCTTCTTTGCCAAACGTTGGGGTGGGTTTTTTTCATCATTTTTTCATAATATGCCACAGCAGAAGAGCTCAGAGGTGTCTTAAGCACGCCTAGAGATGTCAGGGTTGTCATAAGCACGCCTAGATTTGCTAAGTGATGCTCCCAGACGCGGTCCCTTCCCTCCCTCCCTATAAAGCAAGCCCTAGCAGAACCTGCTGTCCACGGCTTTACCTGCCCGTGCTTGTTTGCTGCTGGGGCTGCTGCAAACCCCTGCTCGGTTGTCAAACTGACCCAACTAGCTGCATAGCTCCTGTGCTCTCTTCCCTGCAAACCAGTCCGGCTGCCCCGGCAGCAGTTACCGGCTGAGACCTGCCTTTGAAGACAAACAGTTAGACTTGTCTTTGAGCAAACACCCATCCATCTCCCCCGTTGGACCCAGGCTGCCTCCCATGGCACAGTGAGTAATGAGTTAACTGGACTGCGCTGCTTGCCAAGGACATGCTTTTGTTTTACCTCCATCACCTACTTGGCTAATATTTAATGTGAACACGGCTTTCCAGTTTCCCCCTCCTCGACAGGAAACTAGGAAATTCAAGTGTGTGTGGAGCAGCTTGTTTTCTTAGATCAGCCCTCCGTCCCCGGCAGCAGACAAAGCACAATGCCCCGATCCCTCAAGTTAAATGGGAGCTAGATCTCGGAGAAAGGACTTTAATGAGGGAGGTGAGAAAAAGCCCCTCTCAAGGCCTAGAAAATGCAACGGGGGTCTTTGGTCTGGATCCCTCCTTCTAATAGCAAAAGCCTCAGAAACCTGGGAAAAACTACTAATAATATGATTACAGAAAACAAAAGTAAAATATGCCATCATCCTCTATTTCCATGCACAATACTTTCAAAGAGGTGTTGATTTTTTTTTTTTTTTGGTGGTGGTCGTATTTTTGGTTTAGGGGAGGGGGGGTGTGCCTTTTTTTGTTTGTTTTTTGTTAGCTGTGCCTTTGAAAAGAAAAAAAGATCTCCCATATAGTTGCTCAACTTCAGCAAACAGTGCTAAGAAAAACCTTGTGTGACTCAGGGGCTTTTGATAAAGGAGACGATGGCCACTCCAAATTCCCTTCAGTATTTTGGTAGCAGTGGGGGAGAGGCACTTTGCCAAAACTGAACCTTCAGTGATCGTGCTTTTTACGCTGAAATACGGACTGGCTGTGTAATAAAAGAATATACGCTCATACAAGTGAGCACCAAAAGGCTGAATGAAAGCCCCACTGAATGAGATTGGACTTCTCTCATTACATTGGCGGGATGTTCTGTTCCTTCTGTTCAACTTGGTTGCAGGGGTAGCTAATTTAACTCGTCTTTTTTCTCTCAATTCTCCGCAAACAGCTTTTTGTAGCCATTAAAAAGCAGAAAGCAAAAGCAGACTCTGTAGTTGCTGCGTTTGGAGGGGTCCTGGGCTGTCAAGGTCATAAGCTATTTTCTAACTATTTCAGAAGACCGAAAACAAAAAAAAGAACCTAAAATATGCATGTCAGAGGATGCTGGTAGTATTATCTTCATCTGTTCTTTTATACAAGGAGATGATTTGTCTGAGGGTTGGGGCATTGCATGTACATATCCTGGAACAGACTCCCCTGTCTTGCCCCCAAAAGCCATCCAAACCAGGCACAGAGCAGGAGGGAAAGGACTGCCACCCTTGTTTTACCCACAGAGAACAGAAGCAAAGGAGTTTAGAGTAACTTATGCGTTGGTACGGAGCAGATTTACGCCAGCTGAGAATAGCACTGGGACCTCCCGAGTCCTAAGGAAGGATGTAACAGCACGGCTTCTTCTCTGACTACAGAAGAAAAGCCTTAACAGTCAGCTGGCTTTTTTTTTCCTTCTTCAAATATCTATTTACAGCAACCAGGATTTGCTGCACTTCCTAGATCTGAAAGCACATGTTTCTGGTAGTTACAGAGAAAAGGGAGGAAACTACCTTTGAGGGCTCCAGGCTTTTCCCTGTAGTGGCAGCAGTAGTTTGGCTCCCACCTTCGTTCTTTTCCTCCACAGTGCTTTTTTTATTCCCGTGAAGATCTGTCTCACCCAGGACTCGTGGCTGCCGATGTAGAGGCTGTGTTACAGAAAAGCCAGTCTCTCTGAAATGCAAGAGAGAGAGGACTTAGGAACCCAAGGGAGCCACTTTCTGCTCTCTGAGCATCTTGCGAGGAAGCTGCATGTGAGCAGAGCAGTGCTGCCATGAAGGAAACGTGCATGCAGGTAGCTCTGCTATCTCCAAATCAGGTAGCTGGAATAATTAAATCAATGACTCGTGGTGAGTAACTGTCATCCTGCTGCACACAGGCACCCCGTCGGTGAATCAGTGCAATCCAAACTCATCACCTGCTGTGATAACAGAGTTAGCATTTCCTGTGGCTTGCAGAGGGCACCGTGCAGGAGCCGTATCACAGGAGGCTCCACTAGCCAGGGCAAGCCTCAGGCTGGAGCTGGTATCTGCCAGCATTGTATGTACTCACAGAAAGCCAACCTGTGCCCGTGCCTTCTGCTTGCAAATCAAGTGGGACGGTGGTAACCACAGCCTCTTCAGAGAAGACTCCAGCCTCTGGTTTCCTAGAAATGCCTTCTCCTCCCTGCCTACCCACTGAGTCCCTCCAGCTGAAGGCTGCTTACCTGCCCTCCTTGCCTTGCTCTCTGGCTAACCGCTTTGCCCTTTGTGCCTGGATCTCTTCACAGATCTCCGCGTAGGGTTTATCTGAAGGATGCTCACCCATCACCCAGACCCAGACGTCGTTGTCGGCGCCCAGCTTCCATGTCACCGACTTCCCGTTGGCTGGAAAAGAAGCAGTTCTCTGCCAAACGCTGTTCGCTTGGGCAGCTCCGTGCAGGGCCCACGTCCTGCATTCTGTGCCCCCCTGGCTGCTGCCGGTGGCAGAGCCACTCCAAAAGCTCAGCTGGGACACGGCACACACTTCCCATTTCCTTCCACAGGACTGAAGCCATTTCTGAGTCTGTGGGCAAGGGAGAAGACTCCCCACCGTTCCCTGTCGTGCTCTAATTCCTTCCCACTGCTCTCCCCAAACTGCGTGAGGGTGAACTACCTGCAAACAGAGCCCGCTGGGGAGAGCTGGGAGAAGAGTGCTATCTTCATAGCAGCTGGCATGCTGGCAGGGGGACTTCAGGTCCAAAGGCACAGCAGGACTCCCCCCTTCAGATCTGGTGCCCCGGGACAAACGTTCAAGTCTGTGGTTATTGTATAGAGAGATGCAGAGGCCCCATTTAGTGGGAAACTTAATGAGATGCCTCTCCTGGGGGCAAGTAAGCCCTGTCTTGCCAGCTAGGGGAGTTGAGCAATTTGGTCAAGGACAAAGTGTCTGGCCCAGGGAGTAAAACCATCGCGTGCCTGGCCAAAACTGCACCATCACAGGTGGCTTTAGTTCCGATTTGGAAACGCAACTATGATTTGTTCCTGGGAGAAAAAATTACTCTAAAGACATATTATCTCCTATTTCTAAGGCGCAGTTGACTTGGCCAGGTCTTTGCCAGAGGGGGAAGCAGCCGGCAGGTAGAGACTTACCTTTTTTCGGCAGTGGCTTCTTTGGTGAAGCCTTGTCCGCAGCAGCTTCTCTTTCCTTCCACCGTCTGATCTGCTCCTGCCTCATCTTGAAGAAGAGGATCTGCTTCTGCTCCTCGCTGAGTTCTGCCAGCAGGTCAGGATCGATGTACATGTCCGATAATATCTGTTTCAGCATGGCTGCAGGTTTCAGTTACACACGTTTGTGGCAATGATCTCCTGGGATCAGATCCTCTTCCTGGCTCCAACAAGAAAGAGTCCCTCCCCGCCTGAGCCTGGAGCAGGAATGCAGGCGTGCCAGAGTAATTATACTTCTGTCTTTTTCTTTTTTTTTTTTTAGCTCAGACTTCCTGCACGGACCAAAAAAAAAAAAAGTAAATAAGTAGCTTCAAACCTGCTGTTAAGGTTCCTTGAAATAAGAGGTGAGCTGGGCTCCCACGCAGTCCCTGCCCACTCTGCAAGGAGAGCTGGCCAGAAGGGACGAGTCCTGGCACGGTGAGGTTGTGTTGATACTCTGATAAACCCCGCTGATAGTATATCAAAAGAGAGAGCGCTGCCTGTTACAGTCATCAGAGGTGTGGCTTGGCTGTGCCCAAGCAAACATTCCTGCTGGGCTGGGGAATCAATGAACCCATGACTTAGACGGCTCCTCCTCCTCTCAAAGAGGAAACCTTTTGATGATCAAAAGCCCAGCCTACCTCGCTTTACCAAAAAAAAAAAAAAAAGGGGAGGAAGGCTTTCAGTTCTGCTTTTTTTGAGGTGGGAATGAGAATTTTGGGGTGCTCCCGTCCATCAAAAGCAGCCCCGCAGCAAGTCAAGGGAGCGCATGGAGTGGAGTCAGTTTGAAGAAAGACAGCTTGGATGGTTGGCAGCTGAGACACCTCTTGGTCTGACACGTGTTGCTGATGCACCTTGTCCACGTGGAGAGCCTGGCATGGGACATCCCTGTCTGCCAGGATGAAGTGGATGGGGAGAAGGAGCCCCCCTGTTCCTGTCCGGAATGCCAGGTCATGCCTGGTGCACGCCAACAAGGTACTAACACCCACACAGCTATGCTTTGTGCCCGGGAGTTTACATTTACAAGAAAAGTTTCACTGAAAAACTGGGACCTCTCCCATCACTTGGGAAGGTGCCAAATGAGAAAACAGAAGTGTGGACTGAAAACCTTGAAACCAGCTCTTTTCTTTATCTTATCTGGAAAAACTCCGGGAGGTCAGGAGGTTGGTTGGCAGCGCTTTTGATGACACAGGAAGGCTGACAGCAATGTATGAAGCAGGACACCAGAGCAAGGTGCCTGGCTGTCCAGGGGTGGCAGAAGCTTTCTGGACAAACCCTTGGGAAATGTTTCTAGCAGGCCACAAGGAAACTAAACTAATGGGATTATTCATGTGCTTTTGCACAAATCCTGGGAGTCTAAGGAAGAAGCACACTAGGACATAGCACAGTAGGTGGGAGGGAGAGGGTTGGTGGGGCAGTAATATGGAAGTACAAAGGGCACAGACATGGCAGAAGGACCTGTGCCAGGGTGAAGTGGGAGTGCATGTTTAAATCCCGGAGTCAAATCAATTAACCATCTTACAAGAGAGGGGCTGGATCCCTAGGGACCCAACTGCTGGAAGAAAAGTGTTGGGAGCACCTTCAGCTTCAGAGTATGACTGCTTGGCTTCTGCCAGATGAAATAAAACCACAGAGAAAGGGGTGGTAGACGAGCCAGCGAGTGAGATACTGAAACTTTCCAATAAGCACACACAGAGCACATTTAATTAGTTGTAACGGAGCAGCACAACAGCAACTTTCATAATGTCAGACTGGAAGGACAATATCTGCTGGGTTGGTCCACCTTCCTTCCCCCATCTCACCCCCCTGCTGAGGACCAAGCAGGCTGCCCTGAGCATCCCCCAACTTCTGAACTTGCCCTAAAACTGCTAGAGACAGAGCTGGCTGGAGCCCCAGTGCAGTGAAGTCTCCACACACCTCCAGACAGGAGAGCCTGAAAGGAGCTTGGAGCAGCTGGAGACAAGGAGACAAGGAGCTCCTCAGGGACCTCAAGGCATGGACTATGGACCCAGCATAGCATTAGCTGCAGCAGAAGCCAGGAGCAGTAGTCCCTGGGAAGGTGCAGCGACCAGGAGTTGGTGATGAGCCTTCTCATCTGTTTTGTTTCTCTGGTTGTTTTATTATTTTCCCTATTTAAAATCTTAACCTAATTCCAGAAGTCAGGAGCCACTGGTCCAAATCCGTGTTGCTTTCATTTAAACAAATTGTTTTCTTGGTTATTTTTTTTTTTCAAAGGCTTTCACCTGGGCAATGCTTTCTGAATATCCCTCCGATAGAAGAACGGTTCCAGCTCAGCAGCCAAAGGGGCTCGGGCTGTCCTCAAGCCATGGTGGGAGGGTGGCAGCTGTAGAGAGGGAAGAGCTTTTTGTGGAGAGGATGCTGGTGAGCAGTCCCTTACCCGTTGGGGTACCCAAACTCTCTGTTAAACTGCAAAACTGGGGGACACTGAGGGAAGATTAAGCTTTGGGGTGCCTCAGAAAAGCACTTTTAAACACAAATGGGCCCCTTAAGGCTTTAGTTGTGCTTTTTAAGATCAGTTCAACACAGTTTGAAGGACACAAATTTTGGGGCCTATTTCAGGTAAATTGATGTCTTTGGAAGGTACTTGATTGTAGGAGATATGACAATCTCTTTGTCTGAGCCCAGTGTGGGTTCTTTTTGGAGAAACCACCAGGGTTGTATCCTTTGTGGATCTGAAACAGTAACTGAAGCGGATGGTGGCTCTGGCCATGGTTTGAGCTTGATGGTCTGGCAGAGGCGCTCTTCCATGGACTGACAGAAATTAATCATTACGCCTAAAATTGAAGGTGCTTTTAACAAAAGAGACTTGTTACATGCAGGGAGCTGAAACATTTCTATTGCCTTTGGGGGAGAAGGTATTATTTGTGGTTTGCATGCGCCAAATGCTGAGTGGTTTTGGTGAACAGAGGCTACTCAGCGTCTTGCCCAGAGGGAAAGAAGGCAAGCCAGCTCTTTGGGCTCTGTCTTCTCCTTCTGGATCAGAAGGAGATTTTCTCCAGAATCTCTTCAGAATCACAGAATCATGGAATTGTCGGAGTTGCAGAATTACTTTTTCTCCAGAATCTCTTCAGAATCACGGAATCACGGAATTGTCGGAGTTGGAAGGGACCTCTAGAGATCATCCAGTCCAACTCCCCTGCCAAAGCAGGGTTGCCCAGAGCACATCACTCAGGAGCATCCAGGTGGGGCTTGAAGTTCTCCAGAGAAGGGGACTCCACACCCTCCCTGGGCAGCCTCTGCCAGGGCTCCGTCACCTTCACCGTAAAGAAGTTTTTTCTCATATTTGAATGGAACTTCCCATGTTCCAGCTTGAGCCCGTTGCCCCTTGTCCTGTCACTGGGAACCACTGAAAAGAGTCTGGCCCAGAGTGGTTTATGTTGCAGAACTAAAAGCCACAGCGGTTAACTGGAGTTTCTTTCCCTGCCTCTCCCGCTGCTGCCTCTTGCTGCTTTAGGTTCCCTTCCTCACTCTCTCCGGGATGTGCTTCTGTCTTGGAAGGTTCCTTCTTGTATCTTCTCTATCCAACCCGACTCCTTCTGCCTGACTGGGTTATCCATGTCCCTCAAAGCACTTGGGAGACAAGAGACCGTTTGTAATGATTGCAACTCTTCCCCTTAGTTAAATTAGTCTTCCTGGGACGTGACGCACGAGAAGCCACCATCAGATTGCGTACGGCGTGTCCGTGCGCCCTGGCTTCTCAGGAGGGGGAGTGGCTTTGCTATGGCATTCACTGAGGAGGACGTGATGTGTTCAGCGGTGGCAAACTGGTCCCTCTTTCCATGCCTGGGGACACAGTGTATTGGCAAGGTGGAAGGGCACCGAGCAAACAAGTTTTACGGTGTTGGTGCAGTTTTGCAGGGTGGTACCGTTGGTAAAAGAGGAAATCCATAATGCTGCGTCCCAAAGCACGTATTTTAGTGCTGATTTAATTTAATTAAATTATTAAATGTTAGTTTTTTATTACCCTTTTAATACTGGGAAATCACATAAGCATTTTGGGAGGTTTGCAGTATATCTTTTTTGGCAGTCACTTCATTAATGGCCTCAGGAGCTGGAAGTCCTTGTAATATCAGTCATCAGCTGTTGCCAAAATGTGAATGAAAGCCATATTACCAACACTCGGCCAGAAGTGTTTTTTCTGATGCTGTTCTGGCTGTAAGCAGTATATTTACAGCTCAAACTTAGGGAAGCCAAGGACTGCAGTAATGGCAGTGGGACCTCTGAGCAGGTAACTTGTAGGGAAAACTCTGGCAGAGGTCTTGTTAAACTTTCTACTGCGTGCATTTTTCTCGTGGGAGTGATAGATAAGAGCTGGTTTTGCGGAGAAAGAGGAGATGAGAGTAGCCAAAAATAGCAAAAATTAAGTGGGGGGAGATGGGAAGCCAAAACAGGGCTTTTGGAGCTCCGGCACTTGTATATAAGATAGTTGACTTCAAAGCCATAGGGGTAAATGCAATTCAAAGGTTAAATGGCCCTTCAAAAAGCAAGGTCATGCAGCATTTAAATCGCCTGCCGCAGAGCAGCCTTTTCTCTGTGCTCCTGTAAATCCCCCACCATCACCAGGGGAAACATAAGTCCATGAATATACATAAAAGCACAATGGCTTCGAGAAGAGCTGGCGTGAGTTCCTGCTCACGTGTGCAACAGGTGACACTTCAGCCACCGACAGGCTCATGAGGCATCCTAGTCCTGGTCCTCACCATCAATGGACAGTGGAGGGAAAGGTGCTCCAAGAAAATAACAGACAAACAAACATACATAGGGATTCGATATGATTTACACCAATAAACCAAATAGAAGGCTGTAAAACGAAATAGTGGACAAGTTGAATGGTGGTTCCTGTGGTGATTTTCTGGGAGGCGGCTTCTTCAACCTGCTGCACGCTGTAAATGTGACTGTAACTTCAAACTAAAAATAACCCAAGAAACAAAAAGATGAGAGGAAAAGAGAACACAAGAAAAGCTGCTTCGTGGTACAGCCATTGAGCTAAGAGCATTTCCATCGTTACAAAGTAGCTTTTGCTATAAAAAACAGATTAGACCAAGTTGTTCAGCAAATGGTGAGACTCCGCTGCTTTGGATCAAGAGCTTCTCCTTGGAGCTGGTCTTCTGCTGAGCAACAAAGTGACTGCAGAGGCACCATTGGGAAATATTTTCCCTGGCCAAGAGGACGGGCCACAAGAGTGCAACTGAATTTCCCTTCAGTGCACGAGCCTTCATGGGTTAACTGTCACACACTGGTTCATAGAAAACATAGAAAACTGCTTAGAAAACATTTATGTCAGCAGCTGCACCAGCAAGGTTACCACCAAAATATCCTTCTGGACTTTTTACAGCCTTTGTTGGCTGGTCCTTTATTTGTTTTGCTGTTGTTTATGGTTGGGTTTTTTGGTTTTTGGTGTGGTTTTCTTTCTTTTTTTTTTTTTTTTTTAATCTTCATCCTGTTCTAAATAGGGGAGTGATTCAGTCCTCTGTGTTTAATTTTACTTCAGCCTGCTGTTTTCTCTTTCAGACGGAAGGAAAACTTCTGGTTGGGTCATACCAGAAGGAAAATATGACTGTATAACCTTGGCCCTTGGAAGCCAGAGCTAGACCTGTTTGTACCTTATTTAGCATAAATAGTTTCTGTGTCACTTCCCTGGTCAGGTGGTGTTAATAGCGTGTGGAGGTTTGCCCCTTTTAGGCAGGCTGTGGGTGCTGCCAAAATGCACTGCACCTGTGTCTGCCCCTTCTCCTCCCACCTGCGTGGGGAAGGTTTTACACTCAGGTCTTCTCTCCCTTCCTCTTCCTCTCTCATCTTCAGATGTGAACCAGTAACAGAGTCTGTGCTCTCTTTCCTCCAGGAGCCTGGAAGAAGTGGCATCCCAGGTGAGATGTAAACTCTTGTTAGTTAAATCATGGAAGGGAGCTTGAGGCTCCACCAAGCGATGCTGGGGATGTCGTGTGCCTTCTTAGGTGGCTGCTCTGTCCTGGGTTGCTAGGATGGCATGGCATGCTAGGCTGGGGCAAGGAGGCCAGTGATATTTTGTGTTTCTTTCTGCTGTGGGGTCCTAACTGTTGGTTTTTTTTTAAGATAAGACAGTAGAATTCACTTGGATTGGAGAAAAGCCAGCACGCTTCAATTTTTCAGGCTTTCTCATGGGTAAGGAAGGTCTGAGGGCGTTCCACAGCAGCACCTGAAAAGTGTGACTCGGCACTAGTTCTGGATGGAAATGGAAGGTTTTTCAGTTCCCGTTTTGCTATTGGAGACCTGGAGTCTCTGCACGGGCCTCTGGGAATAATCAGCTGCTTGGTTGTAGAGTGAGAGGGCGACTGCTCCTGCGAGAGAGAGAATTCTTCAAGAGTCTGGTAAAATGCTACCGTTAAGGTGTAATTCCTTGAGGTAAGAGATGAGCCCCACCACCTACAGTAGGTGTTTTCTGTGTTTCTTTTATCACTGGTGTTTAGGTCTTGGCAGTTGTGGCCACGTAAACAGCATTTTGTCTCGTCAAGGGCACCTTAGTTAAGACTTTTATCCTGTGGTGTCATAGAGGTGGGACTAAAATTGCACTGCAGAGTTTTACCTTGAACGTAGAAAGCTGGGGGTTTTTGTTAGTGGAATAATCAAACTTGTTTTGTTAAACGGAAGTATATGTAGTGTGAGTAGCTGAATATTTTAATGCAGATGCTAATCTGCATTAGATCACAGATACTAATGCCTAAATCTTAAACATCTTAACAAAATTGCCAAAACGAAGCTCAGGTAAGTGTGCATCAGGTGCTCTTCATAATTCTATTGATGCTGAACTGATGTAAATATAAAATGTAGTCAGCAGAGTAAGATAACCAAAGCTTACTATGGAGTGTGTGATCACATGTACTCATTTGTGAAATAATACAGATCACATTCTTTAGGAAAGAAAGGGTCATGTTTGGATGTTTCCTGTGAGCTTCCTTAAAAAGCAGCTCTCCCAGTGCCCGCGGGCCCAGTCCCAGTTCCCGGCCCAGACTGGCCACCAGCGCCGCCCGGCCCCAGCTCGCCACCCCCAGCGTGGCCAGGATGCGACGCACCACCGCCTGACCAGTACGCACCAGTAAGGACCAGTAAACACCGCTGAGGAGCGACCACCCCCGCCCCGGAGACCAAACCAGTAACGCAGACCCCAAAGCCCTAAACGCCAAACCAGTAAGGAAAACCCCCTCCCAGTAAGCCTCAGACCCCCTCCCAGTAAGCCTCAGACCCCCTCCCAGTAAGCCCCAGACCCCCTCCCAGTAAGGAAAACCCCAAACCAGTAGCCCTAAACACCAAACCAGTAAGGAAACCCCCATCCCAGTAACTCCCAGTAACCCCCAGACCCCATCCCAGTAACCTCAATCCCACACCAGTAGCCCTAAACGCCAAACCAGTAAGGAAAAAACACTCCCAGTAACCCTCAGACCCCATCCCAGTAACCCAAACCAGTAAGGAAAAACCCTTCCCAGTAACTCCCAGTCCCCCTCAAAACCCCTCCCACTCCCCTCCCAGTGCCCCCCAATCCCTTCACAGTCCCTCCCAGTTTATCCCAGTCCTCCCCAAACCCCCTCCCACTCCCTCCCAGTTTATCCCAGTCCCCTCCCAG
>NW_015091166.1:0-271 GCF_001431845.1 Calidris pugnax
GGGGGGGGTGAGGGGGACACCCGGGATCGGGCCCCGAGGGATCGGGATCGGGGGGACCCCCCCCGGTTTCCCCCTCCCGTGCCTCAGTTTCCCTCCCGGGGGGGCTGCGTTGTCGTGTCCCCCCCCCTCCAAGCGCGGACCCCGCGGGGAAGGGGGGTCTGTGGCCTTGCACGGGGTGCGATGGCCTCCCCCCGACACCTGTCCACGCTTGCACACGCGTGTGCGACACACACACACCTGCCCTGCACAAGCAGGGGCCTCGCCCCCCCCC
>NW_015091166.1:9451-13964 GCF_001431845.1 Calidris pugnax
CCGATCTGGTGAAGATGGCGGGGGGGTCGGGGGGAGCTGACCCCTCACCCCTGGCACCCCCCTCCCTGTGCCCCCCTGCCGGCCCCACTCACTCGCAGAAGGTCAGGTCGCTGTTGTGGCCCCGCAGCGACGCGCCCCTCCGTTTGGCGGGGGACAGCCCCTCGCCCGCGTAGCGGGGTACGGGCAGCCCCTCGCGGCGGCGCGAGGCCGGACGGCGCCGTGGACCCTCCTCCTCCTCCCGGAGACTCCCCGCGAAGAGACGCCCCCGTTTCCGCTTCTTGCCTCGCCGGGGCGAGACGGGGTCCCGGTACTGCCCTGCCTGCGGGGAGGGGATGGGGGGGTCACCGCCGGAGCCCGGGGCCACCACCATTGTCCCTGGTGTGTGTGGGGGCTGCGCGGTGGGTTACGTACCCGGGAGACGCAGACGGAGCAGAACCAGTCGCCCTCGGGCACCTCCGTCATCTTGGGCCGGTGGCAGTAGAGGTGGCAGCCGCGGTCGCAGCCGTCACACAGCAGCAAGTGCTCGTCGTCGTCCCCGCGCCGACACACCAGGCAGGTCTGCGGGGAGAGAGGGGGGGGGGGGCTCAGCCGCGCCGCTGCGGGGGTCCCCACCACCCCGGGGTGCCCAGTGGAGGAGGGGGGGCTCTGTCCCTCCCTCCCTGCGTCGCGGCGCGGGGTCTCACCACTCTGTTGACCGACTTCTCCCAGGCGATGGATTTCTCCAGCTGGTAGATGCAGAGGGAGACCTGGGCCGCGCTCCGGCACCGCTCCAGCGTCTGCCGCCACGTCCGCACGCGGGGCGTGATCTCGTAGGCTCTGCACCATGGTGGGGGGGTGTGAGATGCTCATCCAAAGCCCCAGCCTCCCGGTGGCGCGGGCAGAGTGAGGGGGGGACACGGGACTCACATCTCGGTGGGGCCAAGGCTCAGCTCCTCGGGGCTGCTCAGCACGGCCTTTTCCACCACCACCTCGTGCAGGGGCCAGAGCGGTTCCTTCAGGTAGCGCCGCTCCACGTTCTGCTCCAGCGCCGCCAGCCGCAGCACCGCCAGGTCCAGCGGGTTGGTGCGCTCCCGGCACAGCGGCAACCCGTCCCGCCGGCTGCGGACCGTGATGTCTTCCAGAGGCTCCACTTTGTGCTCACAGTACTGCAGGTCCTCCCGCGTGGAGTCGGGGCTGGGGCACGTCCAGCCCTGCGGGATAGATGGGTTCAGGGCGGGCGCCCAGCAGAGGCCACCCCATAGAGTCATAGAATCATAGAATTGCCCAGGCCAAAAGGGACCCCCAAAGGGCATCTCGTCCCACCCCCCCGCAGTCAGCAGGGACACCCCCAACTAGACCAGGTTGCCCCATCGAGCCTCCCCTTGAATATCTCCAGGGAAGGGGCCTCAACCACCTCCCTGGGCAACCTGTCCCAGTGCTCCACCACCCTCCCAGTGAAGAACCCTCTCCTCATCTCCAGTCTCAATCTGTTCCCCTCCAGCTTGAAGCCATTGCCCCTCGTCCTGTCACTGCAGCCCTTTCTAAACAGGCTCTCCCCAGCCTTCCTGTAGCCCCCCCTCAGGTACTGGAAGGCTGCTATTAGGTCTCCCCGGAGCCTCCTCTTCTCCAGGCTGAACAACCCCAGCTCCCTCAGCCTGTCCTCGCAGCAGAGGTGCTCCATCCCCCTGAGCATCCTTGTGGCCGGTACCACCCCAAACCCTCCCCAGGCCACCTTCTGCCATTGTTCCTGCTTCTTCTTCTGGTCTCTGCTTCTTCCACGATCCTGTTAACCCCTTGTTCTCCCACACCTGACCCCTTCCCCACGGCAGTTCCAGGAGTCAGCACCGTGCCAGTTTGAGAAGGAGGATTCGGTGGACGTGCAGCAGTTTTATGACCTGCTCACTGGCTCCATGGACGTCATCCGCAAGTGGGCTGAGAAGATCCAGGGCTTTGCTGAGCTGCCCAAGGAGGACCAGGACCCCCCAGCACGGACCCTTGAGGAACACCACTTGTGACTGGTTTCCATCTGGACGTTGAGCCTTTGAGTACCCCATGGTGGCACCCGGCCCGGCACCTACCCGGATCTGCAGGTCGGCCATCAGCACGCGCTGCTCCAGCTCCTCCACCCACTGCAGCACGGCCAGGTCGGTCTCGTAGGCTCTCTCCATCACCGACCACTGGGCCAGGGCTTCCTGAGACACGGCGGCACCGGCCGCCTCGGGGCGCAGGTGGAAGATGGGGTCTGGGGGGGCAGAGGGTGGGCTCAGTGTGTGTGGGGGGGGAAGATGGGGCAGCAACCCCCCATCCTGGCCCCACGGGTGCCCCTTACCGGTGGTGGCACGCTGGCAGACCTCCCGCAGGAACTCCTTGTGCTTGGTGAGGTGCTTGTGCAGCGCCTTCTCCCGGATGCCCCGCGGGTGCAGCGCTCGAGCCACCGCCTCCAGCTCCTCGGGGTCCTGCAGCCACCACCAGCCGCTCTGCATCTCTGCAAGGCAGCGCCGCCGCGCTCAGCACCCCGCCGGGGGCACCCGCACCCCCTATCCCCTGGGGGGGTGGGGGGTGGGGTGTCCCGGGGCCAGGCTGGGCTCTCACCAGGGGGAACGGGCTGCTCCGTCAGCTGAGTCAAGTACTTCTGCTCGATCTGCTTGAAGAATTTGGTAGGGGGTCGCCCTCGGCGTTTGGGCTGCCCCGACAGGTCCTGGAGCTTCTCCAGGCTGCCCCTGCTCCTGGGGCAGGCGCCGTGGGCCCTGGTGCCGGCGTGCACGGGGGTGGAAGCGAGCAGGGGAGCCCCGGCATCATCGGCGGGGAGGCCGTTCAGCTGGTGGGGATGGAGAGCGTCAAGAAGGGCCAAGCACACACCCAACCCTCAGCCCCTGACCCCGTAGCCCCTCACAGCCCCCTGGTCCTGTGGCTGTTTCACTTCCCAAGGCTCAGTCTGGAGGGTTGGGGGCCGCAGGAGCGAGCTCCTGGCATGCAGCCCCCAGCCCCGGGGTGGCCCTGGCAGAGGGTCCCACCCTGCTCCCCCCAGTTCCCCCACTGCGGTCCCTGCAGGCTGGGGACAGCCCCCCCCCCAGCCCTGGCCGGGCCCGAGCACGTACCTGCCTGGCTGAGCCCTTGGGCAAGTCGCCGCAGGGCTGGGCACGGGGCTGGCTGCGGGGCTGCGCGGGGGCTCGCGGCGAGGGCTCGGCGGAGGAGGTAGCGAGGGGGGTTCGGTCGTCGCAGGGTGTCCGGGGCAGCAGGTTGAACCAGGGCCCCTGCTTTTCTGCAGCCTCTGGGGCACCCTCCTCCTCCTCCTCTTCCTCCTCCGCGGGGTCCGAGGTGGTCTCCAGCGGTGGGAGCCCCGTGTCCCCCTTGCCGGGGCTGCTGTCCGGGGTGAGGACGGAGTCCTTGAGCAGGGATGACTGGGTCTGGCTCAGCCAGGAGAGGAAGGCAGACTGGCTGAGGTCGTGCTGGCTCTGCCCCAGGGGCACCGGCTCCTCCAGGACCCCGTTGACAGGGGGGGGGGGCTGGGCCCACAGTGCTGCGACAGCTCCTCTTTGCTCTTCCGGGGCCGGCCACGGGAGCGTGAGGCCGAGCAGTTTGTCCGGTTGGGAATGGGCACCTCCACCGGTTCCTCCTTCACCGGGGAGACGTGGGGGGACGCCTTCTCCTCTGGGGGCTCCTGGGGCACCGGCTCGGCTGCTGCAAGGGTGGGAGGAGGAGGAGGAGGAGATGAGACGCAGGCTCCTCTCTTGGCTGGGGGGTCCTCTCCTGGCTGGGGGGTCCTCCCCTGGCTGGGGGGGTCCCTCTCCTGGCTGGGGGGGTCCTCTCCCGGGGAGCCCCTTCCCCGCTCACCCTCTGCGCCCTCCACGAAGATGCCCCCCAGGTGGGGCAGGACCCAGTACCGCCGCCGGTACCGGTCCTGGCCCAGAGAAGCCGCTCGCAGCGTCTGTGAGGAATGGAGCAGCTTCTTGCGGAAGAACATCTGCCTCTGTGGGGAGAGCGTGGGGTGGTGAGGGGTCTCCCTGGGGTTGGGGGGGGAATCAAACCCCCAGACCCCCACCACCCACTCACCTTGGCCAGCTTCTCGATCTGCCTCTCCAGCTCGGGGACGCTGGACGCAGACGTGTCGGCCTGGAGAGGGGAGGGGACCCATCAGGGAAGCACAGGTGGCAAAGAGACCCCCCAAGGGTGGTGTCCCCACCTCTGTCCCCCTCCCCATGAGCTGCAGACCCCACGGCCAACCCCACCTCCTCCTCCCTGCGGGATTTCCGCCCGCGGCTCTCCTCCTCTTCCTCCATCTCCAGGCCCGTCTCCTCCGTCAGGCGGGAGCTGCGTCGGCGCCGTCCGTCCTCCAGCCCCGTGATCTCCGACTCCGGACGACCCGTCTTCTTGGCCAGGGCAACCTTCAACCTGCCCAGACACAGCAGAGGCGTCCACTGCCTGCCCCACTGCCTGCCCCACTGCCTGCCCCACACACACCCTGCTCGTGGGCTTGCCAAGGCACGCGGTTACACCGCAGCACCAGGAAAAGTCACCCTGAGACCCCCCCCCC
>NW_015091166.1:23112-27296 GCF_001431845.1 Calidris pugnax
GTTGACAGGGGGGGGGGGTCTGGGCCCACAGTGCTGCGACAGCTCCTCTTTGCTCTTCCGGGGCCGGCCACGGGAGCGTGAGGCCGAGCAGTTTGTCCGGTTGGGAATGGGCACCTCCACCGGTTCCTCCTTCACCGGGGAGACGTGGGGGGACGCCTTCTCCTCTGGGGGCTCCTGGGGCACCGGCTCGGCTGCTGCAAGGGTGGGAGGAGGAGGAGGAGGAGATGAGACGCAGGCTCCTCTCTTGGCTGGGGGGTCCTCTCCTGGCTGGGGGGTCCTCCCCTGGCTGGGGGGGTCCCTCTCCTGGCTGGGGGGGTCCTCTCCCGGGGAGCCCCTTCCCCGCTCACCCTCTGCGCCCTCCACGAAGATGCCCCCCAGGTGGGGCAGGACCCAGTACCGCCGCCGGTACCGGTCCTGGCCCAGAGAAGCCGCTCGCAGCGTCTGTGAGGAATGGAGCAGCTTCTTGCGGAAGAACATCTGCCTCTGTGGGGAGAGCGTGGGGTGGTGAGGGGTCTCCCTGGGGTTGGGGGGGGAATCAAACCCCCAGACCCCCACCACCCACTCACCTTGGCCAGCTTCTCGATCTGCCTCTCCAGCTCGGGGACGCTGGACGCAGACGTGTCGGCCTGGAGAGGGGAGGGGACCCATCAGGGAAGCACAGGTGGCAAAGAGACCCCCCAAGGGTGGTGTCCCCACCTCTGTCCCCCTCCCCATGAGCTGCAGACCCCACGGCCAACCCCACCTCCTCCTCCCTGCGGGATTTCCGCCCGCGGCTCTCCTCCTCTTCCTCCATCTCCAGGCCCGTCTCCTCCGTCAGGCGGGAGCTGCGTCGGCGCCGTCCGTCCTCCAGCCCCGTGATCTCCGACTCCGGACGACCCGTCTTCTTGGCCAGGGCAACCTTCAACCTGCCCAGACACAGCAGAGGCGTCCACTGCCTGCCCCACTGCCTGCCCCACTGCCTGCCCCACACACACCCTGCTCGTGGGCTTGCCAAGGCACGCGGTTACACCGCAGCACCAGGAAAAGTCACCCTGAGACCCCCCCCCCCCCGGGGAAGGTGTGGAGGCCACAAGTGGGACCCCAGCCTTATGCAGGGGGGGGCAGCCCCCACCCACCTGCGCAGCCGGCCCTCGATGATCCACTTGTTTTTCCTGTAGTTGGACATGTTCTCCAGGGTCTTGTCGATCTCGCTGCAGGAAGAGGGGGGGGCTGGCTGCGGTGGGGGGCTCTCCGGGGAGAAGAAGAGCCCACACCGAGCCCACAGGCTGGGATCAGAGGAAGGGATTGCCCCCCAACCCACACTCACTTGATGATGAGGGCGCTGCTGTTGAGCTCGTTCACCAGGAAGGCCAGGATGGTGGCTTTTTTCTCCGGGGGCAGGGCCTGGAAGGGCTTGGTCCTCAGCCCCTCGCACAGGTCCTCGCCCGCCCCGTACGCCATCAGGAAGCAGCGCAGGATCTCGGAGACGGTGTCACGGTTCAGGCTGATCTCCGACACCTTTTCCCCCAGGATCTTCAGGGACTGGGCAGAGCAGAGAGGACATTGGGGAGACCCCTCTTGTACCATGGCGGGGGGGGGTTGCCAGGAGGGGAAAAAACCAAGCAGGGGGAGGACGCCAGCATCCCATGGATGGGAAAACCAGGGCCAGGAACATGAGCAAGAACAAGCCTGGGGGCAGGATGGACACCCCCCAAGGGCTGCCAGGGACCAGGATCTGGCCAGGCGCAGGATGCTGCAGCAAGAGCAGTGCCCCCCAAATCTGGGCTCCCCTCTCCTAAGCCTGCAGCAGCCGGGGCCTCGGGGGCACCAACACCCCTGATGTGGCAGGGAAAGAGGCCAGGGGTCTGGGGAAGGGTCTGGGGGGTCTCACCTGGCAGTACGGTGGCAGCCCGGGGTCGTAGAGCGCCGCCTGCAGCAGCCTCACCAGCAGGTCCTGCACCTCGCCCGCGCTGTCGCCCACCCCCAGCAGCCCCTCCTGCAGCGCGCACAAACTGGGCACATCCTTGGCCGGGTCGAAGCCCAGGACCTTGCCGTAGCTCTGGAGGAACTCCACCACCGTCAGGCAGTTGGAGAAGGCTCGGCTGGGCAGGATGAGGCCCGGGATGCGGGAGAAGGCTGGCAGGGGCTGCAGGGAAAGAGAGGCCGATGAAGCATTGGGCACAGGGTGGGCCGACTCACCAGTTTGGCCCAGCCAAGCCCCCCCCATGCCCCAGCCTACCTGGTGGTCCCCCAGGCACATGTCCTCCGTGGGCTTCTTCATCTCCTCCAGGATGAGCTGCTGCCGCCGCCGCTCCTCCAGGCGCCGCTGGGCCAGTAGCCCCTTGTCCGCCTTCCGAGGCCCTTTGCCTTTCTTCTCCTTGGGCCGTGCTTTCTCCTTGCCCTTCTCTGGTTTGCCTTTCTTCTCCTTGGGCTGAGGACAGACCCATGAGGACGCATGGGGAGAGAGGCTCCATCTTCTGTCCCCTTCCCAACCCCCTCGTACCCTGCAGACTCACCTTGGACTTCTTCTTGGCCTCCTTCGCTCTGGGGGCTTTGGCTTCCTGCTTCTGCTTGTTCTTGGCCTGGAAGGGACAAAACCAGCTCAGGTGGCCTTCCCGCACCAGGGACATCCCTACCCCAGACCCGGAGGAGCCCCAGAGCCACCCCAAGCCCCACGCAGCTCCTCGTACCTTCCGTCTCATTTTCTTCTTGATTTTGCTCATTTTCAGCTTGTCCTCGTCGCTGAGGACCTCTGGGAGAGCAGAGAGGGAGGTGGTGAGGGACGGACCATTGGGGACCCACCAGAGGCAGGCTGGGGGGGGGGCTGCAGCAGCCACCCTGAGCTGGGGGGGTCAGGGAGGGGGTACCTTGGGCTTCCAGCCTCTTCAGCAGCCGCGCATCCGTCTTGCTCAGCAAATCGACCATCTTGACCTTGGGAGGCCGCCCCCGGCCACGCTTGGCAGCCGGTGGCTCCTTGGGCTTGGTCTTCTCGGCGTTGCGGGGTCGGCCGCGCTTGCCCGTGATGGCCTGGATGCGGGAGGGGATCTCCTCGGGGCTCAGCTTCACCCACTGCAGACCCTGCAGCACAAACCCGAGTCACCTCCCGCAGCGCAGCGTGGCTGGAGGTGGTGGGGGGGACACAGGGTGGCTCAGTTGCCCCCAGACCCACCTCCGGCGTGTCCCGCTCCTCGTAGAAGTCCCCCACCGGCATGCGGGGGCTGAAGCTGAAGTGCTCCCGTCGGACGTCCTGCACCACGTTCCTGCTCAGGTACTGGGAGGAGGAAGGCCATGAGGGGGGCTCAGCGCTCTGGACCCCATAGCTACTGGCTCACAGCAGCAGTTGGGGGCTCCGGGGGGGCTGTGGCGGACCAGGACCCCCAGGTCATCCCTCGCCCCACTCTCCCCAGGGACCATACCTTGATCACCTCCGGGAACTGCTTCATCCTCTTCCCGCAGGGCCCGTAGTACCAGGTCTCGCCCTGCCAGCGATGGTTCCCCTTCTTGATCCGCACCTCCCGCCTCCACCTGGGCACAAGGAGGTTCACCCTGGAGCCGTGGGGCAGCCGTGGGGCAGGAGGAATGTGGGGGGGACGGACAGGGAGGGTGCCACGTACCCGTGCTGCAGGGGAAAGCGCACCTCCTCCTGGGTGGCAATGCGCCGGCGGGGGACATCACCTGCGGGAGAGGGGACAGGACGCTGGGCTCGGGGGCACTGGCTGGAGGGGGGACACCCAGGGGGGGGCTCTGGGCTTTACCTGCTGCCGAGGTGCTCAGCGGGGCGGCCTCTTCACTCTCCCCTTCTGGCACGGCCGAAATCTCCGGACAGCTATCAGCAGCCTCTTCCTCCTCTTCCTCCTCCGCAGACGGGGCCGGGGACTCTGGCTCCAGCGGGGGGTCGAGCTCCAGGGACCCCGACTCCTCCGGCCCCGCGTGGCTGCTGCTGTTCAGGGTGACGCTGTCGTCTGCGGAGCCAAGGTCAGGGACGTCACCGCGAGGGCGGCCACCTTCCTGCTCTGCTCATGTCACCAGGCTCCTCCCGGGGGGGCACGAGGCTGCGCATCCCCTCCCAGAGTGGGGAGAAGACCCCCATGGGGGCTCGTGCCCGCACTGGGGGACCGCTCTCCCGTGGGCTCCCTGGTACCGGCACGTGGGGGCCCGGGCACAAAGGTGCTGCAGCAGCCATGGAGGCAGAACAAGCCCAGCAG
>NW_015091166.1:27828-30456 GCF_001431845.1 Calidris pugnax
CCGTCACCACCGCCATGGCCACCACCGCCACCCCCATTGCACCCATCACCACCACCATGGCCACCCCCACCACCCCCATCGCACCCATCACCACCACCATGGCCACCGCCACCACCACCATCGCACCCGTCACCACCCGGAGGGGACGGAGAGGGGCCTGGCACAGTTTCCCCTGGCAGCCGCCTGCCCTGCCCACCGTGCCCCCCCCCAGCCCAAACCCACGGGACGGCAGCCCCCCTACCTCTGGAGAGGGACTCGAAGGGCTCCAGCGGGTCCTCGCTGAGGATGTGGGCGTCCTCCAGCCGAGGGGCGATGGGCGACGCGTCCCCCAGGCAGTCGCTGCCGGCGCCGGGGGCAAGGACAGGCCCCTCCTGCCCGAGCGGCGCCGCGCCGGGGGCAGAGCCGTTGTAGCTGCAGATCTTCAAGTCTAAAGGGAGGAACCGACCGAGAGAGGACATTGTGGCAGGGAACGGGACGGGGACAGAGCCGGGTCCCGGCCACCCCCACCCCCAGGGCATCACCTGCCACGAGCTGCCACCATTCCCCACAGCAGGGCCGATGGCGCCCGGCCTCCCCCCTTGGCACCCAGGCCTCCCCCAGCTCCCGACCGCCCCGGGGGGACGCCGCTCTCCCGACCTGCTTTAACCAGACTCCAAGAGGCCAAACCCCGGCCAGGACACAGGGCAGACGTGCCAGGCCTCCCCGGGGACCGCGATGCCCGACTTGGGGTCCCTCACCGTCCTGCCCCGGCCTCCTACCTGGCTGGGCCTCCTCCAGCTCCATGCTGCCCACCAGCCCGCCCCCGTTCTCCGCGATGGCGGGGGGGATCTCTTTGGCAGCGGCGTCGGCATCTCCTTGGCCGGCGCCCGGCTCCTCCGGCGGGTCCGACGGCAGCGAGAAGGGCTGGGTGTCCGAGGCCAACATGGGGGAGGGCTGGGAGGCCGTGTAGAAGCCGGCCGGCCCGTTCTGCATCAGCTCGAAGCTCTGGTCGTGGAAGGAGTCGTACAGCTCCTGCGAGTCGAAATTCAGCCCCATGGGGCCGGGGTTGCCGTTGCCCCAGAATTCCTGCCCGGCCCCCCGTAGGTTAGTGCCGTGTCCCGGGGACGCCGGCCGGGACCCCCCCCCGGCGACGCCGTTGAGGGGAAACTGTCCGAGGGTGGGGAGCGGGGGGGTGGCGGGGCTGCCGTCCTTGAGGCCACCGGTTTGGGGGTACGGCGTGTAGTCCCAGAGGCAGTCGTAGGAGCGGAGGGGCGGCGTGCCGGCGGGCGGCGAGCTGGGGGCGAAGGTCCCTGAAGTACTGGGGTGAGATACAGTAGAGAAGCCATTGACATTCATGCCCCCGTTCAGACCTGAGGAGGAGGAGACACAGCCAGGTCAGCGACGCCGCAAGGACATTTTTTGACACCCTCCCTCCCTCGCACAGACCCACCAGTGATGGACACAGGGCTCGAGGACAGAAGGATGACAGCCATTGAGCCCCCCTCTCCTGCCGGTGTCCCCCCACCCAGGCACAACCGCTGCCTGTGCCCAGACAGAGCTGAGCAGTTGCCCCCCCTGGGGCATTTCCCCACTTGGTGGAACCAGCCCCACCATGGGGCTTTGCCGGTGTGGGGCCGAGAGCCACGGGAGGCTGGGGATTAGCCCAGCGCTTGGCAGGGCTGCGCGGCATCAGCTGATCGGCCAAATCCAGGCAGAGACCCCCTTCCGCACGGCCAAGGCGAGGGTGGGCATGGGACAGACCCCCAGCAACAGCCCCGTGCACAGCGAGGTGCCACCAGCCATGGCCCCCTCTGTCCCCACGCTCTGGGGAGACACTTACTTTTCCCTTGCTGGGGGAAGCCGAGCGGGGAGCCGTGGGCGAAGGGGCTGTCCCCTGAGGCAGGCGTGGGTTTCGGTCCTGAGGCAGCGGGTGCGGAGGAAAGGCCAGTGAAGTTAAAATGGTTGTTTGTTTCCATTTCTGCAGAGGGGAGAAGAGGCAGGGGGTCAACTGCTGGCAGGGACCAGGGCTGCCAACGCAGCACCCCACACCGGGGCCCACGGGGAGGGTGAGGACCCCCCACTGCCACACCGTGGAGTCCCCAGGTCCCCAACCCAGGGCAGGGCGAGCTCCCAACCTGGAGCTCAACAGAAACATGGGGGGACTTGAATGTGAGCACTGATGGCAAAAGCCCCTCGGGACCACGGTGCCCCCTCGCCGAGCCCCCAGCGCAGCGGAGACGACGCTGCCTCTGCCAGGAGCCGGCCCAGGCCCGGGACGAGCCACCACCTGCACGAGCGGAGCTCGTCACCGCGCTCCACGTCCCCAGGGGCGGCCGTCACCGAAAAACCCCGCTGCCGCCCGCGCTCCTTCCCACATCCCACTCCAGCGCTCGGCTCCCGGGTGCCGCCATCCCGGCACAGGGCGAGACCGTGGGAGCTCCGGCAGAGCCAGAGGGGACATTTCCCCCCCAGAGCAGCTCTGTGACCCCCCCGGCGCCCGGCACATCCCAGTGCTCCCTGGGGAACACCGCGCTCCCGGCTCAGAAATGCCTCTGCGGTGACAGCCGGTGACGCCGCTGCGATGGCCCCGGGAAGAGGGGCCCTGAGCCCTGTCCCCCCCCCCCCCCCCACCCCGGGGGCCGCCGCTCG
>NW_015091166.1:30591-31450 GCF_001431845.1 Calidris pugnax
CCCCCCCCCCCCAGCACAGCTCTGGGGACGCCGCTGCGGCAGCACCGAGACAGAGTCCGCAGTGGCCTTGTGGCACAGCCGGGAAGGAGCCAGACCCGGAGCCCTGGCGCTGCCTCGGCACAGCCTGGGGACGGGCAGCAGCCACCGGTGACCTTCACCACCCAGGAGGGGCAATGCTCCCCCAAAACGGGGAGCCAGGAGGGGTCCCAGGGGGGCTCCCGGCAGGACAGGACCCTGCTGTGCCACCAGCACGGCCAGGAGTCACCGGGGGGGGGGGGCCTGGCACATGGGGAGGAGGGGTCCCAGGGGGGCTCCCGGCAGGACAGGACCCTGCTGTGCCACCAGCACGGCCAGGAGTCACCGGGGGGGGGGGTCCTGGCACATGGGGTGGGGAAGCAGACGGTGTGGGGGGAGCAGAGGCCTCACAAGCCCATCAGATGAGACGGGACCCCCTGGTGCTGTTGGGGACCCGCAGGGACACCCCATGGGGTGCCATGGCCGGGGACACCCCGTCCTGCCCCGCGCACCCAACCTGCCGTCGGCCGAGGTGGCACCGGTTCTGCCGACCTCTCCGGAAGGGCCGATGCCACCACACGCCCGGCAAGACGTGGCGCTTGAGCAGCAGCAGCTCATGGCAGGGCCCGTGTCGAAACCCAGGCGGGGATTTCATCACGCCCTCGCCCGCATCGGTCGGCGCGGCCGGAGGGGGCCATGGCTGCCAAACGCTCTCTCCGGGCCGGCCGGGGACACCGGTGATTCATCCGCCAGAGAAACCCGTATGGGCGGTGACGCGGCTGCCACTCGCACGTCGCTCCCGGACATCCCGGGGTGGCCCCACAGCCTCCCCCCCCCCCCCCCC
>NW_015091166.1:31460-32303 GCF_001431845.1 Calidris pugnax
CCCCTACCCTGACCCGGGCCGGCCCGGGCACACCAGGACTGGAAAGAGGAAAAAAAAAGCCTTTCTGTCCCCAGCCGGCGGCGACGTGCCAGCTGGGAATGCCGCTGCCGGCGCTGGGGGTCAGAGGAAGGAGCAAAGGGATGAACCAGAACTGGGCAGATGGTGGCTGCAGGTCGGCACTGCAGACTGGGAAGGACTGGAAGGACTGGGAAGGACTGGGTGCAGGGAGGAGGCCGCGGGGAGCAGGGCCGGAGCGAAGCGCCGCGGCCGCGAGGGGAAAACGAAAGCTGGGAAGGTGGGAATTCACCGCGGCGAGGGCAGAGGGACCGGGCCCCAACCGTGGCCGTGCCAGGACGGGGACCGGGGGCCATGGAGCCGCCACACAGCGCCCTTGCTCTGGGGACAAACAGGGCCTAACCCCGGTGCGGGGACACCCTGGGCCCCGTGGGTGCCGGAGCCGCCCTGGGCATCGCCGGGCCGGTGGCCAGCGCTGGGCGCGGTGCGGGCAGAGGCCGTGTGGCTCCTGCCCGGGGTTGGGGCTTGTGCCCGTCGTGGCCCCCGCTCCCCCCGGGGCGGCACGTGACCCAGCACCCAGCTGCAAACTGGGCCATGGCACGTAACCGGAGCCGGTGGCCAGAGGGAGAGGCGCGGAGGGCGACGGCCAGGGATGCACCATCAGTCTGGGGGGCCGGTGACACCCCCGGGGGTCTCACCGGGGCTGTCCCCCCCACCGGAGTGGGCAGAGCCGACGTGGCAGCGCCCGCTCGGCCCGGTGCTGACGCCCAAACCCACCGGTGGCACCAGCACCCAGCCTCACCACGCTCCCAGTGGCTGCCGGTACCG
>NW_015091166.1:35858-37909 GCF_001431845.1 Calidris pugnax
GACCCCCCCCTCAGCCCCACAGACCACCTCCCAGCCCCACAGACCCCCCCAGACCAACCCGGGGGTTGTCTCACCTGCCAGGATCTGCTTGAAGCCCTTGATGGTCTCCTTGAGGGGCACCAACTTGCCCATGTGGCCAGTGAAGACCTCGGCCACCTGGAAGGGCTGGGACAAAAAGCGTTGGATCTTCCGAGCCCGGGCCACCGTCAACTTGTCCTCCTCAGAGAGTTCATCCATGCCCAGGATGGCAATGATGTCCTGCAGGGACTTGTAGTCCTGGGGGAGGACACGGTGGGGGTGTGAGAGGCCAACGTTGGGCTTCCCACCCCCCTCCATGGGGGGTTGTGGGACCCCCCCCTCCTCACCTGCAGGATCTTCTGGACGCCTCGGGCCACGTCGTAGTGCTCTGGACCCACGATGTTGGGGTCCATGATTCGGGAGGTGGAATCCAGAGGGTCCACAGCCGGGTAGATGCCCAGCTCGGCGATGGCTCGGGACAACACGGTGGTGGCATCCAAGTGGGCAAAGGTGGTGGCCGGGGCCGGGTCGGTCAAGTCATCGGCGGGCACGTAGATGGCCTGGGGGAGGTGGGAGGGGATGGTGGGTCCAGGGTGGCCATGGTGGGTCTGGGGTGGCCACGGTGGGTCTGAGGTGGCCACGGTGGGTCCGGGGTGGCCACGGTGGGTCCCCTGGCATGGCACAGCCAGCCCTGCCCTCACCTGCACCGAGGTGATGGAGCCCTTGCGCGTGGTGGTGATCCGTTCCTGCATGGTGCCCATATCGGTGGCCAACGTGGGCTGGTAGCCCACAGCAGAGGGGATTCTGCCCAGCAGGGCTGACACCTTGGGAGGGAAGGAAGCCCCTGAGAGGCTGCACGAGGCAGAGTTGGGGGGCACAGACCCCTCAGTGCTCAGCCCCAGGAGCCCCACAGACCTCGGAGCCCGCCTGGGTGAAGCGGAAGATGTTGTCGATGAAGAGCAGCACGTCCTGACCCTCCTGGTCCCTGAAGTACTCGGCCACCGTCAGCCCCGTCAGGGCCACCCTGGCACGGGCACCGGGGGGCTCGTTCATCTGGCCATAAACCAGGGCGACCTGCAGGCAGGACCCCAGTGTGGGCACGGGGACATCCCACTGCCCCTCTGTGTGTCCCCAATGGGGGGAGACCCCCCCCACCGCACCTTGGAGGTGGCATCTTTCAGGTTGATGACCCCAGACTCAATCATCTCGTGGTACAAATCATTGCCCTCGCGGGTCCGCTCCCCGACGCCGGCGAACACCGAGTAACCGCCGTGGGCTTTGGCCACGTTGTTGATCAGCTCCATGATCAGCACAGTTTTGCCGACACCAGCACCCCCAAAAAGACCTGGGGGGGGCAAAAAACAGGAATCGTGCTCAACCCCAAGCCCACCCACCTGCCCCCGCTGCCTCCCTCCCTCCCCCTTTCCTCCTCAGATCGATAAACGTGGCTTCAGCAAAGCTCAGAAGAACGAAAGTCAAATGGTTACTCATCAGCGAAGGAAATGACTGCAGAGGGACCGATCCTGAGCCTCAGGGGGGGTGGCAGGGTGCCCCCCCTCCCCAAAACCCCCCCCTCCCTCCCTATGAGGGGGGGTACGGACCGATCTTGCCGCCCTTGGCGTAGGGAGCCAGCAGATCCACCACCTTGATCCCTTTCACCAGGATCTCCTCCGCCACGCTCATCTCCACGAACTCAGGGGCTTCGGCGTGGATGGCAGCAAACCTGCAGCCAGAGGAGGAGGAGGAAGGAGCTGAGCAGCCAAATCAAGCACCAGTGCCAGCAGATTGTGAGACTGTGGTCCCCCCTCACCACCCAGGAGAACACCAGGGTGACAGGGACGTGCCACATCCTTGATCAGAGCCATCTGCTGCTCCAGAACCTCCAAAACTGCTTCCCCCACCTCCAAACCCCCACACGACGCTCATCTCCCACCCCGTGGCCTCACTCACTGTTTTGTGGTGATGGGGCCCCTCTCGTCGATGGGTTCCCCGATGACATTCATGATCCTGCCCAAGGTTTCGGGGCCGACGCG
>NW_015091166.1:45106-47822 GCF_001431845.1 Calidris pugnax
GCCACGGTGGGTCTGAGGTGGCCACGGTGGGTCCGGGGTGGCCACGGTGGGTCCCCTGGCATGGCACAGCCAGCCCTGCCCTCACCTGCACCGAGGTGATGGAGCCCTTGCGCGTGGTGGTGATCCGTTCCTGCATGGTGCCCATATCGGTGGCCAACGTGGGCTGGTAGCCCACAGCAGAGGGGATTCTGCCCAGCAGGGCTGACACCTTGGGAGGGAAGGAAGCCCCTGAGAGGCTGCACGAGGCAGCGTTGGGGGGCACAGACCCCTCAGTGCTCAGCCCCAGGAGCCCCACAGACCTCGGAGCCCGCCTGGGTGAAGCGGAAGATGTTGTCGATGAAGAGCAGCACGTCCTGACCCTCCTGGTCCCTGAAGTACTCGGCCACCGTCAGCCCCGTCAGGGCCACCCTGGCACGGGCACCGGGGGGCTCGTTCATCTGGCCATAAACCAGGGCGACCTGCAGGCAGGACCCCAGTGTGGGCACGGGGACATCCCACTGCCCCTCTGTGTGTCCCCAATGGGGGGAGACCCCCCCCACCGCACCTTGGAGGTGGCATCTTTCAGGTTGATGACCCCAGACTCAATCATCTCGTGGTACAAATCATTGCCCTCGCGGGTCCGCTCCCCGACGCCGGCGAACACCGAGTAACCGCCGTGGGCTTTGGCCACGTTGTTGATCAGCTCCATGATCAGCACAGTTTTGCCGACACCAGCACCCCCAAAAAGACCTGGGGGGGGCAAAAAACAGGAATCGTGCTCAACCCCAAGCCCACCCACCTGCCCCCGCTGCCTCCCTCCCTCCCCCTTTCCTCCTCAGATCGATAAACGTGGCTTCAGCAAAGCTCAGAAGAACGAAAGTCAAATGGTTACTCATCAGCGAAGGAAATGACTGCAGAGGGACCGATCCTGAGCCTCAGGGGGGGTGGCAGGGTGCCCCCCCTCCCCAAAACCCCCCCCTCCCTCCCTATGAGGGGGGGTACGTACCGATCTTGCCGCCCTTGGCGTAGGGAGCCAGCAGATCCACCACCTTGATCCCTGTCACCAGGATCTCCTGCTCCACGCTCATCTCCACGAACTCAGGGGCTTCGGCGTGGATGGCAGCAAACCTGCAGCCAGAGGAGGAGGAGGAAGGAGCTGAGCAGCCAAATCAAGCACCAGTGCCAGCAGATTGTGAGACTGTGGTCCCCCCTCACCACCCAGGAGAACACCAGGGTGACAGGGACGTGCCACATCCTTGATCAGAGCCATCTGCTGCTCCAGAACCTCCAAAACTGCTTCCCCCACCTCCAAACCCCCACACGACGCTCATCTCCCACCCCGTGGCCTCACTCACTGTTTTGTGGTGATGGGGCCCCTCTCGTCGATGGGTTCCCCGATGACATTCATGATCCTGCCCAAGGTTTCGGGGCCGACGGGGATGCGGATGGGCGCCCCGGAGTCCAGAACCTTCTGTCCTCTCACCAGGCCTTCTGTCCCGTCCATGGCGATCGTGCGCACGGTGTTCTCCCCTGCCAAGGCCCAAGGCCAGTGTCACAGCAGCAGTGCCCTCGAGTTGACCCTGGGGACAGCTGCTGGTGGCCTCCATGGGCCCTGCCAAGGGAACCATCCATTGGCAGGAGGACCAAGAGAGCAGGAGCAGGTCAAGGGAAGTCATTCTCCCCCTCTGCTCTGCACTGGTGAGGCCACAACTGGAATCCTGTGTCCAGTTCTGGGCTCCTCAGTTCAAGAGGGACAGGGAACTACTGGAAAGAGTCCAGTGAAGGGCAACAAAGATGATTCAAGGATTGGAGCATCTCCCTGATGAGGAGAGACTGAGAGAGCTGGGACTCTTTAGTCTGGAGAAGAGAAGGCTGAGGGGAGACCTTATCAATGCTGACAAGTAGGCAAGGGAGCCTACAGGAAGGCTGGGGAGAACCTGTTTAGAAAGGGCTGCAGTGACAGGACGAGGGGCAATGGCTTCAAGCTGGAGGGGAACAGCTTGAGACTGGAGATGAGGAGAGGGTTCTTCACTGGGAGGGTGGTGGAGCACTGGGACAGGTTGCCCAGGGAGGTGGTTGAGGCCCCTTCCCTGGAGATATTCAAGGGGAGGCTCGATGGGGCAACCTGGTCTAGTTGGGGGTGTCCCTGCTGAGTGCGGGGGGGTGGGACGAGATGCCCTTTGGAGGTCCCTTCCAGCCTGGACAAATCTATGATTCTAAGTATCTCAAGGGAGGGTTGAAGGAGGAGGGAGCCAGACTCTTTCCAGTGGTTCCCAGTGAGAGGATGAGGGGCAACGGGCACAAGTTGGACCAGAAGAGGTTCCACTCAAATCTGAGGAGAAACTTCTTCACGGTGAGGGTGGCAGAGCCCTGGAAGAGGCTGCCCAGGGAGGGTGTGGAGTCCCCTTCCTTGGAGATTTTCAAGACCCGCCTGGATGCTCCTGAGCTCTAACAAGCTCTAGGCAATCCTGCTTCGGCAGGGGAGTTGGACTAGATGATCTCTATGGTCCCTTCCAACTCTAAAATTCAGTGAAATTCAAAGTATCACAGAGGAAAAACAAGCCCACGCTGCAGCCCTGAGGGCCAGAGCCCTCCGGCAGCCATTTTCCTCCTCCTCCTCCTCCTCAGATTGAAATCCGTGGCTTCAGCAAGCTCAGGAGAACGAAAGTCATTACACAAATCATCACGGGAGGAACCCCCCCTTCCCTCTTTCCCCCCCCCTTCCCTCTTTCTCCCC
>NW_015091166.1:49442-58629 GCF_001431845.1 Calidris pugnax
GGCGCAGGCAGGTGAAGGGACAGGGCCCAGGCGGAAGGAGAGCCAGGGAGTCTTCAACAGTTTATTAGAAAGAATGTAGACATTAAAAAAATCCCCGCTGCTCTGAACATAAATCGAGGTTTTTCAGCCCGTTTCGAAGCCGCCGCCGCCACCACCACCGGCCGGTCGCTGCCACACCCACACAGTGCAAATACGATTTTGGTCTAAACGTACAGATCGACAAGCAACAACGGGGAAAACGGGAGGGTCTAACGGGAGGGGAGGGGCTCCGGTCACCGGCACCGGGGGCCACACCGACACCAAAACGGGGGAGAAACCGGTTTCCTTTTCGATACAAACTCGAGTGGAACCAGAGCTGCAGACACCACGGAGGTTCTGGGCGGGGGGGAGCTGCATGAGCCAATGACAAACGGCCGTGGTTTTGTTCCCGGTATAAGATTTTGGGGCAGGAGAAGGGAAAACGCTCAGTTTTCCCCAACTCGGTGTAAATTGAGGATTCTCCCGTTGTAATTACACCCTCTACGAGGCAAGGAGGCTCTGTAAACTTTATTGCGACTCTTCTCTAACGATTGCCTACACCTCAATTGGGTTTGGTTTTGTGGTTTTGTTTAGTTTTTTGTGGTTTTGTTTGTTTTTTTTTTTGGAAGTCTGGAAAACGGGTTCATGCAGAACGTTATTGCCTCTCGTGGCTTAGGACCGCTCCGTGCAACGGTACAAACACCTCCCATCAGTGAAGCCATTTGAAAATGGACTGAAAAAAATGGGGTTAAAGGATGCAGGATCTCCCTTTAGGGCTATCAAACTCAGGAATTCTTAATCTCAATTATGAAATGTTGTGATGAAGTTCTTTCCCCAAACCCTGAAGACGACGCTTTTCCTTACTCCAGATCCGGCATTTCTAGAGAGAAAGAGAAGAACGTTAGTGGGGAAGGGTTTTGTTGCTTTAGCTTTTTAAAAACAGCTACAGGGAGCCCCACTACGTCACAGGGGATGGGGAGCAAGATCCAGCCCTTGACCAAGACCATTGGTGCTCAATGGCTCAAAGTCCAGATGGAAACCAGTCCCAAGTGGTGTCCCTCAAGGGACAATACTGTTTAACGTTTTTATCAATGATATAGACAGGGAGATTAAAGGCACCATCAGCAAGTTTGGGGATGACACCAAGCTGTGTGGTGGTGTCCATACACCAGAGGGAGGGGATGTCATCCAAAAGGACCTGGCCAGGCTGGAGAGGTGGGCCCAGGTGAACCTCATGAGGTTCAACAAGAGCAAATGCAAGGTTCTGCACCTGGGCCGGAACAATCCTCGCCACCAATACAAACTGGGGGGTGAGGGATTGGAAAGCAGCCCTGAGGAAAGGGACTTGGGGGTGCTGGTGGAGGAGAAGCTGGACATGAGCAGGCAGTGGGCACTCACAGCCCAGAAGGTCAATCCCATCCTGGGCTGCATCAAAAGCTGCGTTGCCAGCAGGTCCAGAGAGGGGATTCTGCCACTTGACTCTGCTCTGGTGAGACCTCACCTGGAGTCTTGTGTGCAGGGCTGGAGCCCTCAATAGAAGAAGGACATGGACCTGATGGAGAGGGTCCAGAGGAGGGCCACGAGGATGATGAGGGGGATGGAGCACCTCTGCTGCGAGGACAGGCTGAGGGAGCTGGGGTTGTTCAGCCTGGAGAAGAGGAGGCTCCGGGGAGACCTAAGAGCAGCCTTCCAGTACCTGAGGGGGGGCTACAGGAAGGCTGGGGAGAGCCTGTTTAGAAAGGGCTGCAGTGACAGGACGAGGGGCAATGGCTTCAAGCTGGAGGGGAACAGCTTGAGACTGGAGATGAGGAGAGGGTTCTTCACTGGGAGGGTGGTGGAGCACTGGGACAGGTTGCCCAGGGAGGTGGTTGAGGCCCCTTCCCTGGAGATATTCAAGGGGAGGCTCGATGGGGCAACCTGGTCTAGTTGGGGGTGTCCCTGCTGACTGCGGGGGGGTGGGACTAGATGACCTTTGGAGGTCCCTTTGGAGGCCTGGGCAATTCTATGACTCTCTAAGAAGAGCAGGGGGCAGTTCTAGCCCTGACCCAGCCCCTCTTCTCCCTCTGAAGCCCTGCAGTGACCCAGCGCCGCAGACTCCAACGCTCCTGCTGCTCTTAAAGCCAAAACCCAGGACTACAAGCTGGCCAGGAAGGTCAAACTGGTATTTCATGCTGGTGTGTAAAGGCTTTCACTAGATTATATGGTCTCACACGGCTTGGGCTGGGCACCAGCATTGGCTCGGAGCCGGGATTTAGGGAGACTGACAGGAGGGAACATCTGCTGGGGCTCAGTGAGGAGCAGGAGAACACCCACTTACTTTCATCATCACTGTCTGGTGAGTCCTAAAAAGAAGGAGAAACATTAACTGAAGCAGACTGGGCTTGAAAGGCTCTTCCCCCCACCCTTTACACCAGCAAAAGAGCTGCTGTTCCCAAACCCTGGTGGCAGCACAACCCCAGTGTTGGGGAACATCAGGCTCCAGGGGATGGGCTCAGTTTGGCCCCACAGCCACCACCACGGAGGTGACACCACAAGCAGTGACACCACAGCTGGGGGGATGGTGACTTTGCCAGGTGACATCATTTGTCCAGATGAGATCTGGTGCTATTTAAGCTTTCACCCAGCTCCGAAGAGGGACTGTGAGTTTGACAGGGATTTACTGCCAACCCCCAGTACTTACATCATCTGCCCCATCTACTTCTGGCAAGTCTACGTCGTCGTCTCCCCCCATGTTGTTCATCATCTGCTCGGGGAGAGAAAGGCACCATCACCAGGGGGAAGCCAAAAAACACCCTCCATGTGAGTGAGGACAGCACCCCACCACCAAAAATAGCTCAAAACAGCTCAAAACTCTAACCAACAGCTGCCCATTGTCAGGGAATTGCAGAAATTACAAGGGCAACATGCAAAAACATGTAAATTAATTGCCTGGCACCAAGCTGGCATCTACAATGGGATAAGTTCATTTTCTCTCTGCCAGGAAACACAAACCCCCCATCCTGCTGATGGCCACAGCTTGGAGCCAGAGCCTGCACCCAGGAGGAGGAGGAAGGCCAAGGAAGATGACTCTTCCTCAGCTGCCAGCCCCTGCCTGCCCCCCCCACAGGGTGAAGCCCAAACCTCCCATACCTCGGAAAAGCGATCAAAATTGGACATGTCTTCATCTGAATCATCTTCCCAGTCTTTCCAGTTGTTGAAGTCCACGCTGAGCCAGTTGAGCTGCAGATCAACACGAGAAGTTATTTAAGGACAAGCAAGTAACGAGCTGCTGCTGTTAGAAAAGGAAGGTTAATAAGAACTGCCAGATCAGAAGGCACAGCAAGCGACCCATTAACTGCTACATCATTTAAATATGACCCAAATATTAAAAAAAGATTTAAAAACCAGGAGAGGCAACAGGCCCCGGCCACTGAGGAGCCCAAACCCACCTTTGCCCTCTCTTTTGTTAACCTTGGCCATGCCTGACCAGATTCTCCTTTTCGTAAACAACACAAGATAGATCTGTCTGTTCTTTTATGCTTTGATTCCTGAAAAAGAGCAAGTATCTGTTAAGCACAACCATCACAAACCTGCACCAGGAACTGCTCACATTAAGATTTAAGCCATCAACTCATTCTCTGTCCTGAAAAATACCATCCAGAGACACGGGTTTAAGCACACTCTTAGGGCCTAAGGACCAATTTGCCTTCAATTCTGGCAGAAGGGATGGTGTTTTTCAGGGTACAGCACCAAGAACATAGCAAGGGGAGAGTCAAGAGGATACTTACATTTGGATCAATATTATTAAAAAGGTCAATTTCGTTTAAATGTTTAAAGTTATCACTTCCTCCAAGACAACTGTTGAGAGAGAGAAAAAAAAACAACAAACTTGTGTTTAGCAGGAAATGTCTTAAAGAAAAAAATATGCTTCATTCACAGAGGTGAATCCCACCCCCTCCCCGAGCCTTCAGGTGCTCACCTGAACGTAAGTTTGGATTTTTCAAAATTTACATTAACATCTTTACTGTCTTCCACGCAAAACTCAATAAAGACGTAGTCCCTTCGGTCGTACCACTTCGCAGAAGCAGGCTGCCTGCCGAGAGACCATTGCAGACAAGTTCAAGTCAAGTTTTGCATCTTTCAGCAAAACTAAAGAGTTTTAAAACTCACTTTTTGGTGCCGCCAGGAAACCCGACGGTGCCTTTCCTCGTTTTCTCCCGATACACAACTTTGATTTTTAGTTTTTTTATTGCATCTAGAGAAGTTTAATTAAGACTTCTTACTGTTCTTAAAAGCTGCACTACTGTCTTTTAATAATAACCTTTAAAAGATGTTTTTCCAGCCTTAAACAAGCTGTGATACAAGACATTCCATGTGCGACGCCCCCAAAAAGCTGGTGCTGCTGTTCCCCAAAGTGATCAAACCCTGAGACTGAAATAAACCCTACAACAACCCAAAATTATGACAACCTTCTCAAGACGAGCCACTACAGGCAATGGCAAAGTTTCAGTCACCTCCAACAACAGACTTCCTTATGCTTTTTGTCACCCAAAGAGCCAAAACCCCAGAGCGCAACCACCAAAAAAAGCTCACTTTTGGGCCATTGATACTAATAAAAATATGGATTATTTGACACTTCTGCTGTGTGCAAGCCCCAGCTGAAGTCAGTACCACTGTGGGAGCAAAGAATCACTGTTCTGACACGGTCCTACAGCCTCCTACATCCACAGACTCCAACTCCCCTGCTCTTGGGGATCCTTCTGGCTTTCCACAACCACCACAACCAGTGTCCAGGGACTGGTGGGGGTTCACAGTTCCACGTGGGGCCACTCTGTGGGCTCTGCTACTCTTCTGGCAGCTCCAGCCAAGCCCCAAACCGCTCCTCTGGGCCCCAGGAGGAGGCAAACAGCCACTCAAACCCCGCTGTTGCCAAGGCACAGGAGACGCGGACGCTCCTCGCTTGGGCTGTTTCCAGAGGGGCAAGATCAAAGCTGGGATTTATTTCCTGGCTCATGCCCCAGCAGAGAAGACCTCAAAGACCCACCAGTGAGTCAGGCTGAAGTGCTCTGGGCTGAAGGGCCACTTGCCCTGGTATTTATGGCACCTACGGGTGCCATAAAGCACATGGGGACACAAAGTTGGGAAGCTAAAGCACATGGGGACACAAAGGAAGCCAAGTTTCCCACCTGGGGGTGACAGAGGGGCTTCCACTGCAGCCCCCGAGGAGGGGACATCTGCCCTCAGAGCATCACAGCGCAGTCACCTGACCAAGGAGTAATTAACTGCTCAGAACCTTCATTAAGGTGATCATTGCTAAACTTTCAGAACAGATTTTGACTCACCCGATCATCAACCAGTTCAACTCTTGATCTCCCAACTGTGAGACATTATTACTCCCCAAGTGCTGCATTGCTCTCCGGAGAAACCCCTCTCCCTGCCCCATGGCCCCCCTCCTGCCCCACAGCTCCCTGTGCCTGGGGGGGGTCAAACCCAGTCCCTCCTCAGCAGTTTGGGTGCACAGACTCTGGTGCCAGCTCCAGGAAAGGCCACAACAGCAGAAAAAGCAGCAGCACCTACTTATTCAGGTACAGAAAATGATCCCAGAGTAGCAATTTTTCTTACTATGGTATTTTTAATTCCTTATTGGACACAAGTACCATCCTCTAATAGGGACTGAAAGACTCTGAGGTGAAAAAAGAAGCTGCAAAACACCCCGCTCTGTTCCCTCTGCCTTTGGTGCTGCGCAGAGCCATTTCTCACACTGCTGGAAGGAAGAAATCCCACGGCGTGGAACCGGGTACATGGCTCAAACTGGCGTTACCAGAACAGAAATCCCAGTGTCCCCGCTCACCACGATGGCCCTAACACTTCACAAACGTTTTTTCAATGTCAATGGAGATATCTCCAGCCTCCCCAGGGAGCTGCTCACGCTCCTCCTCAGCCTTGAAGCGTTGGCTTGGCCGTGACCTTGGCATCTTTGCCAAAATCAGGGGGTTTAAGGCACCAAAACGGCCCGTTCCCAGCACTTCCAAACATCCCTAGAGCTGAGGGAGCCTCGTGTGCCCGTGGGCTACCGAGAGGAGGGAAGGAGATCAAAGAAAAATGCACTAGAAACAAGAATTATGTTTGAACGTTGAATGTATGCTGCCTCCCCGGATATTCAGTCCTCACCACCCTGACCGTGCCTACTCTAATTAAAGCCTCTCATTCTTCTTATCTGGTTTTCAAATCTCTCCTCCTCCTCCCAAAGGGAGGATGGGAAAAAAAAAAAAAACCACCTTCCTTCAGCTGCTTGAGTCAGGACCTACCCTTCAAACCAGTAGCGCAGGACGCGCCGGGACCGCGAACCCGAGCGAGGGACGGGATGGAAGTCCCAGATTTGGTTTGTGATCCCTGCCCACACCCCGACTCCAAGGAGACCAACGGTGAAACGCACACGTGCTCCAAGCCCTTCAGAGCAACAGCTCCCCTATTCCCACAAAAAGTCTTCTCTTTTCCTACAGGCGCCGAGAAACGCTGCTGGGACTCCTTGAGTTGACCCAGAGCCCAAAATTTGCTCTTTTTTGCTCCACCAAACTCATCCCCCGGGACCTCGGCCTCGTGCCAAGAGTCCCAGCCCCGGGAACGCGCTTCGGTTACGTATCATCCCGATGGGATTGAGATTTCTTTGGAAGAGAGAAGTTAAATGTGCCACGGCAATAAATCATGGCAGACGTCGAGTGGGGAACAGCCCCAGGAAGGATTTCTTCTCTCAAATCTAAGCTTTGCTGCCACCCACGCCTTTCGGTGACTTCCTAAACAGCCACGGCCACCGCACATCTGCATCCGACCACGTCTTCCAGCCACCACCTTCAGAAGACAATCCCCAGAGCAGGATTGTAGAACAGGTTCCAGAAGCTTCACAGCAGCACGTCCAGGCTCAGCTTCACCCCAGAGGCCTCACGGCTCCGTCCGACCCACGGGGGGCTCACATGGGGGCCCCAGCCACACTGTGGACACCTCCGTCTCCAGCTTTTGTCACAGGAGCAGCTCCGGACGCGCCGATCTCCAGCTGAGTCTCAGGTGTGACCGTTGGTGGCTTCAGTGTGATCCCAAACCCATCCTCGTGCTTCCTCGTCCACCCGGCTTTGTTTCCTGGGAAGTATCCTGACAGGCTGGAGAGGTGGGCCCAGGTGAACCTCATGAGGTTCAACAAGAGCAAATGCAAGGTTCTGCACCTGGGCCGGAACAATCCTCACCACCAATACAAACTGGGGGGTGAGGGATTGGAAAGCAGCCCTGAGGAAAGGGACTTGGGGGTGCTGGTGGAGGAGAAGCTGGACAGGAGCAGGCAGTGGGCACTCACAGCCCAGAAGGCCAATCCCATCCTGGGCTGCATCAAAAGCTGCGTTGCCAGCAGGTCCAGAGAGGGGATTCTGCCACTTGACTCTGCTCTGGTGAGACCTCACCTGGAGTCTTGTGTGCAGGGCTGGAGCCCTCAATAGAAGAAGGACATGGACCTGATGGAGAGGGTCCAGAGGAGGGCCACGAGGATGATGGAGCACCTCTGCTCCGAGGACAGGCTGAGGGAGCTGGGGTTGTTCAGCCTGGAGAAGAGGATGCTCCGGGGAGACCTAAGAGCAGCCTTCCAGTACCTGAGGGGGGGCTACAGGAAGGCTGGGGAGAGCCTGTTTAGAAAGGGCTGCAGTGACAGGACGAGGGGCAATGGCTTCAAGCTGGAGGGGAACAGCTTTAGACTGGAGATGAGGAGAGGGTTCTTCACTGGGAGGTGGTGGAGCACTGGGACAGGTTGCCCAGGGAGGTGGTTGAGGCCCCTTCCCTGGAGATATTCAAGGGGAGGCTCGATGGGGCAACCTGGTCTAGTTGGGGGTGTCCCTGCTGACTGCAGGGGGGTGGGACGAGATGCCCTTTGGAGGTCCCTTTGGAGGCCTGGGCAATTCTATGATTCTATGACAATTCCTACAGTTTGAGGACACTGCAGAAATCATCTGCTGAACGAGATATTCACCCCCAGCCAGCACCGAGAAACCTGTTTTACGTAACGAGTTTTACTTTCATTTATACACCCTGGAAAGGCGCCTTTTTTTTTTCTTTTAAAAATTAAAAAAGAAACTACTTTCAGACTATAGACAATTGTAGGCAGGATGTAGTAGCACTGCTGTTTCACCATGATGGATTCCACAGGCATTCAACGGAAAACTCCCAACTTTAGTGCATCCTTCTTGTTTTCAGTCACGTTAAGGCAAAGCAGCCCCACGAGATCCAGAAGAACCACCCCAAAGCAAAGGCCCTTGTGGGGATGGGGAGGGGGGGGAGCAGCCAACGCGTCCCCCCCCCCAGGGCACATCAGTTCTGGCCAAAAAAATCCCTCCGAGAGGTGCCACCAGCCTCTGGTTTCAGCCAAACCTGGGGAAATCCAGCCCGTCGGCGGGTAACTGGCTCTGTAAGAGCCACATTTCCCTCCCAAAAAGCATCATTCTGCCAAGTTCAGCTCCACCGGGAGAGAACACCGGAGCTGAGCTCTGCCGGTAACGGCACCCACCGGTTTTGGGTCACGGAATTCAATAGAATTACAATGAAAGCAGCTAATTAATTAGGGCTCCCGGCGCGGAGGCACCTCGGGGCGCGGGTTTGGGCTCCGGAGGGGAAACCCCGGCAGCTCTCCCCGCTCCACCGGGGTCACCGCGGGCAGGGCCGGTGCCGGGGCTGCCCGGTGGGACGCTACCGGCCCCGTAGCGCCCGGGACGGCGGCACCGGGAGGGGGCCGGGGGGTTCCTGCGGCCCCAACACGCTCCAGAGGCGGCTCCTGGGTTTGAGAACGGGGAGGCGGGAGACGAGCACCGCGCCCGCACCCCGGGATCTCCTACTTACCGGGGACTCCTCGCGGTTGAGGAGGGCGCCAGGACCGTTCAAACCGCGCGGCAACGCTCAACGGCCCCATCCCGGGCGGCACCGGCACCGGGCCGGGCCCTGCCCGCCGAGGGCCGGGCCTTGGCGGGGCCGCTCCGCCTCGGCCCCATTCATTCCCCGACACCGGGACCCTCCGCCGCCGCGGCGGGGGCGGCGACGGGGGCTCCGGTTGCCTTTAAACCGGGGCAGAAACACCCGAATGCGGCGCGGCCGAACCGGGGCGCTCCGCGGGCGGCTACCGGGGCAGGCCCCGACCCTACCGAGCCCCCCCCCCGCCCCG
>NW_015091166.1:59247-66265 GCF_001431845.1 Calidris pugnax
GTCCGCTTTGAGGAACACAGCGGCGACCTCCCTCCGACACCGGGGAAAAACGCGCTCTCAGAAGCCCCCGGTGTCTGAGTTAGTGCGGCCGGTACCGGGCCTCGGGGTCCCGGTGTCAGGACTCGGGGTCCCGGTGTCAGGACTTGGGGTCCCGGTGCCAGGACTCGGGGTCCCGGTGCCAGGACTCGGGGTCCCGGTGTTTCCCAGCCCCCCCCGGGTGCGGGGAGGAGGAGGAGGAGGAAGACCAAGACCAACCCAGTCCCACCAGGGTTATTTCATACCATTAACAGCACATTTAATAGAAATTAGGAAGTTTCCTGCCTTCTCTCTCCCCCTCGGTGGCTGCCACCCCCAGACCCCCCTGCCCGGTACCGGAGCCCTCAGCCCTTCCCTACCCCCCCCGGATCCGGAGCCTCCCACCGTGCCTGGGGACCGGCTTCTGCTGGGAATGGGCTGGGGCTGGTCCTCCTGTTGGCATCGGGATCAACAGTGGTTCTATAGTGTTATTAATTAAGTCTTATTCTAGTAAATCCGTTCATATTTCAGCCCTCGGGTTTCTTTGGGTTTTTCTCTCCCAATTCCCCTTCCCTGGAGGGGTCGTTAGGGAAGAAATGAATTGTCTGAACAATAATAAATTGTTGTGGGTTCCTCAAACCAGAACCGTGTCTGGGGGGGTGATCCCCCCCTCCACCAGCTCCAGGGGGGCCCGGCCCGAGCGCAGCCCCTTCTGCCACAGGGAGGGTGACACGGAGGGACAGACCTGGATGGATCCCAGTCTCCTGTCCCTCAGGGTGCACCGTGTCCCCATCCATCCCTGCCCCATGGCCATGGGGACATGAAGAGCTCAGGGTGATGGCAGGGAACCCCCCAAGGGGAAAGAGGGAGGTGACACCCCACAGGGGACCCCTCCTGTCACCTACAGAGGGAGACGGCCCGGGCTGAGCTCGATGTCCCAGGGCCCCCTCCCATAAAAAAGACATTGAGGTGCTGGAGCGGGTCCAGAGAAGGGCGACAAAGCTGGTGAGGGGTCTGGAGAATAAGTCTGATGAGGAGAGGCTGAGGGAGCTGGGGGTGTTCAGCCTGGAGAAGAGGAGGCTGAGGGGAGACCTTCTTGCTCTCTCCAACTCCCTGAAAGGAGGGTGTAGAGAGATGGGGGTCGGTCTCTTCTCTCAAGTCACAGGCGACAGGACAAGAGGAAATGGCCTCAAGTTGCGCCAGGGGAGGTTCAGGCTGGATATTAGGAAAAATTTTTTCCCTGAAAGGGTTCTCAGCCCTTGGAATGGGCTGCCCAGGGAGGGGGTTGAGGCCCCATCCCTGGAGGTGTTCAAAAGCCGGGTTGATGTGGTGCTGGGAGGTCTGGTTTAGTGATGATGCTCCTTGTTTGTTGTGGGGGTGTCTATTTTTGTCAAAATTAGGTTGACGGTTGGACAAGATGATCTTTAAGGTCCCTTCCAACCTAGAAGATTGATTCTGTGATTCTGTGAGGGTGCTGGCTCCAGGGCCCGGGGGCGCCCAGCCTTGGGGCCAGGAAGGAAATGAGGGAAGGGGCAGGTGCTCTTCCTCTGGGGTGGGACACGGGACAGGGTATCGCCCAGATCTTCCCGGGAGGAAGGCTCCACCCTGGGGCCTCGGCGACCGGGGGAAGGGGAGGGCAGCAAAACCAACAGAGAGCAGAAAAGCGTTTCACCAACAATAAGCCACAACTTTTATTAATTGATAGAAATAGTACAAATTTTAAATTTAGTTGCATTTGACTCTGCTCTGAAACACCAAAAAAGGCTCCTCTCTCTGGCAGCTACATCGTCAACTCCTGCAAAGAGAAGGAAGAGGCCGGTCAGGAGCTGGCACCGAGCCCCACACCGACCCACGGCGGCTGCGGGGGGGAGACAGAGACATCCCTGTCCCACCCCGTGCATTCCCCGGGGAGCAAACCCCTCGCTCTCCCTGCCCCCTGGGGCAGACACTCACCATTATGGCATTTACAATATCGTTACTGTTGTTCTTCAGGGCACGGACCGCCTTCGCTCGCGACACGTTCGCCTGCGACATCACCAGCTCGATGTCCTTCACCTCCACGCCGGTTTCGTCAACCTAAAGGAGACAAGAGCCCGGGATACACCTCAGCTCCACACGTGCCTGGAGTCTGGGTTGGGGCAGCTCCACTCAGGCCACACAGATGAAGCTGGGAGACAAAAGTGGGCACTGCCCAGCCCTGGGGACGGTCCCTGGCAGTGCCCAGGATCAGATCCTCCAGGGAGAGGACCCTGCACTCTCCCTTTGCCATCACAGCAAAGATGTGGATGAGGGTAAGAAAACTACAGCTCTTAACAAACTCTGCTGTTCACAGGACACGTGTTACCGCAGCAGATCTGCGCCCCAGCCCGGCAGAGACAGGCTGGGGGAAGGCATTACCTCCTCTTCCTCGCTCTCCTCCTGCACGGTGGGGGTTTGTGTGTTTTCTTGGATGTTTGAAACAGCTTCTCCTTGCACTTTGAACTTTTCGGCAGCTGCCAGCTGGGCCTGCTGGGACAGGTCTTCGATCTGGAGGAGGGAAGAAGCGTATGTGAGGCCAGCCCTGCAGAGCGGGACGCCAGGGCACAAGCTCAGAGCCCCCACAGCTCTGCCCCACAGCCCAGCCCTCGGCACGGACCCCACGTCCATTAAACCATTTCTGTTGAACGTCTTTATTGACGATCTCGATAAGGACATAAGGTGTAACATCAGCAAGTTTGCAGATGACACCAAGTTAAGCAGGAGTGGTGACTCCCAGGAGGAGAGGGAAGCTTTGCAAGAGGATCTAGATAGATTGGATCACTGGGCCAATGAGTTTCAACAAGGGCAAGTGCCAGGTCCTGCACTTGGGCCACACCAACCCCCTGCAGCGCTACGGGCTGGGGGAAGTGTGGCTGGAGCTGCCTGGAGGAAAGAGACCTGGGGGTTCGAGTTGCCAAACGGCTGAATATGAGCCACAGTGTGCCCAGGGGGGCAAGAAAGCCAATGGCATCCTGGCTTGTATCAAAAATAGTGTGACCAGCAGAAGTAGGGAGGTGATTGTGCCCCTGTGCTCAGCACTGGGGAGGCCACAGCTCGAGTGTTGTGTCCAGTTTTGGGCACCTCAATCCAAGAGAGATCTGGAGGTGCTGGAGCGAGGGCAGAGGAGGGCAACGAAGCTGGTGAGGGGGCTGGAGAATAAAATCTTATGAAGAGTGATTGAAAGAGCTGGGACTGTTTAGTGTGAGGAAGAGGAGGCTGAGGGGAGACCTCATCACTCTCTACAACTCCGTGAAAGGACACTGTAGAGAGGTTGGTGCTGGTCTCTTCTCACAGGTCATTAGTGACAGAAGGAGAGGGAACGGCTTCAAGCTCCAACAGGGGAGGTTTAGATTGAACATTAGGAAGGAATTTTTCACCCAAAGAGTGGTCGGGCGTTGGAAGAGGCTGCCCAGGGAGGGGGTGAAGTCCCCATCCCTGGCTGTGTTTAAGGGCTGTTTAGATGCAGTGCTGAGGGCCATGGTGTAGGGGAGGACTTTGTAGAGTAAGGGAGATGGTTGGACTCGATGATCCCAAGGGTCTCTTCCAACCTGGACCATTCTATGATTCTATGATCCCTTGGGGGGGACCCGCCACGGCGCAGGGGTGGGGAGGAGGAAGCCCAGCGGCGCGGCCCCGCTGCGGCCAGCGTGGATGAAGGGCTGCCAGGCACCGCGCAGTCAGCTCACCTTCGCTTCACCAAAGACTATGTAGGTGTCTGACGCCGGGCTCTTGTACACGTCTGGCTTTGTGATGACAAAGAGGATGTTCTTCGATTTCCGGATGGTGACTCTGGTTACTCCCGTCACCTGGCGAAGGCCCAGTTTAGACATTGCCTGAAAAACAGGAGAAAAAGTGAAGGGAGGGAAAGGGGAGTCGCTGAGACAGCCCAGCCCTTGAAAAGATACGTCCACTCATCCCTCTCCAGAGCCCTGGGTGCAACGATCACTGTGCTCATGCAACCTAAAATGTGCATTTTCCTGCTGCAGAGCATTCCTGGCCTTTCAGCTCGACACCAGCTCTACTCCCAGGATTGGTGACACCCACAGCATGACCTCCAGCTCCTCCAGAGGCAAGATTTTGCCCCTAAACGGGGGGACACCCCCCTGCCTGGGGGCCTGACAGGGGCAGGATGTTGCACAGACCTCCTGCAGCTCCCGAACGCCCGGCTGGTACCGTCCCGGGGTACGGTCAGGACCCTGAACAGGGTCATGGGGTGAAAACCCCAGCACTTTGGGGACCCCGAGGCAAAGCTCAGCCAGCCCCGGGCAGGTTGTTTGCTGTGCAAGGGCTGGGTCCATCCTCCATCCCACCTCACCTTCCGCGCTTTCTTTTCGCTCCGGCTCTGTTTGGCTTTGCTAACGGGTTCTTCATCTATTTCAGCTGCTGCTGCAAGCTGCAAAGAGAGAAAACAAGAGGGACCCGTGAGGAACCCGAGGTTGGAAGCACCAGCAGGGACCCTGCTGTGCCCTGGGACATGCCCTTACCTGTGCCTGCTGCGTCGTGGCCTGTGTAGAGTCTTGCTCTTCGAGCTCTGGTACGGATTCATCGCTGTCGGACTCTGTTCCGGACCCTGCAGAAATACACACACGTCACTCTTTCCAGCTCAGATGTGTCGGGGGGACACAGCAAGATCCAAGAACCACGCGGCTTCGGTGTAGCCATTGCTGCTGGGGGTTCCCAGTGCAGTTCCCAGTCGCCGTGGTGAAGCAGTATCTGGTGGAAGGGGCTCTTTTTAACCCTGCGACCCCCAATGCCATCAGCAGCAGCGGGTGGCACAAGAATCATAGAATGGTCCAGGTTGGAAGAGACCCTTGGGATCATCGAGTCCAACCATCTCCCCTACTCTACCAAGTCCTCCCCTACACCATGTCCCTCAGCACTGCATCTAAACGGCCCAAAAACCCAGCCAGGGATGGGGACTCCCCCCCCTCCCTGGGCAGCCTCTTCCAACGCCCGACCACTCTTTGGGTGAAAAATTCCTTCCTAATGTTCAATCTAAACCTCCCCTGTTGGAGCTTGAAGCCGTTCCCTCTCCTTCTGTCACTAATGACCTGTGGGAAGAGCCCAGCCCCAACCTCTCTACAGTGTCCTTTCAAGGAATTGTAGAGAGTGATGAGGTCTCCCCTCATCCTCCTCTTCCTCACACTAAACAGTCCCATTGCCTCTTCCCAGCACCCTGACCGTGGTGGGGGCCGGATGCCAGAGCCCCCACGGGTGCCTGGTGTCTCGCTCTGAACGCCAAGTCCCCCCAGTGCCCCCAGGGGAGTCAGTGCCCCCCCAGCCTGACCCGCTCCCCGTTTGAGGCACGGCACTGGCAACCCAGCTCGGGGACGAGCACAGGGTGGCACTCCCTGGGTGGTGGATCAGCAGGAACCAGTGCTGAGGGGGACTCCCTGGGCTCCCCTTGAACCTGCATGGGCAGCAGGAGCTCAGACACGCACCGAAACCAGCCCCGATTCACCGAGGGGAGGCTGCACCTTCCTGGCACCTCGCTACGGGGGATGACCTGCAATTACCTTCAAACCCCCCATCAGGGAATGGCATTTTGGATGCTCAGGGTGGCCTCTTTGCCAGGTCCTGAGAGCTGCCAGAGCCGGGGAGGCTCAGTTGGCTCCTGCGCCAGCGCTGCAGTGCCACCATTAGCTTGCGAGCCACGGCACGGCCAACTCCGACCACGCGGAGCCTCCAGGCTCGGAGGAGGCCACAGAGTGACCACGACACCCTCTCGTGCAGCCATTACCTGAATTCGGTCCCGTTTCCTTCTCTGGAAAGAGCCTCTTGCCCCACTGAGCGTGCAGGAGCCCGGGGGATCCCAACCCTTCAGGCAGGCAAAGGATTTTCCCCCCGGAGCGTGAGGACGGGCTGGTTTTGGCACCAACACTGCCCACAGCTCCCCTCCGCCGGCGGGGACACACAGGGGGGACACCAAACACACACACCACACGGTAACAGGCACGTGGCAGCTCTTCCCAGAGCCTGTGTGTGAAGAAAGCTCAGGCAACAACCGCAGCGCCCGCGCCACAAGCCACACCGTGCTCCGTGCCCCACAACACGCGTTAGTGACACCGACCCACGCCGAGCCCTGACCTGCCCGGTCCCGTGGCCACGGGGCATCTCCCCTTCCCCGTTCCCCGGCTCACCGGCGGGTTTGGCACCGTTTGGCACGGCTCAGCCTGCCTCCGCCGCGGCAGTTTCGCAGACGACGTGCCCGGACCCACACACCGAGTGACGCGGGGGGTGCCCGCGGCCCCGTCTACGGGTTAGTATCCGGTGGGCAGCCAGTGACACTCCATGCACACGGCAAACCGCGGTGGCAAATACCCTTGTCATTCTTCAGGCCAGGAGGCTTGGCCGGAGGAGGAGGAGGAGGAGGAGGAGGAGCAGGGACCCCGGCGGGGGCCACGGCAGCCCGGGGAGAGAGGTCCACCAGGATGGGCTGCACCGGCGGCTCGGCAGCGGGCAGCTCGGGGGGGATGAGAGGCGGCAGGTCGTCCTCGTCCATGATGGCGGCGCTGACGGGGGCCGCGGCCTTCGAGGGGGGTTTGGTTGGGGACGGGCAGGGGGGGGCCGGTTTGGCGACCTTACCGGGAGGGGGCTGCTGCTTCTTTGCAGGGGGGGTGCTGGATGGGGAGAGGTTCCCCCCCGGGGCAGAGGGAGGAAGGCCTGCGTCTGGTTTCTGGGGAGCAGGGGCAGCACGATCAGGCTTTGGGGGGGCACTAGGAACCGCCGATGGCTTTGGGGGGGCACCAGGAACCGCCGATGGTTTTGGGGGGGCACCAGGAACCCCCGGGGCTGGGGCAGGAGCCGGCTTGCCAGGGGCAGGGGGTGCCTGCAGCCGCTGGCACTGGGGCAGCAGGGGCAGGAGTAGGGGGCACAGCGACAGGGCTGCCCTTGGGAGGCTTTTTGGCTGCAGGGGGGGCAGCTGGAGCTGGTGGAGCCGCTGGCACTGGGGCGGCAGGAGGAGGGGGGGGGGCACCAGGGCCGC
>NW_015091166.1:76009-78316 GCF_001431845.1 Calidris pugnax
TTTGGGGGGGCACCAGGAACCCCCGGGGCTGGGGCAGGAGCCGGCTTGCCAGGGGCAGGGGCTGCCGGGGGGGCAGCTGGAGGAGCTGGTGTGGATGCCCCAGGGCTCTGAGGAGGTGTTTTGGCTGCAGGGGGGGCAGCTGGAGCTGGTGTAGCCGCTGGCACTGGGGCGGCAGGAGTAGGGGGTGCAGCACCAGGGCTGCCCTTGGGAGGCTTTTTGGCTGCGGGGGGGGCAGCTGGAGCTGGTGCAGCCGCTGGCACCGGAGTGGCAGCACCAGGGCTGCCCTTGGGAGGCTTTTTGGCTGCAGGGGGGGCGGCTGGAGCTGCAGGCACTGGTGGGGCTGGTGCCGAGGGAGCAGCAACGGGGCTCTTGGGACCTGCTTTGGCTGCAGGAGGGGCAGCAGGAGCTGGTGGAGATGCCATTGCTGGTGTAGCAGGGGTAGGGGGGGCAGCGACCGGGCTCAGGGGAGCCTCTTTGGCTGCAGAAGGGGCAGCTGGAGCTGGTGGAGCTGGAGCTGGGGCAGAGCCTGGGCTCACAGGAGCCACTTTGGCTGCAGAAGGGGCAGCTGGAGCTGGTGGAGCTGGGGCAGAGGGAGAAGATGGGGCAGGGACTGGGCTCACAGGAGCTGCTTTGGCTGCAGGAGGTGCAGCTGGAGCAGAGACTGGGCTCACGGGAGCCACTTTGGCTGCAGAAGGAGCAGCTGGAGCTGGGGCAGAGGGAGATGGGGCAGAGACCGGGCTCACAGGAGCCACCTTGGCTGCAGAAGGGGCAGCTGGAGCTGGTGGAGCTGGAGCTGGGGCAGAAACTGGGCTCACAGGAGCCACCTTGGCAGCTGGAGCTGGTGGAGCTGGGGCAGAGGGAGAAGATGGGGCAGGGACTGGGCTCACGGGACCTGCTTTGGCTGCAGGAGGGACAGCTGGAGCTGGGGCAGAGGGAGGAACCGGGGCAGTGACCGGGCTCACAGGAGCTGCTTTTGCTGCAGGAGGGGCAGCTGGAGGAGTGACCGGGCTCACAGGAGCTGCTTTTGCTGCAGGAGGTGCCACCGGAGGTGTGACAGGCAGGGAGGTGGCAGGGGCAGAGGGGGCAGCAGGCACAGGAGCTACTGGAGGGGAGACTGGGCTTGTTGGAGCTGCTTTGGCTGGTACTGGGGCAGCACTGGGAGCTGCTGGTGGCACTGGGAGAGAGGCGGCAGCTCCTGGAGAGGGTTTGGCCAGGGAAGGAGCCATGGGAGCTGCCCGAGGATCTGGGCTCCCAGGAGGGGTCCTGGTCACAGAGGGAGGGACAGGATCTCCTGCAGCTGGAGCAGGGCCAGTGGGACCGGTCTTAGCAACAGAAGGAGCAACTGGAACCAGTGGAGAGACTGGAGCACCAGGAGCTGGGCCCTGGGGGGTGGCAGCAGGACTCCCAGGAGGCATCCCAGCCAGCACCAGAGGGGCAGGGGGTGATAATGGGGCCATGGGGGCAGCCAGGAAGACAGGAGGAGAGATGGCACCGTCCGGGGCTGGGCACTGGGGAGGAGCAATGGGGGGCACAGGAGAGGCCGAAGCAGAAGCCAGGGGGGCAGTGCTGCCAGGAGACACCGGTACTGCTGGGGTGGGCACCGATGGTGCTGTCACAGGACAGAGAGGGGGAGAACCCGGGCTCTGGGGACAAGCTGCAGCCTTGGGGGGTGCAGTGGGAGCCGGCAGGAGAGGGGGGGCTGCCCCAAGGGGAAGGGAAAGGGGGGGTAGGAGAGCAGCCGGGGCTGCCCCAGCACCCTGGGCTGGAGCAGGGGCAGCCGAGGCTGCCAGAGGGGCAGGGAGAGGGGCTTGGGGCAGCCCCACGGGGCTCTGAGGGGCAGCAGAGGGGGCAGCTTTCACAGGAGAGGTGAGAGCTGCAGGGGGAGAACCGGGGCTGACGGGGGGAGCGACGGGGGCCACCATCACTGCAGCAGGAGCAGCACCCAGAACGGGAGACACTGGGAGTCCTGGTGACACTGGGCTAACTGGGATGGGCCCTGGAGATCCCGGGGCTGCAAAACCCATCGGGGACTGAGGAACCGGAGGAGGGGAAATGGTAACTGGGACCTGCAGAGCTGGGGAGGGGAGCTGGGGGGGCCCAGAAAACACAGGGATCGCCGCAGCTGGGACCACTGGGGGGGAAACGGGGGCTGGGGGGCCAGCAGGGCTGGGCAGCTCCACTGGGAGAGCCTGACCCACGGGGCCCGGAGATGGAGTCAGAGGTGGGGAATGAGCAGCATGAAGAAGAGCTAAAGGAGAGAAACAGAGTGAACTGATGAGAGAATGGAGATGGGGGGGGGGGGACCCT
>NW_015091166.1:87762-94148 GCF_001431845.1 Calidris pugnax
TGCCCCAGCACCCTGGGCTGGAGCAGGGGCAGCCGAGGCTGCCAGAGGGGCAGGGAGAGGGGCTTGGGGCAGCCCCACGGGGCTCTGAGGGGCAGCAGAGGGGGCAGCTTTCACAGGAGAGGTGAGAGCTGCAGGGGGAGAACCGGGGCTGACGGGGGGAGCGACGGGGGCCACCAGCACTGCAGCAGGAGCAGCACCCAGAACGGGAGACACTGGGGCTGGGAGTCCTGGTGACACTGGGCTAACTGGGAGTTAGCCCGAGAGAGGCAGGAGAGAGCCTGGCTGTTCCCAACAGCACCCTGAACGTCACCCATCACGGGGAAGAGGTGCGGCCTGAGCCAGGGAGGGCAACACCACACGGTGACCTGCGCTCCCCCTGTGCAAGCTGTTAGGGTTTAACAGAACTGCAACCCCCCAGAACAGCAAACTGGTTAATGAGGCACACGAGGTGTTAACGAGGGAGGTGTTAACGAGGGATGAAGGGAGTACCTGGCGATGGCACAGGAGCAGTAACAGGGGCTGCGGGAGGAAGGGCAGCTGGAGCTGAACGGGTGAGAACAACAAGTTTTAATTATTAAGGCAAGTTCTGCCAACCCAGAGCACTCACCGTCCTGCTCCCCTGGCACACGCTTTCACAGCAGAGGTGAGAGCTGCAGGGGGAGAACCGGGGCTGACGGGGGGAGCGACGGGGGCCACCAGCACTGCAGCAGGAGCAGCACCCAGAACGGGAGACACTGGGGCTGGGAGTCCTGGTGACACTGGGCTAACTGGACTGGGCCCTGGAGATCCCGGGGCTGCAAAACCCATCGGGGACTGAGGAACCGGAGGAGGGGAAATGGTAACTGGGACCTGCAGAGCTGGGGAGGGGAGCTGGGGGGGCCCAGAAAACACAGGGATCGCCGCAGCTGGGACCACTGGGGGGGAAACGGGGGCTGGGGGGCCAGCAGGGCTGGGCAGCTCCACTGGGAGAGCCTGACCCACGGGGCCCGGAGATGGAGTCAGAGGTGGGGAATGAGCAGCATGAAGAAGAGCTAAAGGAGAGAAACAGAGTGAACTGATGAGAGAATGGAGATGGGGGGGGGGGAGCCCTGGTCTCCCCCCAGCCTTTGTGCCAGCTTCTGGAGCTGCAGACAAACATCCCCCAGGACCTGCCAGGCCCAGCACAGACTGGGATGTCCATCTGCCTCTAGAAACCAGTTTACAGAGAACACTGTGCTGGCATGCGAGCTAAACTGAGGGGCACGAGTGACAGAATTAAAAAACCTCGATGCCAGGATCAGTAATTGCCACCCCAGGTTTGTGGCCAAATCCCTGGCACGGCAGGGGTTGCCACCACCTTCGTGGGGGGGCTGCTCCTGATCCTGGGAGAAATCTGGGCTGGGGAGAACAGGGGGGTGATGAGGACCCATGTGAGGATGGGAAGGAAAAGTCAAATTTTAACACACAGGCATGCGGAACTGTTCCAGGAGCGGGCAGAGGGCAGCCCCTCTGGGCAAGGCAGGTGCCCTTTAGGGACAAGGACACCGAGGCACAGGGGGGGTGGCATCACCCACACCGAGGGGCTGGGACCCTAAATCCTGGCTGCCACTGAATTTCACTGAATTTTCGAGTTGGAAGGGACCATAGAGATCATCTAGTCCAACTCCCCTGCTGAAGCAGGATTGCCCAGAGCATGTTACTCAGGAGCATCCAGGCGGGTCTTGAAAATCTCCAAGGAAGGGGACTCCACACCCTCCCTGGGCAGCCTCTGCCAGGGCTCTGCCACCCTCACCGTGAAGAAGTTTCTCCTCATATTTGAGTGGAACCTCTTCTGGTCCAACTTGTGCCCGTTGCCCCTCGTCCTCTCACTGGGAACCACTGAAAAGAGTCTGGTTCCCTCCTCCTTCAACCCACCCTTGAGATACCACACGGTGACCTGCGCTCCCCCTGTGCAAGCTGTTAGGGTTTAACAGAACTGCAACCCCCCAGAACAGCAAACTGGTTAATGAGGCACACGAGGTGTTAACGAGGGAGGTGTTAACGAGGGATGAAGGGAGTACCTGGCGATGGCACAGGAGCAGTAACAGGGGCTGCGGGAGGAAGGGCAGCTGGAGCTGAACGGGTGAGAACAACAAGTTTTAATTATTAAGGCAAGTTCTGCCAACCCAGAGCACTCACCGTCCTGCTCCCCTGGCACACGCTTTCACAGCAGAGGTGAGAGCTGCAGGGGGAGAACCGGGGCTGACGGGGGGAGCGACGGGGGCCACCAGCACTGCAGCAGGAGCAGCACCCAGAACGGGAGACACTGGGGCTGGGAGTCCTGGTGACACTGGGCTAACTGGGAGTTAGCCCGAGAGAGGCAGGAGAGAGCCTGGCTGTTCCCAACAGCACCCTGAACGTCACCCATCACGGGGAAGAGGTGCGGCCTGAGCCAGGGAGGGCAACACCGGTTTGACCAGTGTAACCAGCACCGTAACCGGCACCGCTGCCAGTTGGGAGAGCAGAACCAGCTCTGCCACACACCCACCCTTCAGCAGCTCCAGCCCCACACCTGGCATCCACCCCAAAACGCAGAGGCAGCACGTCCCAGCTGGTGGGGAGGACGAGGGGACAGCAACCGGGTGGCTGCTGAGGAGAAGCCACAACCCTGGAGCCCAAACACAGTCCGGGTGGCAGAGGCTGCATGGCATTGAGGGAGGAAGAGTCTCCTCCTGCCCCCCCGTGGGGCACTGGCTGTCCCCCAGCAGCCACATTCCACTCCACATGGGTCATCCACCCACCCACAGCAGGGCCAGCCCTGCCCGTGTGCCCATGTGGGGCAGCAATACGTGTGTGCGACTCACCGCAGCCTCCCCTCTGGGTGTCGTCCCTTTCTTTGCCCCAAGAAGGTGCTTCTAATGCCCCATTTCCCCAACCCCATCCCAAAAACACAGTGTGGTGGGAGGAGACAGGCACCAGCCCGGAGCTGGGCAGCCACTCAACGAGTGCCGGACGCCAGCGCCTCGTGCCAACGGGCACCAGGATGTTTCCTGTGCCGGGGAACTCACTGGTGCCTCAAGAAGGAACGACAACTCCTGCCAAGAGCTGAGCTGGTCCTGAGCTTGTCACAGGACGGGTGACAACAGCCTGCTCCTTTACCCCTGCCAGCTCTGCCAGCTCCTCCTCCACGGGCACCGTTCCAGGACACCCCTGCGATAGGCACGATATTCCCAACTCACCGTAGCTCCGCTGACGGCTCCACCTCCGCGACGGAAGGTGACACACAGGACCCTCCACGAGCACACACCATTTTCCAGGGCTCCCCACCTGAGAGCTGAGCCCCCCCCTGCACTGCTGGGTTAGAGACCAGCCTGCCCGACCCCACCAGCTTTCCACGGAGCAGCCCGACCTCCAAAGAGTAAGATGAACGTCAAAGGAGGCCGATGGCTCCCACACACGGGGTGATTCCCTGCCCTGAGCCAGCACCCCCGGCTCCTCTTGTGCTGCAGGAACAGCTCAGCAGAGAGGGGGTAACAACCATAGAATGGTCTAGGTTGGAAGAGACCCTTGGGATTTCACTGAATTTCACTGAATTTTCGAGTTGGAAGGGACCATAGAGATCATCTAGTCCAACTCCCCTGCTGAAGCAGGATTGCCCAGAGCTTGTCAGAGCACGTTACTCAGGAGCATCCAGGCGGGGCTTGAAAATCTCCAAGGAAGGGGACTCCACACCCTCCCTGGGCAGCCTCTTCCAGGGCTCTGTCACCCTCACCGTGAAGAAGTTTCTCCTCAGATTTGAGTGGAACCTCTTCTGGTCCAACTTGTGCCCGTTGCCCCTCGTCCTCTCACTGGGAACCACTGAAAAGAGTCTGGCTCCCTCCTCCTTCAACCCTCCCTTGAGATACTTGTAGGCATTGAGAAGGTCTCCCCTCAGCCTTCTCTTCTCCAGACCAAAGAGTCCCAGCTCTCTCATCGAGTCCAACCATCTCCCCTACTCTACAAAGTCCTCCCCTACACCATGTCCCTCAGCACTGCATCTAAACGGCCCTTCAACACAGCCAGGGATGGGGACTCCACCCCCTCCCTGGGCAGCCTCTTCCAACGCCCGACCACTCTTTGGGTGAAAAAGTCCTTCCTAATGTTCAATCTAAACCTCCCCTGTTGGAGCTTGAAACCATCACACACCCCCTTTGCCTCCACCCCAACCCCATGGCTCCTCTGCTGCTGCCCGTGTCGCTCCCCTGGAGCCCCCCATGTCCCCCCAGGGCAGGGGGAGCAGCTTCTTTAACAGCATTTGCTGCTCATGGTCAGACACCATCATTAGAGCCTTGAACAACAGAGCTCCAGGAGGAGAAAAGACACAAGTTGTCACCTGAGACCAAGAGTAAATCTGTCCAGGGAGGGGGGGACCCCAGGAAGTGGCCCCACCCCAGGAATCCCAGCTATTCCTGGAGAGACACCAGAAGCCCCACAGCTCCCCGGGGCCCCCCAGCCCAGCTGTCACCCCGACAGCCGGCACCGGGGGCCACAGCCCCCAGGGAAGCTTTGTGCCAGCAGCTCCTGACCACCAGGAAACCCCCCAACCACCAGGAAACCCCCTGCTTCTCCTGTGCACCCCAAATCCTACAGGCCTTTCAGACAACGCACGGCGTGGCTCCCCCAGGCCGGGTGACAACACCTGGTGACACACTCCCCTGGTGTGTCCCTGCACCCAGGATGGTCACAGAATCACAGAATCTTCTAGGTTGGAAGGGACCTTCAAGATCATCTTGTCCAACCGTCAACCTCATTTTGACAAAAATAGACACCCCCACAACAAACAAGGAGCATCATCACTAAACCAGACCTCCCAGCACCACATCAACCCGGCTTTTGAACACCTCCAGGGATGGGGCCTCAACCCCCTCCCTGGGCAGCCCATTCCAAGGGCTGAGAACCCTTTCAGGGAAAAAATTGTTCCTAATATCCAGCCTGAACCTCCCCTGGCGCAACTTGAGGCCATTTCCTCTCGTCCTGTCGCCTGGGACTTGAGAAAAGAGACCGACCCCCATCTCTCTACCCCCTCCTTTCAGGGAGTTGGAGAGAGCAAGAAGGTCTCCCCTCAGCCTCCTCTTCTCCAGGCTGAACACCCCCAGCTCCCTCAGCCTCTCCTCATCAGACTTATTCTCCAGACCCCTCACCAGCTTTGTCGCCCTTCTCTGGACCCGCTCCAGCCCCTCAATGTCTTTTTTATGGTAGGGGGCCCAAAACTGGACACAGCACTCGAGGTGAGGCCTCACCAGTGCCCAGTACAGGGGGACCATCACCTCTCGGGCCCTACTCCCCACGCTGTTCCTGACACAGGCCAGGATGCTGGTGGCCTCCTTGGCCACCTGAGCACACTGCTGGCTCATCTTCAGCCCACAGTTGACCAACACCCCCAGGTCCTTTTCCATGGGGCAGCTCCAGCCCCTCTGCCCCCAGCCTGGAGTGTCCATGGGGTTGTTGTGACCCCGAATCCCGGTGCCACCCCCCCCCCGGGACAGTGTGAGGGCGACGCAGTGACACTCCCCGGCCCCAAAGTGACTTTCCAACACGGAGCCACACGTTGTCTTCCCAAAACCCCAGCAGCTCCGGAGCACAAAGGGATTGGTGACTCCTCTGCGTGTCTCCAAACGTCCCGGTCACCGCTCGGCCAGACCCCGACCGGGCCACGGCCCTTCTCCTCCCCCCACCCCCCGGTTCCAGGACCCGAAACGGGGCCGTACAGAGCGTGGCTGATGTAACACCCTCCCAAAATTTTGGGACACGAGGGACCGCCACCCTGCACGGCCTGAGGTGGGAAACTGCCAAAAAAACACGGATTTGGGTCGGCCGAAGCGGCACCGAGGCCCCAAATGCCCCGGGGCAGAGCGGAGGGGACCGGGGGGGGGGGCCTCACCCAGCCCCCGGGTCCTCGCCCACCGAGAGCCCCTCCCCGGGCCCCGCGGGGCAGCGGCTCCCCCTTTTCCCCCTTGTAAGGCGACCGAGCGCCCCGAAGCCCGTCGTCCCCGTCCCCCCCCCGCCGTCCCCGGTCTCACCTGTCTCAGCCTGCGGCTGCGGCAGCTCCTGCTCGGTGGCCGGGACGGTTTCTGTCGCTTCGCCGGGCATTTCTGGGGAAAGGGAAAACCCAACAGGCGCGGGCTCGCCGGGGCTCCGGACAGACCGAGGGCGGGCGCCGGTAACTCGCCCTTCCCAAAGCCACCCCCGAGTCCCCCGCCCAGACACCGAACGCCTCCTCCCGGTACCGACAGCTCCTCGGTATCCGGACACCCCGGGCCCAGCGGGACCCGAGCGCCGCACGCCACGGGCCGGTCCCACCCTCTCCTGCAGTCCCACCGGGGCTGCCAACGGGGCGGAGGAGTTGGCCTCCCCCAGCGGCCCTAAGCGAGGCCTCGGCCGCCTCTGCC
>NW_015091166.1:94158-98382 GCF_001431845.1 Calidris pugnax
GCGCCGGGCCGTCCCCGCCGGCCTTCCCGGCGCGATCGCGACCCCAGCGGCGGCCTAAACCGGGCCGCCACCGCCCTCCCCCCTTCCTCCCGGCCCGGCCGCGGCTCCCGAGCGGCGGAGAGCCCCCGAGGCGGCGGATGGCGGCGGATGGCGCCGGCGGGACTCACTGTGCGGGGAGCAGGGCCCAAGATGGCGGCGGAAAGAGACCGAAGGGCTGGAGACGCGACTTCCGGCAGAACGAGCACTTCCGGGGCAGGGGGGCAGTGCCCCGCCGATCGCCTTCCCCCCCACTCCAACGGCCGCGCTCCGCCGTTCCGGGCCCCGGTAGGGCCGGGTGCGGGGAAGGGACCCCCGTGGAAAGGGAGCGGGGGCCTTCGGGGTGCGGGGCTGGGACCCCGTGACCGTGGGGCCTGGCCCCGGAGTGCGGCAGGGACCCCCGGTGCGGCAGGGACCCTACGGGCCGGGGCAGGGCACACTGGGTACCGGGTCGGGCCGCAGATGCAGGCACAGGGTGACCAGAGAAATTTAATGGTCTTTGAGTAGAAAAAGTACAAAATGGGGGAAGGGTCCGTGGGAGAGGGGCAGGGAGCAGGGGTGGGATGGCTGCTGGCTGACGGGGTCCCTGCTCCACGGCACCGGGACCCCCGCGGCCGGCGGCGGAGGTGACGATGGCGGAGGACGAGGACCGGGCCTGCCACTGTGGCCCCCGGCAGCGAATCCTCAGAAGTCTCCCTGGAGGTCTGCGAAGAGGAAAAATGGGAAGTTTTACAGAAAAAAGAGGAGTTTCTGAGAGCCAGGGGCTCCCCACTTTGGGATCCGCCGTCCAGCTCCATCCCTGCCCTGTTCTCACCGCTCCTCTGGAGCAGCTCTCCCCTCCGGGCGCGCTCCATCTCCTCCACGAACTGCTCGAAGACCCGCACGTAGGGCGCCAGGCTCGTCCTCTTGTAATCTGGAGGATTTGGGGAGCTGAGCAGGAGCAGGAGTGGGAGCGGGGCAGTGGGGACCCCCCCAGCACCCCGTCCCTTGTCCCGCTCACCCCGTGTTCGCCGCTTCGGCTCTGTCTCCCCACCGTCCTCCTGCTCCCCGGCGTCACTGGCCACATCCAGCTCGTGGCACAGGGAGCTGCGGGAGAGGGTGGGATGTTGTGGGGCTGAGGGCACAACCGGGACCCCCGGTGCCACCAGGGGGTCAGCCCCGCTCACCCCACTTCAGCTAATTGATGTATCATTGTTAGTGTGATAGTACTAACAAAGAAGCCTTAGTAATAGTGGAGTCTAATAAATTGCCTCCAATTAATCCCCAGAAATGCCCTTGGTCTGTCAAAGAATCCTTGTTCACAGAGCGTTATCCAGGTGAAGAGAAACAAACTGGAACATGGCCTTCGACACAAAAACCCAAAGGGTAGGGGAGTATCAATAAGGCCAAAGAAACCAGTCTGGTAAATCTGCCAAGTAGATGGTAGCAAAGACTCTGAAATAACGTGTACCTTAATCAACTAATCAAAGGCGTGTTTAGGATAATAATTTCGTAGAATAGGTGTATGTGGGCCTTATATGGGAAAAAGTGCAAAATAAACCTGCAATAGGTCAAGCGGTCGGGAAGAATGTGAGCTCCAACTTCTCAGCCCATGAGAAGAGAGAGAGAAACTCAAGCGGCCGGGATAAAGGTATAAAATACCTGAAAGCTAAAAGATCATCGTGCATCTATTTTTGGTGCACCCGATTCAGCGCTTTTTCGTATTAATAAATTATTATTTTTTTTGACCTTTGCTTCGGTGACTTTGTCCTCTTTAAATTCTAAGATGTGAGTCGGTGTTTCTCACCTACCTGATGGTGGGGACAGCGAACGGGTCAAACTGGTCCAGCTTCTGCAGATCCAGGGGCACCGAAATGCGACCTGCAAGAGAGGGGAGTCACGGCCGGGGGTGCCCAGTTGCGGGGGTCCCTATGGGGCGCTGGCCCCACAGGGTGCCAGACCCACCTGTTTTGGGGTGGACGCTAAAAGGGCTCTTCAGCAAGTGCCCGACGCCTTTGCTGACGTTGATGTCGAGGCGGGGGAAGCAGTACTGCAGCATGATCTCCCAGTCCGCGTAGCACACCGGGCTCTTCCCACTCCCCACATTCCGCTGCGGGGACAGGGGTGGGGGGGGTGGTCAGGGGGCAGCGGGGGGGTACGGCAAGGACCCCGGGGCAACCCCACGGCCACTCACCCGCGTCCTCTCCATCCTGCCCTTCAGCAGCTCCCAGCGCTGCACCGAGTCCCGCTTCTTGGGGAGCCAGCACCTTCTCCCAGCTCTCCGGGGTGCCCAGGATGTCCTGACCCACCAGGGCGTACGCCTCGAAGTACTTCTCCACCACGCTGACCGAGTGCCTACGGAGCCAGGAGAAGCTCAGGACCCCCCAGCCGGTGGCCGTTGATGGGGGGGCCGGGCAGGGGGGTCCCCACTGACCTGATGAAGGGGTGGACGGGCTCAGAAATGTTCACTTTCTTCACGGTCTCTGCTCCACCCTGGGGGGGGGACAGAAAGAATCACAGAATCACATGGGGTTGGAAGAGACCTCTGGAGATCATCTAGTCCAACCCCCTGCCAGAACAGGTCCACACAGAGCAGGTTGGACAGCAGTGGTCAGACTCGGGGGGGCGGGCAGGGGGTGCCTAGCCCTCCCCCCCACCATCTACCCACCTTCACCAGGGTCAGGTACTCCACGGCGGCCGCCCGCAGCGCCGGCGACCATTTCCGCACCGCGTCGTCGCACACCCAGCAGTGGACGCCCCTCCGGCCCGAGTACACCCACAGCCGATGCTTCATGCCCAGGTCCTCTGTGAGGGGAACAGTTGGGCTGTGGGGTCCCCCCAAGCCTGGTGGTGCTGCAGACCCCCCCGCTGGGCACCAGCTCACCCCCCACTGCCCCCCAGCCCCATGACAGCGAGGATTCAGCCCCTCCGTGGGGGTCTGAGCGTTCCTGTGGGACAGCATGGTCTGGATATGCCCTCGGATGGGGGTCACGGGGGTCCCTGAGACCCTCACCCACAGCGATGCTGCACCCCCCGCTGCCCCCCAGCCCCATGACAGCGAGGATTCAGCCCCTCCGTGGGGGTCTGAGCGTTCCTGTGGGACAGCATGGTCTGGATATGCCCTCGGATGGGGGTCACGGGGGTCCCTGAGACCCTCACCCACAGGTGATGCTTCATGCCCAGGTCCTCTGCGGGGAGAACAGCCGGGTTGGGGGGTCCACCCAAGCCTGGTGGTGCCACAGACCCCCCCCCCGGGCACCAGCGCACCCCCCGCTGCCCCCCAGCCCCATGACAGCGAGGCTTCAGCCCCTCCTTGGGGGTCTGAGCGTTGCTGTGGGACAGAGCATGGTCTGGATATGCCCTTGGATGGGGGCCACGGGGGTCCCTGAGACCCTCACCCACAGGCGATGCTGCACCCCCCGCTGCCCCCCAGCCCCATAAGAGCGATGCTTCAGCCCCTCCCTGGGGGTCTGAGCGTTGCTGTGGGACAGAGCATGGTCTGGATATGCCCTTGGATGGGGGCCACGGGGGTCCCTGAGACCCTCACCCACAGGCGATGCTGCACCCCCCGCTGCCCCCCAGCCCCATAAGAGCGATGCTTCAGCCCCTCCCTGGGGGTCTGAGCGTTGCTGTGGGACAGAGCATGGTCTGGATATGCCCTCGGATGGTGGTCATGGCGGTCCCTGAGACCCTCACCCATAGGTGATGCTTCATGCCCAGGTCCTCTGTGGGGGGAACAGCCGGGCTGCAGGGTCCACCCAAGCCTGGTGGTGCTGCAGACCCCCCCCAGGCACCAGCGCACCCCCCTGCTGCCCCCCAGCCCCATGAGAGCGAGGCTTCAGCCCCTCCGTGGGGGTCTGGGTCTGTGGATATGCCCTCGGATGGGGGTCACGGGGATCCCTGAGACCCTCACCCACAGGCGATGCTTCATGCCCAGGTCCTCTGCGGGGGGAACAGCCGGGCTGCGGGGTCCACCCAAGCCTGGTGGTGCCACAGACCCCCCCTGGGCACCAGCGGACCCCCCGCTGCCCCCCAGCCCCATGAGAGCGATGCTTCAGCCCCTCCTTGGGGGTCTGGGTCTGTGGATATGCCCTCGGATGGGGGTCACGGGGATCCCTGAGACCCTCACCCACGAGCGCGCGGTCGATGACGCGGACGGCGATGGTCATCAGGGTCCAGCATTTGGAGCAGATCTCAGCCGAGCTGGAG
>NW_015091166.1:98392-98877 GCF_001431845.1 Calidris pugnax
GCGATGCTTCAGCCCCTCCTTGGGGGTCTGGGTCTGTGGATATGCCCTCGGATGGGGGTCACGGGGATCCCTGAGACCCTCACCCACGAGCGCGCGGTCGATGACGCGGACGGCGATGGTCATCAGGGTCCACGTCCGGACATCGTCGTAGTCCGTCATGTCGATATCGAAGACCAGCTCCTTCTCCTGAGGCTGGAAGGCCCCCAGGTGCACCGTGTTGTGCTGGTTGGGCTGTGGGACGGGATGGGCTCAGACCATGGGCTCAGACCCCCCGCTGCGTCCCCCCCGGAGGTCGGCCGGTGCCGGTGCTCCTGGTGGGGGTGCCCGGGACTCACCCGGTGGGAGTAGACGGCCCCGATGTCGATTTTGTAGGGGTTGGTTTTCTGCAGCTCCCGCTCCAGCTCCTGGGGGCTGCCGAAGGACTGGAACCGCACGTAGATGTCGTCCCGCAGCGTGAAGGAGAATTCCCGAAGCTGGAAGTAGTT
>NW_015091166.1:99829-101623 GCF_001431845.1 Calidris pugnax
GTCACCGAGGGAGCCCGGGGTCCAACGGAGGTCGGGGGTTCCCGGGGTCCCGGGGTCCCGGGGCAGAGCGGAGGGGTGCGGGACCCCCCGCTCCGGTTTAACGATTCCCCGACGGCCGCACGGTTGCGACCGGAGCCGTTCCGACCCGGCGGAGCCGCGGGACCGGGAGCAGAGCCCGTAGCCCCGGGCGGGCGGGAGGCGGCAGCAGGCGGAGGGGCGGGACGGGAGGCGCGGCTGCCGCCCGGTAGCACCGGGTGGCCCCGCCGTCCCTCCGCTCCTTGCGCCAGAGCCGAGCCCGCAGCCACACTAATTAATCATTAACAGTGGCGCCGTGGGGCAAGAGCAAAGTCGGTCCGGAGCCGTTCAACCTCCGAGCTCCCGGTCCCGATCACCCCGGTCCCGGTGCCCGAGGATGTGGCTGTACCTGGCGGCGGTGCTGGCGGGGCTGTACCTGCTGCGGCGTTGGCACCGGGAGCGGCAGACGGTGCCGGGGCTCTCGGAGAAGTACGTGCTGATCACGGGCTGCGACAGCGGTTTTGGGAACCTGCTGGCGCGGCAGCTGGAGGCGCGGGGCCTGCGGGTGCTGGCCGCCTGCCTGACCCCCACCGGGGCCGCACAACTGCGGGCGGCCTCCTCGCCGCGCCTGCAGACCCTCCTGCTGGACGTCACCTCCAGCCAGAGCATCGCCGCCGCCGCCGCCTGGGTCCGGGAGCGTGTGGGCGACCGAGGTACAACGGGGGTGACCCCCCTCCCCATCATCATCACCCCCATCACCCCACTGACCCCACTCCCCGTAGGCCGGGGAGTAGGCCCAGCTCACCCCGTCCCCTCTGCCAGGCCTCTGGGGGTTGGTGAACAACGCAGGGATCGCCATCCCCACCGCCCCCAACGAGTGGTTGACCAAGGATGACTTTGTGAAAGTGCTGGACGTCAACCTGGTGGGCCTCGTCGAGGTGACGCTGAGCCTCCTGCCCCTGGTGAAGCGGGCGAGGGGCCGGGTGGTCAACGTGGCCAGCGTGATGGGCCGCGTCTCCTTTTTCGGTGGGGGCTACTGCATCTCTAAGTTCGGTGTGGAGGCCTTCTCCGACAGCCTCCGGTAAGTCTGGCAACCGGTTGGTTTCCCAGTTGGGTTTTTTTGGGCTTTGGCCAGCGGAGCCTCCGTCTGTCAAACCCCTTCCTCCTGGGACCCGAGTGAGCGTGGGCAGAGCTCGCTTGAGCTGCTGCTGAAGCATGAGAGGAGGGGCTGTGGGGGTCCTTAACGCCTGGAGCAGATGCCAGGACCCCTTGTGCCACAGCTGCAGGACTTGAGTCCCACGGGAGCCATCTCCTGCCTGGGGGGGACCCTCTCCTGCCTGGGGGGGACCCTCTCCTGCCAGGGGGGACCCTCTCCTACCACTGGCAGCCTCTGCTCCGCTTCCAGCCGAGCTCACGCAGGGTCCAGGAAAGCAAAGGACTTGGCAGAGCTTTGATTTCATTCCCGTGCCCAGTGGCTTCCCCAGCAGAGGGGGGGGCTGTGGACACTCCGGTTGGCACCTCCTGTCCCGGTGCTGAGCCTCCCCCCGTCGGACCTCGCCCCCCCGTACTGGATTCCTACGGGCAACGGCCCCGCGGTCCTGGGGTTTGCGTTGGCCCCGTCCCAGCTGGACTCACTCAGCAGATGTTTGCTCACACGCCGCCTCCGACACAAACTGGGGTGTCAGGATCCCACTGGACCCCTGGCACGAGGCTGCTGGGCACCCCCCACGGGGGGGCCCCCCCCCCCCCCCCCCGCCCGCCTCCCTCCCCTCCCCCTCT
>NW_015091166.1:101656-106526 GCF_001431845.1 Calidris pugnax
CGACGTGCTGCTCCCGTGTCCCACGGGCCTTTGATCCCTTCCAGGCTGGAGATGCGCCACTTCGGGGTGAAGGTCAGCACGATCGAGCCAGGCTACTTCAAAACCCAGATCACCAGCATCGAGAACATGGAGAAGAATTTTCTTTCCATCTGGGAGAAGGTCCCAGAGGAAACCAAAGCGAGTTACGGGCAGAATTATTTGAAGGAGTGTAAGTACCTCACCTAAGGGGCTAAGGGATTCTCTTTCTCTCCTGACACAAGGAATTTTGGAAAAAGGAGTTGGGACTGTTTAGTGTGAGGAAGAGGAGGCTGAGGGGAGACCTCATCACTCTCTACAACTACGTGAAAGGACACTGTAGAGAGGTTGGTGCTGGGCTCTTCTCACAGGTCAATAGTGACAGAAGGAGAGGGAACGGCTTCAAGCTCCAACAGGGGAGGTTTAGATTGAACATTAGGAAGGAATTTTTCACCCAAAGAGTGGTCGGGCGTTGGAAGAGGCTGCCCAGGGAGGGGGTGGAGTCCCCATCCCCGGCTGTGTTTTGGGGCCGCTTAGATGCAGTGCTGAGGGCCATGGTGTAGGGGAGGACTTTGTAGAGTAGGGGAGATGGTTGGACTCGATGATCCCAAGGGTCTCTTCCAACCTGGACCATTCTATGATTCTAAGGCACGTTCCTGGGGTCACGGCGTGTCCCACTGCCCCTCACCCCACCGAGCCGTTTGGCTGGAGGGTCTGGGTCTGGCAGCCTGACCGGTGCTTTCTCCCCCTCCACAGTTTTGGTAGAAGCCAGGAAGATGCAGCAGAGATGCAACCCCAACCTGCGCCTGGTGACGGACTGCATGGAGCACGCGCTGACCAGCCGCCACCCCCGCACCCGCTACTCGGCGGGCTGGGACGCCAAACTGCTCTACATCCCCCTCAGCTACATGCCCTCAGCCCTCACCGACCTCATCTTCTCCTGGTCCTACCCCAAACCTGCCCAGAAAGCCTGAGACGGGGACGCGGGGTGGGATCCAGCGTCGCCGCAGCCGAGGCTGGGCCAAGAGGTTCCCAAATTCCTCACTCGGTGGAAATGAGGAATCCCCTCGCACCCGCTGCCCCACGGGTGCAGGGCACCTCGTCTTCTCCTGGTCCTACCCCAAACCTGCCCAGAAAGCCTGAGACGGGGCGCAGGGTAGGATCCTAGGCCCCCGAGGCCGGGCCAAGAGGTTCCCAAATTCCTCACTCGGTGGAAGTGAGGGATCCCCCTGCACCCGCTGCCCCGCGCTCGCAGACCCGTTTGGTTCTGAATAAAGACAACTCCTCCTCCCCGCGTGGCAAGGCCTTGGTTTCGGCCTCAGCCGGGGCTGCGGCACCGAGGCCGTGTCCCCACTCCTCCAACCGCCGCCGGCTGCACCGGGATGTGCCACGGGAGCTCCCGGGATCTCCGGCCGTTCCCCCCAGCGCCTGCTCCGTGCGGGGTCCAGACCCCCCTCTGGGCTGTGAAAACTCCTCTCGGCCCAGCTGGCACCCCAGGAATTACCACATGGATAAAAACCAAACCCCTACAAACCTGGGCAGATTCCCCCTGGGCACAGGGGCAGCCTCTGGTTGAATCCTCCTCTTCCTCCTTGGTGCCCGTTGGGCATCCTGGGCAACGTCTGCTTCTGTGTGGGGCTCTGCTGACCCACAGACCCCGTCAGTGAAGGCTGCCCCGCTCCAGCAAACCGTGCCCGGGCACCGCTGTGGATACCCCTGTGCCCGTGTCCAGGCTCACCCCGGCAGCTTCATGCCCTCCTCATCCAGGGACCATCCCGGTGTGAGGGGATGGAGTGAAGCCGGGTGATACAGAGGGGCCGGGAGCTGCTGATGGTGCTCGGAGATTCAGCCAAATCCAGCTCCGTGGGGCAGCCAGACCCACGCCGCCGGCACGAACTGCAGTTAACGGGCAGAGCAGAGCTCCTGGCACGTGGATCTGTGCGAGGAGAGAATTGCCACGGAGAGAGACACAAATCTTTCCCCGAGGCGCTGCCGCAATCCTGCCTCTGCCTCAGCACATCCCAGAGCAGCCCCGGGACAGGCTCTGCCCGAGGGGCAGGGGCTGGTCCCGCACCCCGGGACCTATAAATGGGGCAGAGACACACGGAGGGCACAGGAGGCTGTTGGCGTCCCGGTGCCCGAGGATGTGGCTGTACCTGGCGGCGGTGCTGGCGGGGCTGTACCTGCTGCGGCGTTGGCACCGGGAGCGGCAGACGGTACCGGGGCTCTCGGAGAAGTACGTGCTGATCACGGGCTGCGACAGCGGTTTCGGGAACCTGTTGGCGCGGCAGCTGGAGGCGCGGGGCCTGCGGGTGCTGGCCGCCTGCCTGACCCCCACCGGGGCCGCCCAACTGCGGGCGGCCTCCTCGCCGCGCCTGCAGACCCTCCTGCTGGATGTCACCTCCAGCCAGAGCATCGCCGCCGCCGCCGCCTGGGTCCGGGAGCGTGTGGGCGACCGAGGTACGACGGGGTGACCCCCCCCCATCATCATCACCCCCATCACCCCACTGACCCCACTCCCCGTAGGCCGGGGAGTAGGCCCAGCTCACCCCGTCCCCTCTGCCAGGGCTCTGGGGGTTGGTGAACAACGCAGGGACCGCTGTCCCCACCGCCCCCAACGAGTGGTTGACCAAGGATGACTTTGTGAAAGTGCTGGACGTCAACCTGGTGGGCCTCATCGAGGTGACGCTGAGCCTCCTGCCCCTGCTGCGGCAGGCGCGGGGCCGGGTGGTCAACGTGGCCAGCGTGATGGGCCGGCTCGCCTCCTTCGGGGGAGGCTACTGCGTCTCCAAATTCGGCGTGGAGGCCTTCTCCGACACCCTCAGGTACGGCAGCGGTGGCCACCAGCGGTCCCCGGTGCTTCCCTGTGGCAGGGCCTGTCCGGCAGCCGTGCGCGTTGGCGGGCACAGATGTGCCGGGAGGGCTCTGCCCCGCTTTCCCCACGCAGGGTTTTACGCTGCACCCACTTACATCAGTCCCCACGGAGCAGAGCAGTGAGCGGGGGGGGGGGCAGCTTGTGAAATACCCACCTGGTCGCCCACAGGTTGGGAAACGGGGGCACGGCTGGAGCAGCCGTTGTGCAACCATAAGAAGGGTTTCAAGAAACCCCTGGGGGAGGAGGAGACGGCTGCCCTGCACCCCCCGGGAGACAACGGGGGGTGCCCAGGGAGGGTGTCACAGGCTCTACCTCACCCCACACGGCTGATGCCTGACCCCTCCACCAGGCGTGAGATGCGACCCTTTGGGGTGCAGGTCTCCATCATCGAACCCGGTGGCTTCAGGACGGGGATGACCGACCCCACGACGGTGGCGAAGGGTTTCAAGCGCCTCTGGGAGCGGCTCCCGGCGGAGACGCAGGCGGCCTACGGCCACCACTACCTGGAGACCTGTGAGTACGTCCCTGGTGACCCCAGCCCTCCCCGGTGACCCCTCCGTCACCGACGGGCCAGGCCGGGCTGACCCCCCCCCTCTGCCCACCCAGACATCAAGAGCACCGTCCTGCTGCACCGCCTGAGCAGCCCCCGCCTCTCCCGAGTCACCGGCACCGTGGAGCACGCGCTGCTCACCCGCTGCCCCCGCAGCCGCTACGCAGCCGGTTGGGACGCCCGGTTCCTCCTCGTGCCCCTCAGCTACTGCCCGGCCTGGCTCACCGATGCCTTCATCGGCCTCTTCCTCCCTGTCCCTGCTGGGGGGACGCCTGTGCGTCCCTAAGGACGACCACCACACCGGGGAGGTGGCCGCAGCGCCTGCAGGCCCCCACCGGCCTCAGACCCCCGTTAACCTGCTCAATAAAGCTGCTGCAAAGAGAGGGGCTGCCCGTGGGGACCCCCAAACTCAGAGTTTAGATTTAAGATGCCGCCGACTCCACCACCGAGCCATTTTGGGATCCTGCACCCCTTGGAGAAAGCAGCAATTTAAGATTTGTTAACCCTGTGAGGGTAAATCACAGGATTAGGTTGCACGATATTTAACAATAATCAGCCGATTAACGGGGTGATTTCATAAAATGGGCTATAATCAATACAGCGACTTAATTAAAGATTGGAGAAGGTTCCCAGGAGATTTGGGACAGAGCTCCCAGCCCCAAACCAGCCCCACACACGGAGACAGAGATTAAACCCTGTGAGAAAGATGTTTCTCTTTTTGCAATCAGTAGTAAATTATTGGTATCACCCGATCTTTGCACCTCGAGAAATCCATTCGGAGTCACTTACTCAAACCTTGTGAAATCCCCCCGCGGGGTGTCCCAGCTCCTGGGGGGGGATGGGGGGGGTCTGGGTCACAGCCTGCCCCACCCCAGAGAGCTCGGAGGGTCTCAGAATCACGACTTGATTGATTTTGGGCAGTGTTTTCCCATTTTTGGCCACAATCCCGGTCAGATAATCCCGGGACTTTCCAGGTGGGGCTGTGAGTCGGGGGGTGCCTGGTGGTCCCAGCTCTTCGTGCCCCCAAACCAGGGCAGGACATCACAACCCTGATGTCACAACGTGTCCCGGGGGGGGAGGGGGCTGCACCACCACGGTGGTATCTGGGGATCCTCTCTGTCCCCACAGCCCTTCGGGGGGCTGGTGGCCGTGCTGGGGGGGTCTGGCCCACCCCCACGGGGCTCTGGGTCCCCATCCCTGCCCTGTGCCAGGGGGCTGGTGGCCCTGCTGGGGGGTCCAACCCACCCCCCCGGGGCGCTGGGTCCTCATCCCTGCCCTGTGCTGGGGGGCTGGTGGCCGTGCTGGGGGGTCCGGCCCACCCCCACGGGGCTCCGGGTCCCCATCCCTGCCCTGTGCTGGGGGGGCGGGGGGGGGCTGCTGCCCCGGGACCTCCTTAAAGATGTTTTCCCTTTCTGCAGAGAGCACCCCCT
>NW_015091166.1:109662-122191 GCF_001431845.1 Calidris pugnax
GGGGGGGGCTCCTGGCCGGTCCGACGAGCTCTGCCAGCGGCCCGAGGTTGGACGGGGCGGGCGGCGGCTCCTCCGTGCGGATGCAGCTGCGCTGGGGGTCGGAGCTCTCGGCACTTTGGGCAATAAAAGGATGTTGGGGTCAAGCGCATTTCCTTAAAAGCTTATAATTTTGTCACCTACTTGGAAGTCCCGAGGGTCCCCAGACGGGCAGGGCGGGTTTATGAAGGGACCGCACACCAAGGAGGGTCGGGAGCGGGGGGGATGTTGGGAGGGGGGGGGTCCCAACAGACACGGTCCCTCCCCGGTGCCTCGAACGGTGCCGGTGCCCCGGGGGCCTCACAGCCGGTTGCTGGATGCAGGATCCCCGTGGCCGCAGGACCTTGAGCCCCCGGGGGGTGGCAGGGGACGCCGTGGAGGGGGGGCTCCTGCCCAAAAGGTCCTCAGCTCCGTTTCTGCTGTCACCGATGTCACCGAGCCTCGGGGATGGAGGGGATCTCACCTCCCTTCCCGGCTGAGCGGGTGGTGGGACGGGGGACACCACATTTGGGGACAGCCACCACCTGGGGACAGCCACCACCTGGGGACAACCACCTCCTGGAGCGTGTGTGGGTGCACGGGTGGCCTCTGTTTGTGGCTCGTGCTTTCTCTGGGGTGTGAGGTTATTATTTGGTGTGGATCCAGCATCTTTTGAGGGTTGATGTCACCGTAGTGGGTAGTCAGCACAGGAGTAAAAGCTGGATGAAAAAAATAATAGAGAAGAGCACTTTCAGAGCCTCCCTGGAGGTGTTCAAAAGCCGGGTTGATGTGGTGCTGGGAGGTCTGGTTTAGTGATGATGCTCCTTGTTTGTTGTGGGGGTGTCTATTTTTTCCAAAATGAGGTTGACGGTTGGACAAGATGATCTTGAAGGTCCCTTCCAACCTAGAAGATTCTGGGATTCTGTGACTGAGCTCTGACGGCAGAGACGGGCTGTTTCTCTGTATTTTTGGGCCAAAACTCACCCCTTTCCCCTTCCGTGCAGCTACCAGGATGGCTGAGGTGACCACTGCCCCCACCGAGACCCACACTCTCCTGAACGAGTATGGGGAATACCACAACTGGTCCGAGCTCTTCCACCTCCTGAACTATACCTATACCTTCTGCGAGTTCAGCCTGGATGAGAACGTCAAGAGGGTGATCCTCTTCATCCTTTACCTGGTCATCTTCGTGGTGGGCTTGGTGGAGAACCTCCTCGTCATCTGGGTCAACTGGCAGACGCGGGGCAACAAGAGCTTGGTCAACCTCTACATTATCAACATGGCCATCGCCGACCTCGGGGTGCTGCTCTCGCTGCCCATCTGGATGCTGGAGGTGATGCTGGATTACACCTGGCTCTGGGGCAGCTTCCTCTGCCGCTTCACCCACTACTTCTACTTTGCCAACATGTACGCCAGCATCTTCTTCCTCACCTGCCTGAGCGTGGATCGCTACGTGTCCCTCACCAGCTCCTCCCTCTTCTGGCGCAAGCACCAGCACCGCGCGCGCCGCGTCGTCTGCGCCTGCAGCTGGGTCTTGGCAGCAGCCATCCCCTTCCTGGAGGTTGCTCACATGCAGCTGGTCAACACGGGAGAGCCCATCTGCATCTTCATGGCCCCCTTTGAGACCTACGACGAGTGGGCGCTGGCGGTCAGCTTGGCCACCACCACCATCGGGTTCCTCATCCCCTTCCCCATCATCACCATTTTCAACATCCTGACGGCCAGGTTCATCAAGCGCTCCAAGCCGGAGAGCAGGAAGCACTGTCTGCTCATCTACGCCTACATCGTGGTGTTCCTGCTCAGCTGGCTGCCCTTCCACGTCATGCTCACGCTGCTCACCCTCGACGGCAACCACATCATCCTCCACTGCACCTTCGCCCACTTCCTCTACTTCTTCTACGACATCATCGACTGCTTCACCCTCCTCCACTGCGTCATCAACCCCGTCCTCTACAACTTCCTCAGCAAAAACTTCCGCAGCAAACTCATCTCCGCCGTGGTTAAGTACATCCCCAAAGACCAAGGCAGCCAGAAGGGCGCCGACCATTCCTCCTCCACCACGCAGCACTCCATAGTCATCACAAAGGACAACAACCCTCCCAATTAAGGGGGGGGGTCAGGCTCTCCCACTCATCACTGGCAAGTGGCTGTGGGGTTGGGGGGCAGCCCCCTGCCCTCACTGAGATCAGTGAGAGTGATTTTCCTGGTGATGAGCAGACACTTTGCTTTTAAACAGCACTTCTTGTTGCCCCCCACCCCAGCCCCACGCTCTGGGGCAGGGCAGGGGGGTGCCCAGCGATGGTGCGGGGGAGCTGCGGGCACCTCGCCTCTGATGAGCTGCTGCTCTGTCAGGTTCTACTTAGCTAAAGAAAAGAACTCCAGAAAGAGATATTTCCTGTTTGCTGAAAGATACACTTGCAGTAATAAAGCGCATTCACTCTGCCTGCTTGGAAGTCTCAACACAAATCCGGCCCCTGGGACCTGACCCCCCCTTTCCCCGACCCGTGGGGCTGGGGGCACTCGATCATTTCCCTTCCCCACGACTTCTTCTTCAGCCCTTGGACTTTCACTTCCACACGTGCTGCGGATACGGTGCCCCTCTGCCCGACGCCATCCCCAGCAGGAGGGAGGAAACACAAAAAACCTCTCCCTCCCCGCGTCCGGCGAACGGCCGAAAGCCTGATTTTACAGAAAAAAATGAAGGCAACGCCACCGCGAGGGGCTGAGCGTGACACAGAGCTGGGCTTTAACGAGGGGAGGAACGAGGTGGCCAAGAAAGCCACCAGCATCCTGGCCTGTGTCAGGAACAGCGTGGGGAGTAGGGCCCGAGAGGTGGTTGTCCCCCTGTACTGGGCACTGGTGAGGCCTCACCTCGAGTGCTGTGTCCAGTTTTGGGCCCCCTCCCATAAAAAAGACATCGAGGTGCTGGAGCGGGTCCAGAGAAGGGCGACAAAGCTGGTGAGGGGTCTGGAGAATAAGTCTGATGAGGAGAGGCTGAGGGAGCTGGGGGTGTTCAGCCTGGAGAAGAGGAGGCTGAGGGGAGACCTTCTTGCTCTCTCCAACTCCCTGAAAGGAGGGGGTAGAGAGGTGGGGGTCGGTCTCTTTTCTCAAGTCCCAGGCGACAGGACGAGAGGAAATGGCCTCAAGTTGCCCCAGGGGAGGTTCAGGCTGGATATTAATGATGCTCCTTGTTTGTTGTGGGGGTGTCTATTTTTGTCAAAATGAGGTTGACGGTTGGACAAGATGATCTTGAAGGTCCCTTCCAACCTAGAAGATTCTGTGATTCTGAGTCAAGAGCAGCAACTCGTTGACAGCAATTTTGCAAATTAACCAATGGTTAAAACTGGGTTTGACTGGGCTCAGCTGCTTCCAAACCGGTGACCGGTGGCGGCAGAGGTGGGGGGTCCCCAGTTTGTGTTCTGCAGCAGGAGACCCCTCCTGTTAATCCCAGTCTCCTGGTGAGTTTCTGGGCGTTTTTCCACCCCGTGCAGAAACCCTGGAGCATCCGGAGAAAGTTCATCGCCGTCCGGACGCCGCCGCGGCCACGTGCTGCGGGTCGAGCCTTGGGCAGGGGAAGGTGAGGGAGCAGCAGTGGCTGGAAGGGAGTCCATAAATCTACCGAAGGCCTTGAGCTGCCCAAGAAACACATTTTTCAAAAAAAGCAAAGCATAAGCAAATCCAGGGACAGGATGCTGGAGGTGCAGGGGGACAGGATGTCCCGGGGGGGGGGGTTATCACGGATGCCCCTTATCTCGGGACTGGCCGGGAACGGTTCTGCCACTTCCAGGGGCTCTGAGACAGGGTGAAGCACCCAATAAATACTCCAGCTCTCCTCGTGCACGGAGATGTTCCTTCCCACTTCTGGGGGGGGGCACCGGCGTCGACAGAAAAAGCCAAATCCATCTCTGACACAGAAATATTTGTGCTGTGGCTGGGGAAGAAGCCAGGCCCCTGGGACACAAGAGCTCCCCTGTTCAGGGAAGCAACTCACGACCGTTCCTCTTCATTAATTAAGTTTTTTACAGCCAGTTTCACAGCCCGAGAGCGTGGAGGCACCTCGGCTGTAGGTCCCCCCCAGGGCAGAAGCTTCCTTCGGGATCTGCACCGACACCGGACCCGGGACCAGCCTCACGCTGACACGACCGACAGCTTCGATCCAGAGTCTTCCCTAAGGCTTCCTTTTGCTAAAACTCTGCCATTTTCAACGAAGAAATTGCAGATAAGTACACAATAACAAGACACTTGACGGGCGACATAATCAGGACAACAATATATTCAATTTCCAGTTACTTAAACATGTAAAATTTGCTATTTGACCTATTAAATTTTTTTTTTTTTTTAAAACTCTCCTGCTGTGCCTTGCGACTCTGTTCATAGACCTCAGGGCCAGAGGGGCCTCAAATAACCCCAAATATCCTGGTTTTGGCCTGATGTGGCAGGGGGAGGAGTCGCCGGCAGTCGCTGGTTGGGGATAATCCATGACACCCTCCCGGGGGTGGGGGCTTGAAGCCCAGCAGGTCCTTTAGGTGGGTCCCTCAGATGTCCCTTTAAAGCCCCCACCATCCCAGAGGACAAACTGGCCCCGTCACGGGCTCCCATAGTGGTTCCTGGCTATAAGTCCCTCCCAGGTTGGATTTCCAGTGCCTGCTACTGGTCACTGGGATGGGGAACTGGTCCTGTCCCAGTAGGAACGCTCTCCCCAGGGTGGTGCTGACCCAATGGCTCCAGCAGCAACCGGGACCAGGCACCTTGGCCGAGGGCAGGTCGCCCTGATCCCACGCCAGGAGGGATGGAAACCTCGTGCTGGAGAAGAACAGCGTTTGCTCCCCAGCTGCCACGGGCCAGGGCTCACCCAGGAGGAGCCCAAACCCCAAGAACTTCCTCAACGGCTCCTAACGAGGGTTCCTCTCCCAACCTGTTGCAGAAACAGCCCCAAGAAAGACCACAGCCCCTTCTCTTGGTGCTGCTCCTGCTACTGAGGAAGAGGCCCCTGGACACGCGCCACAGTCCCCGCGGAGCCCAGCACAGGGGCAAGGAGAGCAGCAGGAAGGGCTCACGCGCTTCCCCTGGCACCCCCGAAGGGACAGAAAATGCCAATCTGCACATTTTAAAGGCACAAAGTTTGGTAAAGAAGCGAGGCACAAGAGGTCAACGTTTTCCATTTTATTATTCTAAATAAAAACCACACTTTGTGCTGAACAATGGAGTATAAAAGAACCCGATGTACAACGATTTTAGACATCTACTATTTGGGGGGGAAAGTTTACAAAATATACAAAACTTTACAGCAAATAGATAGTAAACACTTAAATATCAGGAGGTCAGTACCTACTATTAACTTAACGAAAAGGTTAGACAGCAATTCAACTCTTTTTTCTTTCTTTCTTCTGCTTAATTATTCTGATACGAGACCTGGATCCTTTGAGAAGGGGGGAGAACCAAACTGAAATTTGTTGTTTTAGAAATGGGGAGCAAGACTCGAAGCGCTGCCTTTTTGGGGGGGGAATTTTGTGCCAGGGTTTCGTGCGGGGACCTGCGACCCCAACGCTCTTTTCCAACGCTCCCGGGGGGAGCCCCTTCCCCTCCTGTGCCCCCCCCCAGGATCCCAAAGCACTTTGCAGACACGAGTTAAACCTGGCGGCTGCCCCGGGCGAGGTAGGTAAGTGTCGTCCCCATGGTCATGGAGGGACAGTGTGGCCGGGGTGGGGGGGGGGACACAAGCCAAGGGCCACCCCACAGCAGAGTGGGGGCAGATTTGGGCACAGAGCATCGGCCCCAGTCCCCCTGATGCCACAAATGATGCTTGGCCCCTGGTGTGGGGCTGCCCCCCCGGCACACACAGCCCCACGCCGCAGGCCCGGAGCTCCCCGGCCATCACCGGGTGCCTCCACCGTGACACAGCTACGGCCCCTTGGGGACACACAGCCTGGGGGTGGGGGGCTTCACCAAGCCCCCCTCGCTCCATCCACACAGCTTCCCAGGGGACCAAGGAGCTCCCCAGGCTCGGGGACAGCCGAGGGGACGGGGACACAGAGCCCTGGGGAGGCCCAGGACCGGCCGGGGGAGAAGGGGGGGGTCACAGGTCTCTGACCCCTCCTGGGAAACCCCCTCTGAGCAGGAGCACTGCGGATCCGGCTTCCCCCCAGGAGATGGGATCTGATCTCAGGGTGTTTCATGTGGGAATAACTCATTTTAACACAGGAAAGTATCCGAGACGCAGAAACGCCGGGGACCCGAGCGCTGCCCCGGCCCAGAAAACGGGGTGGGCTTTTGCTTTCCCCGTCCCTGTGTCCAGAAGGGTGGGCTTGCTTTGCCCGGTTAGTGTTTCAGTGTAAAAGCTTCTCTTTTTTTTTGGTTTATGTGCACAAAAGGCTTTTTGCTTCACAGCTTATCTAGACACGGGGCTGCAAGACGCTTCCGCGCAGCAGCACCCAAACCCACCCAAAAGCTCATCAAAGCTTCTGGGGCATTTTAGGAGGGGCTCGAGGTGGCTCTCCCGAGCCTTGTTGCCCCCCTCGCATCCTTCATAGCAATCATCTCCAGAGCAGGTCCCATCCCCTCCTCTCCACCAGCCACCCCTGGGACAACTCCACGAGCTCCTCAGAGGAGCCTCCACTGACTTGCCACCACCTCCCACACTTTTCTAGAGTGCCACACGTTCTCAAAATGCTATAGATATATTTTTAAACTTAACACCATCAGGCTAAACACGGCCCCGCAGACCAGGCAGCGACCACAGGCCGTGGCCCAGCAGCCGACTGGTACCAGGGGGTTTGGAAACCAGAGCTCCAGTGGTGGACACGGCCCAGCCCCAGGGTCTGGGATCACCTCGGTGCCTCCCCACCTCTGAAACGGGCACCAAAACCAGGACAAACCCAGTTTAACACCATCAGCCACCCCCAAACTTGGCCAATGCCACGGGGCCTGGGGAAATGACACAAACTCCCGATGGCCTCAGCCATCCATCCTCTCCTTCCTCCTCAGCAAGGTCCATCCCTCCCTCCCCATCTCCGAGCAGCGGGGTTGGACTCGGGCGCCGTGGGTCCATGGGGTGACTTGGGGAGGGGGGGACACGGTCAGGACAAAGGAGCCATCTGGGAAGGGTCGTCAGGGCCAGGCAGGCCTCAGCACGGCCTGGGGGGGACATGGCTCCACACCGACCCATCTCATCCCCCGTCGCAGTGGGGATGGACCCAGAGCTGCCACGGTGGAAACGCGGCTTTTACAGGGACGAAAGGATGGATGGAGCTGAGGGGCAGGGCCTTCCAGCTGCCCCACAACTCCACACCCTCCAACTCCTCTCTCCCAGGATGGGAAGTCCTTCCTCTCACTCCCGGCCAACGTCCCCGTGCTCCCCAAACCCCAGGAGACATCCCAGCGCCGCTGCCCCCCCACCAGCACCCACATTCCTGCCCCCCAAAACCCTCCCCACTTCTTATATTGCTCCAGGGCTGGTTTCACAGGGCTGCGAGGGGGACAGGGCTAAAGGGGGGGGGTTGCTTTCGGCGGGGAGGTGATAAGAGGAGTGACCCCGAGTGGGCCAGGGCTAAAGAGGGGGTTTGCTTTCGCCGGGGAGGTGATAAGAGGAGTGACCCCGAGTGGGCCAGGCCGAGGAACTGGCACAGAGCAGGGGAGGATGGGGGCTGCGGGTCCCCTGGGACGCGGAGGGTCAGCGTTCACCGAGCGCTCCGCGTCCCCCACGCGCTTCGCAGGCACCAGCCAGCGACTCCGCCACGCTCCCGGGAGGTAGGTAGGTACCACAAGTGTCACCACCCTCATTTTACAGATGAGGAAACTGAGGCAAAGAGGCCAAGTGACTTGCCCAAGGCCACAGGGGAGCAACCCCCCCAGGAATTCCAAGCTCACCCACCACCCACCCAGCCCAGGCCGCTCCTCCGCCGCTCCCTCCGAGAGGAAGGGAAAGCAGGACGGGTTCACAGGGTTTGCAAATCACTAGTTTTTTTTTTGTTTTGTAACAGCACATCGTTTACAGAAGCGCAGGAGCCGAGTGACTACGACCGCGACGGCGGCTTGAAAAGCCCCGAGCGCTTCCTGTTTTGTGAGGTAGAATGAAGTTACCTAAGGGCAGCCATAACTCACGCTGCGGCATCGGAAATATTTGTTCCTCTCCACCTCTGCCCCACAGCAGGATAACATGGGAAAAAGCCCATCCCCACCCTTCTCGGTGTAAACACTGCCGGCACGGGGCTGACCTCGCCAGCGCGGCCAAGGAGAGCCCCCCGAACTGAGGAGGGTCCCCAGCCCGTGTCCAAGATGGAGGGGTCAAGCTGAGGCTCCCACCAGCCCCCACAGCCCCCTACTTGAAGCTACAGCCCCATCCAACCAGAGATGAACCAACTCACGTCGCACCGACAACATCCTGCGCCGCACGTTTGCCACGAGACAAGTCTGGGACAGGGTGATCCACGGTGGGGGGGGGGCAGCAGGAGGGGGCTGTCCCTTCGGTGGAGAGAAGAGTCCTCAAAGGTACCTTCCTGGGAGTTAAGGCAAAGCTTCATCACGTCTCGATGCCGGGGCCCGCACGGCGGCGGCGACGCCGCTCTCTGGCATCCGGCACGTCGGCAGCCCCGGGACGCGCGGCGCCGGCGGAGGAGAGCGGTGGCGACATGGGCACCCTCTCGGTGGCCAGCTGTGGACTGGCAGAAGTCAGGTGTGACCGTGCCACCACGGAATATCTCCCGAGGAGCAGCCCATCCCACAGCAGGAACCCGCTGCCCCTGCCCTCTCCGGTTCAGCGACTCCTCCGAGAGACCTCACGCAGCCGCCTCTTCCCTCCGGCGCCGCTCGGGCTCCTCAGGGAGCTGGTGGCACAAGCAAGAAGCCGTGGGCACAGCAGAGAAGCCACCAGCCCTGCTCCCTGCTCGGACCAGGGCCCAGGAACTGCCCGTGAGGGTGACAATCCCTTTCCTTCACCCACCAGGTCTCCATCCTCGCTGGCACGAGCGCGCTCACACGCCGTGGCTCGTCTCCCTGCAAGGGACCAACGACTTCAAGGCCCATTTGGTGACACGGACTTTGCTTATCTCCCTGCAATAGCAGCAGAACCCCAGTGATGCCCAGAATGAGTCTTTTTTTTTTTTTTTCTTTTTTTCTTTCTTTTTCTTTTTTTCTCTCCTTTTCTTCAAGTCCAGCACCATCCTGCTCTGGCTCCGTCCCTCTCTACTGAGGTCAGGTGTGAAAAATCTTAGCAGCATCAGTTTGTGGACAAGCTCAAACTGAGGGTTAGCCTAGTCAAGTGGGCTAAAAGGTTATTAAAAAAAAAAAATAAAAAATCTAGATTCAAAACCTAGTGAGAAACGCTAAAAACACAGAACTCGATGGCCTCTAACAGGACCAGAGGTAAGTAAACACGACAGACTTCTTGGAAACAGTGACGTAGCTCACGTGCCGTTCATTTGTACAATGTCACCAATCTAAAAAGCCCTAGCAAGGCCAAAAAAAATAACCCCAAAAACATTAAAAAAAAAAAAATTAGAAAAGGAGGATTCCACCCATGATGCCTGACCATTAAATAAAATAAATGACTTTTTTTTTTTCCACAGCTTCCGCAATCAGCGCTTGCTCCTTTTCCTGGCCCTGCCCCGCCTCGCCCCCATCAGCTGTCCGTGTTTTTCTCCGCGTCTTTGGAATGGATGATGTACATGAAAGTCTGTTCGATGGTGAAGTCCGGGGGGAGGCTGCCTTTGTGGACCCCTATGTGCTTGCTCATGAGGTTGAGCGTGGAGCTGTAGTGCCCGCAGACGGTGCAGCGGTACATGAGGGCCCCCGAGTGCGTCCGCAGGTGGCACTTGATGGTGGAGCGGCCGCGGAAGAACTTGTGGCACACCTTGCACTGGTAGGGCTTCTCCCCAGTGTGGATCCTCCGGTGGTAGTTGAACTCACTGGTGTGGGCAAACCTCTTCCCACACACCTTGCAGCTGTACTTGCTGTTGCCCGGCTGGTTCTGCAGCGCCAAGTCTTCGCTCAGGAACTCCTCCGGCAGCTTCCTCTTCTGTAGGCCCTGCTGCTGGAGACGGTCCCCGAAACCGGGTCGGATCTCCAAGCTGCCCCCACATTTGTGCTGGCTGACGTGGTAACGATACGCCGCTTCCAGCTTGAAGCTCTGGCCGCAGAAGTGGCAACGGAAAAGAGCTTCTTCCACGTTCTGGTGAACGGCCAAGTGCTTCTCCAGGAGGTGCCGATCCACGAAGCTGTTGGCACAGACGGAGCAGGAGAAGACGGAGATGCCCAGGTGAGACAGGGTGTGCCACATCAGGCTGCAGAGGCTGAGGTGCCGCTGGTCGCACACGCCGCACGTCTGGCTTTTCAGGTTGACGTGGTCCAGGATGTGGTTGCGGACGGTGTGGAAATCTTTGGCCAAGGGCTTCCCGCAGGCAGCGCACGCCAGCTCCGAGCCGGGCCCTCCCCCAAACACGGTGACCTTCCCGGGCAGAGGGTCGCTGGGGTGGACAATGACGTTGTTGTCAAAGACCCCTTCTCGCCGGTGGAGGGTCAGCTGCCACTGGGTGAAGAACTTGGTCTCGCACATGTCGCAGGAGAAGAGGAAGATGCCGATGTGGGACAAGACGTGAGTCACCCTGGAGTTCCGGTCCTGGAAGTGGGTTTCGCAGACCTTGCAGTTCCCCGTGAGCAGATCCACGTGGTCCCTGGCGTGTTGGCGGATCAACTGGATGTTGGGCTCCAGGACCTTCTTGCAGACCTGGCAGGGCATGGCCTTGCTGTCCCGGCTGTCGTTCTCAAAGGCCAGCTCTTCTTCGCTGTCATCACTCAGCTCGATAACTTCTTCCGACGGGCCCAGCTCCTCGCTGGCATCCTCGAAATGCAGCTCATCCTCACCCAAATCCTCCAGCTGAAGCTCATCCATCTGCCCGAATCCTTGCTCTTTGGAGTGGTCGCTGTTGCTGGGACAGGAGTTGCTCCCCGCGGAGACGTCCAGGGAAGGATCAGAGGTAAAGAAGACACCTTTGCCGTAGTCACCGTTGCTCTGGACCTTGTACTGCTGGCAGGAGCTCGCCGTGGTTTGGACAACGATGTTGACGCTGCCCAGGCCGGGCTGAGGGGCCGCGCCGGCGGCGGGAGGGAAAGGCCCCTGCTCCGACTCCTGCTCCGTTTTGGGAGGCTGCTGCGGGTGCATCAGGGGAAGGGTCTGGCTGCCTTCGCTCACCGTGTTCCTCTCATCCTCCTTGTAGCTGCCCGACACTTCCCCGTGGAGGATGTAATTCCGTTCCGGGCCAAAATGCTCCCCGCCGCCTCCCCGGATCTCACCCAAAGAGTGGCTCTGCTCTGAGGAGGTGCTGCTCAGGGGACCCGACCTCCCTTCGCTCACGGACAAGGAGGGTTGTTTCGTGATGGCCGAGCTCTCCAGGTCGGGGAAGGTGGAGTGGCAGGCCTTGAGCAGATCCTCCATGCCCAGCCGCTCCGCCACCTCGTAAATGACGCCCACGTTGATGAGGTCGGTGAAGAGCTCCGAGGTGTACACGAAGCTGAGGATCTTCTCGAAGTTGGCGGGCGTGATGAAATCCACCACGTAGGTCCTGGCAGCGTCCAGGCCCGTGTTGAGAAAGAGGTTTTGGAAGTAGCCGGCGGCGCAGGCCAGGACGGCCTTGTGGGCCGCGAAGGAGCGGGTGCCCACCAAAATGGTGACGTCGCACATGGTCTCGGAGAGCCTGCACTTGTTGAGTTCCTTCAGCAGGTTGTTGGGGTGATTGGTGCTGTGCAGCTTGATCCTCATGCCCATCTTAGCAGCTGCTTACGAGCCCCTCTCCTGGTCAGCTGCTTCTTCACGCATTCAGCAGCTGCGTGAGCAGGGGGTGCTGGGCATCCAGAAATTTGCAGCGCAAGGGGCTCTAGGGAGAGGAAAACGCAAAGAATGTTAGTACTTTAACAGCCAAAGAGCCACGACTGTAGTCACACCTCCAATTTTCCACCTTCCTGACCGGCAGCAGAGAAGAAGCAGCTCAGCTGCTTAGATGGAGATCCACCAAAACCTACCTCGTAACTTCGGAGACGGACTATTTGGGAAGTGAAGAGAAAGGCCCAAAAAGACAAAATAGAGCCATTTACTCTTCCTGCAACCGCCTGAAGTTCCCTCTTCTATTCAGGCACGGACAGAGGTCCCTCAGTTCTGAAACTGGTGCCCATCACACAGACACCCCCGTGCTGGGGAGAAGGCTCCCTGCCGCTCTGTGTCCCCCCGGGGGGGTCCTCTCCTCTCTCCACACCTTCTCTTCAGACTTCTCTCACCCCCCCCCCATGATAACTCGTTGTTTCCAGGTGGGATCTCATCTGGGGTTCTCCTCGGCACAGCAACTTCTCTCCTTCCCTTGGGAATTCTCTCCTGCTCCGGCACTTCCCGGTGGTTTGTGTTCACCCTCTGGCCCCCACCATTCCCACCCGAGGTGGTCCCCCCACCTCTGCCACCCTGTGTGTCCCCCCCCCCCCCCGGTGCGGCTCTGCCAGCTCTCAGGGGACCCGGCGAGCTCACCCCGGGACC
>NW_015091166.1:124944-128074 GCF_001431845.1 Calidris pugnax
CTGCCTTACAGGGGTGCGGGGGGGCACGTTATGGGGGACGCAGGGCAGAGGTGGGGGGTGCGGGGGGGGCACTGCAGACCCGGGGGTCCCGGGGGCCACCACTCGTGCCCGTTCGTGCAGTCACGGACCACGCACACGCACACGGGCTCGGACTCAGTCCTGCACGATCACCCGTGTTGGCACACACACACACGTGTGTCCTGACACACACGTCCCCAACACACATGCACGTGTGTCCTGACACACACACCCCCAACACACATGCACGTGTGTCCTGACACACACACCCCCAACACACATGCACGTGTGTCCTGACACACACACCCCCAACACACATGCACGTGTGTCCTGACACACACACCCCCAACACACATGCACGTGTGTCCTGACACACACACCCCCAACACACATGCACGTGTGTCCTGACACACACACCCCCAACACACATGCACGTGTGTCCTGACACACACACCCCCAACACACATGCACGTGTGTCCTGACACACACACCCCCAACACACATGCACGTGTGTCCTGACACACACACCCCCAACACACATGCACGTGTGTCCTGACACACACACCCCCAACACACATGCACGTGTGTCCTGACACACACACCCCCAACACACATGCACGTGTGTCCTGACACACACACCCCCAACACACATGCACGTGTGTCCTGACACACACACCCCCAACACACATGCACGTGTGTCCTGACACACACACCCCCAACACACATGCACGTGTGTCCTGACACACACACCCCCAACACACATGCACGTGTGTCCTGACACACACACCCCCAACACACATGCACGTGTGTCCTGACACACACACCCCCAACACACATGCACGTGTGTCCTGACACACACACCCCCAACACACATGCACGTGTGTCCTGACACACACACCCCCAACACACATGCACGTGTGTCCTGACACACACACCCCCAACACACATGCACGTGTGTCCTGACACACACACCCCCAACACACATGCACGTGTGTCCTGACACACACACCCCCAACACACATGCACGTGTGTCCTGACACACACACCCCCAACACACATGCACGTGTGTCCTGACACACACACCCCCAACACACATGCACGTGTGTCCTGACACACACACCCCCAACACACATGCACGTGTGTCCTGACACACACACCCCCAACACACATGCACGTGTGTCCTGACACACACACCCCCAACACACATGCACGTGTGTCCTGACACACACACCCCCAACACACATGCACGTGTGTCCTGACACACACACCCCCAACACACATGCACGTGTGTCCTGACACACACACCCCCAACACACATGCACGTGTGTCCTGACACACACACCCCCAACACACATGCACGTGTGTCCTGACACACACACCCCCAACACACATGCACGTGTGTCCTGACACACACACCCCCAACACACATGCACGTGTGTCCTGACACACACACCCCCAACACACATGCACGTGTGTCCTGACACACACACCCCCAACACACATGCACGTGTGTCCTGACACACACACCCCCAACACACATGCACGTGTGTCCTGACACACACACCCCCAACACACATGCACGTGTGTCCTGACACACACACCCCCAACACACATGCACGTGTGTCCTGACACACACACCCCCAACACACATGCACGTGTGTCCTGACACACACACCCCCAACACACATGCACGTGTGTCCTGACACACACACCCCCAACACACATGCACGTGTGTCCTGACACACACACCCCCAACACACATGCACGTGTGTCCTGACACACACACCCCCAACACACATGCACGTGTGTCCTGACACACACACCCCCAACACACATGCACGTGTGTCCTGACACACACACCCCCAACACACATGCACGTGTGTCCTGACACACACACCCCCAACACACATGCACGTGTGTCCTGACACACACACCCCCAACACACATGCACGTGTGTCCTGACACACACACCCCCAACACACATGCACGTGTGTCCTGACACACACACCCCCAACACACATGCACGTGTGTCCTGACACACACACCCCCAACACACATGCACGTGTGTCCTGACACACACACCCCCAACACACATGCACGTGTGTCCTGACACACACACCCCCAACACACATGCACGTGTGTCCTGACACACACACCCCCAACACACATGCACGTGTGTCCTGACACACACACCCCCAACACACATGCACGTGTGTCCTGACACACACACCCCCAACACACATGCACGTGTGTCCTGACACACACACCCCCAACACACATGCACGTGTGTCCTGACACACACACCCCCAACACACATGCACGTGTGTCCTGACACACACACCCCCAACACACATGCACGTGTGTCCTGACACACACACCCCCAACACACATGCACGTGTGTCCTGACACACACACCCCCAACACACATGCACGTGTGTCCTGACACACACACCCCCAACACACATGCACGTGTGTCCTGACACACACACACCTCCCTGACACACACACACGTCCCCAACACACACGCACATCCCCAACACACACACATGTCCCCGACACACACACACCTCCCTGACACACACACACGTCCCCAACACACACGCACATCCCCAACACACACACATGTCCCCGACACACACACACGTCCCCGACACACACACACGACAGGCGCCCCCAACACATCCCCAACACACATGCACGTGTGTCCTGACACACACACACGCCCCCGACACACACACACGTGTGTCCTGACACACACACACCTCCCTGACACACACACACGTCCCCGACACACACACACATGTGTCCTGACACACACACACGTCCCCGACACACACAGGCGTCCCCAACACACACACACGTGTGTCCTGACACACACACACCTCCCTGACACACACACACATCCCCAACATACACACATCCCCGACACACACACACACGTCCCCGACACACACACAGGCGCCCCCAACACACACACACGTGTGTCCTGACACACACACACGCCCCCGACACACACACACGTGTGTCCTGACACACACATCCCCAACACACATGCACGTGTGTCCTGACACACACACACCTCCCTGACACACACACACGTCCCCACCACACA
>NW_015091166.1:147784-148369 GCF_001431845.1 Calidris pugnax
CCCACCCCACCCACACGTGACCCCTGACCCACACACACCTCCACGACACACACACACGTCCCCGACACACACGCACATCCCCAACACACACGCACATCCCCAACACACACGCATGTCCCCGACACACACACACATCCCCGACACACACACACGTCCCCAACACACACACACGTCCCCGACACACACACACACGTGTGTCCTGACACACACGCACGTCCCCGACACACACACATGTGCGTCCTGACACACACGCACGTCCCCGACACACACGCACGTCCCCGACACACACACGTCCCCGACACACACACTGGCACACACACACTTGCTGGTGGCCAGATCCCAGCCCCACACTTGCTTCCAGAGCCCCCCCAAAGCCCTCCCCAAATCCAAGGGGCACCTTCACCCCATCTTTCCCCCCAGCCCGTGCCCTCCCCAGTGGCTTCGCCACCTTCCTCCTCCTCCCTGGGCAAGGACAGGACACGGCAGCCCCCCAGGAACCCCGGGACCCCCCCAGACCTGCTGAGCCTTCAGGTGTCCCCCGGTGCGGAGCGTCCCTCGGTGCCGGTGGGTGCAGAGGGGGGGGAC
>NW_015091166.1:148500-149000 GCF_001431845.1 Calidris pugnax
CTAACCACCACGCCCGCCCCCGACACACACGCACGTCCCCGACACACACACGTCCCCGACACACACACTGGCACACACACACTTGCTGGTGGCCAGATCCCAGCCCCACACTTGCTTCCAGAGCCCCCCCAAAGCCCTCCCCAAATCCAAGGGGCACCTTCACCCCATCTTTCCCCCCAGCCCGTGCCCTCCCCAGTGGCTTCGCCACCTTCCTCCTCCTCCCTGGGCAAGGACAGGACACGGCAGCCCCCCAGGAACCCCGGGACCCCCCCAGACCTGCTGAGCCTTCAGGTGTCCCCCGGTGCGGAGCGTCCCTCGGTGCCGGTGGGTGCAGAGGGGGGGGACGCGGCGAGGGGGAGGTGGGCAGCGGGCACGGGCTGCGCCGACGGCTCTGCCAGCGCCGCGAGGCGAAGTACCGGGGCGCCGGCTGCCGTGCGGAGTTAAATAGGGGGCTCTGCCCATGGCACGGTGTGGGTGGGCGAGAGGAGAGCCGCCAATGG
>NW_015091166.1:149010-150449 GCF_001431845.1 Calidris pugnax
ACACCCACGCAGGCACCGTGTCAGCGCCAGGCACCCGTTACACGCGCGGAGTCACACCGCGACACCCGCGCGCCCACGCAGGCACGCCAGCTCCCCACCGCACCGCAGAGCCCCCGGGGTGGTGGTGGGGGGCCAGCACAGGCAGCTGTGCCCACGCAGCCCACCCCCAGCCCCCTCCTCGTGCCGCAGGCATTGGGGGGGACACACACACCCCGAGCACGACGCAGCCCTTGGCACGTGTGGGCACACGCGCGGCGGTGGCAGCGGCCCCGTCTGCCGCGCTGGCAGGGCTGCTGGTGGTGGCTTGGGGAGGTCTTGCACCACCACGGGGACCAGCCAGGCTCCTGCCACGCACACGCGTGTTCACTTGCACACAGAACACACGCGTGCCCACGCATACACGTCCTCTCTGCACACCTTGCCCATCTCCTGCCCGTGGGGAGCGCTCCCGGCTCTGACGGGCCTTGTCTCCTTCCCCTCAGACCCCTCTGAGACCCAGCACCACCAGCACCTCGTCATCCCCATGGCCCCAGCCCAACTTGGGGGTCAACATGGGCTTCATCCTTCACCCTGACCCCCCCATCCCCAGCCGCCCCCACCCCAGGGTTTGCGGAGATGGAAGATGGGGAGGAAAATTGGGGAGAACCAGAGGGACACGAGGGAAGGGGGGTGACCACCAACAAGTGAGAGCCACCGACTTCAGGCCAAGCAACAGGCCTCCGTGGTGGCCCTGAGGGAAGGTGGCCTGGCAGCGGCGGTGGCTCACGTGGCAGCGCAGCCCGGGGCAGGGCAGCATCTGCAGCTCCGAGGACGTTAATTAAATCGGAGCCTGGCCAGAGACGGCCTAATTAATTAATAACACCTACTTGTGCGGTGCCAAGCACGACGCAGCCGTCAAGAGCCGCTGGTGCCCAGGGCTGTGGTGGGGCTTGTTTACAGCTCTGGCCCCTCGTCCCAGCACTGGGATGTGACACAGCCCGCGGCGGGAGGAGGAGGAGGAGGAGGAGGAGGAGGGGGGTACGTCGGTGCCGTCAAGTGCCCCCGCGCGCACACACACGTGCCCCCCCCACGTGCACACGCTGCCCGAGTGCCCTGGCACGCGTGCCCGCACACGCCCCCGCCCCGTGCACCACAAACCAGTACCGATGCTCCGAGGGCCCCACCTGGGAGCTGGCGCTGATGCTGATGTGACGGGGAGATGTCAGCTCCCCGGAGGTAACGCCGGTGACGTGTGGGGACAGGAGAAGAAAAAAACCAAAAAACACCCCTCTCCGAAGAGCTTGATGCGTGCGGGAGAGAAGAGGGGGGGGCTCCTGGGGGGCTGCAGGACTGGCAGAGGTCCTGGGAGATGGGGGCTGCCGTGGTGGCATCAGGGATGTGGCTCCTCTCTGCTCTGGGCAGCAGCCCTGGTCCCCAAATTCGGCTCCAGCGCCAGCCTT
>NW_015091166.1:151556-152449 GCF_001431845.1 Calidris pugnax
GGACCAGGTGCTCGGTGGTCAGCAGCAGCAGCCGCGGCACCGTCTGCGGGCAGCGGGGGGGTCAGCGTGGCCCCCCTCCCCTCCCGGGGCGGTGGGGACGGGGCACAGGGCCGGGGCTCACCTTGCCGTTGGCTTTGTTCACCTTCTTCACGGTGTCGGCCATCACCAGCTTGTCCTTGGCCACGGCGTTGAGCTTCTGGTACTTGGGGTTCTGTTTCAGCCCCAGGTACTCGCCCTGGAAGGGCTGCTGCAGGCTGGGGACATGACCATCAGCCGGTGCCACCCCGTGGACCCTTCCCACCCCCCGCCAGCCCCCCAGCCCCGGCACCTTTTGGAGTAAAGAGCCTTCTTGTCCTTGAAGAGCTCGCTGGCGTGGAGCTTGGTCTGCAGCAGAGCCCTGCGCTGCGGCGTCAGCTGCTCCCGGTACTTTTTGCACTGCCGAGGGAGTGGGGGGCCATTCAGTGCTGCTGAAGCCCCCCCCAGCCAGGGGCCAGCGTGGAGGGGGGCACAGGGTCCAGGCCAGAGCCCCCCTGTCCACCCTCGCTCCCACCTTCCAGCGGTAGAAGATGCTCCTCAGCTCCTGGTTGGCATCAGCCAGGAATTTGTAGGGCGCGGGGGGCCAGGTCCGGTCCATCACTGAGAGCGGCGGGAGGTTCCTCGCCAGCCCCACCAGGAACTTCTGCACCTGGGGGTGGCAATGGGGGTCAGGAGGGTCCCCGATGGGTTGGGGGGGCTGGGAAGGTGCCATGCCCCCTTCTCCCCCCCCCACCCCTGCTCACCAGCCGCCGGTAGATGAAGTTGGCCAAGCGGGTGCTGGCCCCGGAGCGGAAATATCTCCTGTAGGCCCTGCGGACCTGCAGAGATGGCCGTCAGCGGGGACAGGGGACATCGCC
>NW_015091166.1:152553-156752 GCF_001431845.1 Calidris pugnax
GAGGAGCCGGCGAGACTGCGGGGGGGTGAGAAGCCCGGGGACCCCCAGGTGGGGAGGCACCGACACAGATACGGAGCGGGAGGGAGAGAGAGGCAGGAGAGAGGCAGGAGAGGACGGAAGACAGGGAGAGGAGGTGAGTCTGGTCCCACCGTGGGGCAGGCAGAGCCCCCGGCCCCCACCCTGCTGTGCACCCCCCATCCCCCGGTGCCCCCCACGGTGGGCAACCTGCCGTCCCCGACCAGTAGCCCAGCCCTCACCTTCCAGCCCCGAGCGTACGCCTGGATGATCAGCGCCGAGCGCTTCATCTGCTTGTACCTGTTCTTTTGCTGCGGTGGGGAGAGGTGGGGTGAGCTGGGGGGGGGTCAGGAGAGTAGGGGGGGTCCCTGCCCAAGGCTTGAGGAGAAACCTTGAAGGCTTGATAGGCAGGAGAAGCACAGCCAGGCCCCCCCCTCCTCACCATGTGTCCCCGGAACCAGGCGGAGATGATGATCTGGCTCTTGCGCATCAGCTGGTACTGGGTCCGGCACCGCCAGCCCCGAAATGTCTTCTGGATGAGGGTGGCCAGTTCGGCCACACGCTCCTGCCGCCGCCTCTCCAGGTCGAAGAGCTGGGGGACAGATGGGGCGAGCGCTGGGCACTGAGCGGGGACAGGGACCCCCCCACCAGGAGCCACAGCACCACCCAAGAGCCCCCCAGGATGGGCTCAGGGCTGCCCCGTGGGGCTGGCACCCACTCTAGGTCAAGCCCTGCTCCCCCACCCCCAGCAGCCCCACTGCCCCATAGCGGGTTCCCCCCAGGTCCCCCCTCCCAGGACTTACGGTGCGTGGGGAGCGGATGAAGATCTTGGTGTGGCCAAACGCCAGCTCCTCGGTGGGGAACGCCAGGTCTTCCAGCAACAACTTGGTCCCCTCCCTGCACCACAGAATCACAGAAAATCACAGAATCTTCTAGGTTGGAAGGGACCTCAAAGATCATCTTGTCCAACCGTCAACCTCACTGACAAAAATAGACACCCCCACAACAAACAAGGAGCATCATCACTAAACCAGACCTCCCAGCACCACATCAACCCGGCTTTTGAACACCTCCAGGGATGGGGCCTCAACCCCCTCCCTGGGCAGCCCATTCCAAGGGCTGAGAACCCTTTCGGTGAAAAAATTGTTCCTAATATCCAGCCTGAACCTCCCCTGGCGCAACTTGAGGCCATTTCCTCTCGTCCTGTCGCCTGTGACTTGAGAAAAGAGACCGACCCCCACCTCTCTACACCCTCCTTTCAGGGAGTTGGAGAGAGCGAGAAGGTCTCCCCTCAGCCTCCTCTTCTCCAGGCTGAACACCCCCAGCTCCCTCAGCCTCTCCTCATCAGTGAAAAATTTTTTTTCCTAATATCCAGCCTGAGGAACGAGGCCGATCAGAGCCTGGCAGCCCCTGGGCCACTGGACGTGCCCACAAACTAGCCCAGCCCTGTACCTGTGGCTACCAGTCCAGCGGGGCCAGGTCCTGGGGCTGAGCATCTTGTAGCGCTCCAGGAAGGAGTCGTAGAGCTGGCGGAAGGCGTAGCCCGCCCGACGCACCCGCACGTTCTCCATCAGCCCCAGGTACCGAATCTGCGCCAGCACCAGCTCCGGTGTGAAGAGCATCCCCGTCTTGGTCTCGTTGGGCTTGATACACCTGGGGAGGACAGTGGTGGGCTTGGGGGGGGTCCCTCCAGCACCAGGGCTGGGGTCGGGGCTCCCCGAGTAGTCCCCCAGGTGCCAACTACCTGATGTAGTTGGGGTTCTTGGAGTAGAGGTTCTTCATCAGCGTGGCCACCGAGGCCTTGAACTGGAAGCCGGCGGTGGGGGGCAGCTTGAGGGACACCTTCTGGGGGTCTCCCTCGGGGAAGAGGGAGCGCAGGAGTTCGTGGCGGGAGGCCCACATGGCCTGCGAGAGGTCGCGGAAGAGCAGGTCGTTGTTCTTCTCGATGAAGCCCGTCACGTTGTAGGTCACCTGGACGTGGGAGCAGGGTCAGGGCTCAGTGGGGCACATGGGAGGAGGAGGAGGAGGGAGCGAGGGGGTTATGGTTCAGTGTCTCCGTGCCCGTTTGCCCCCATGAAAGCTGGGAAGAGGACCCGGGGGTCCCGGCTGCCCTCATTATCATAGAATCATAGAATGGTCCAGGTTGGAAGAGACCCTTGGGATCATCAAGTCCAACCATCTCCCCTCCTCTTCAGAGTCGTCCCCTCCTTGAGATCTCTCTTGGATTGAGGTGCCCAAAACTGGACCCAACACTCCAGTTGTGGCCTCCCCAGTGCTGAGCACAGGGGCACAATCACCTCCTACTTCTGCTGGTCACACTATTTTTGATACAAGCCAGGAATCATAGAATGGTCCAGGTTGGAAGAGACCCTTGGGATCATCGAGTCCAACCATCTCCCCTACTCTACAAAGTCCTCCCCTACACCATGTCCCTCAGCACTGCTGGAGCTGTGGGTGCTGGTGGGTGCCCGTGGCCATGACGGACCTTGCCAGCGTAGTGGTGGATGCGGAAGCAGTGGGATGGGAGGGTGGTGTCCATCACACGCCGGGCGTTCTGGGTCTCCTTGCTCTCGTAGTGCTTGTGGGTGGCGAAGAGCTGGTTGAGTTTGGTGAGGAAGGTGTCCTCATTGACCACGCCGGGCCGCAGGCACTCCTCGTCCAGCATGGCCAGGATCCCGCACTTGCTCTGTGCCAAAACAGTCGGTGTCACCCCAAAACCGGCCCCATCGATGTGGGGGGGCCGCTCCAGGCTCTGCTCAGCCCCACCTCACGCCGGGTGCCATGGTGGGGGGCTGGGACCCCGGCACTTGGGGGGGGGCAACTCACGTTCTCGATCAAGTTGCAGATGATGCTGTTGTCGAAAAACTCTATCGGGGTCCACTTGATGCCCTGGGAGCAGAGGGGGGGTCAGACGCACGGACCCCCGGGGTGCACAGACCCTGCCCCACAGACACCCCCCAGCTGATGTGGGGCAGGAACCGGACGTCCGGCCACAGGGATGGGGATCCCGAATCCCTCCCTGCCTTCCTGCCATTGAATCCGCTCGCGGCAGGGAGCGGGGCGAGGGAGGGACGTGCTGCCGAGCCGTCTCCGGCACTTCCCCGTCCCCGGGGAGGGGGGTCCAGGCTCCTTGGGGCCATGTTTGGGGACAGCAGAGAGGGGGGAGCAGCGTGGGCTGGGGGTACCTCTCGGACATATTCCTCCTGCTCCTCCTTCAGGGTCATCAGGATGAAGATCTGCTGCAACTTCTCGTTGCAGTAGTTGATGATGAACTGCTCAAAGCCGTTGTCCTGCCAGAGAAAGGTCCTGGGTGGCAGGTTGTGCCCCCAAGCCCTGCCCCATATCCCACTGGTTGCCCCCATTTCCCCACCCCCCAGCAGCAGGATGGGGCCAGGTGGGCCCTTGTGCTCACCTGGAAGATCTCAAAGCCGTAGATGTCCAGCACACCCATCACCTTCCTCTGCTTGCCCGGCTTCACCTGGGGAGGCAAAGGGGTCCTGAGTTGCGTTTTGGCCCCGTGTGGGATGAGGGGCTGGGGCCCCATCCAGGGTGGGGGGGGGCTGGTGCCTGTCACCCCCAGGTGCTCACCTGGATGCTGGTGTTGATGCGGTTCACCAACCAGTCGAAGAGGCGGCTGTAGATGTTCTTGGCCAGAGCATCCCGGCCATAGTAGCCCTGGGGAGAGAGGCAAGGAGCTTGTGCTGGCTCCTGGGGGGGGGCTGCCGGGCATCACCCCCCCCCAACGGGAGCCAGTTCCTCTCACCTGGGGGACGCTGAGGCTGGTCAGCACCATCTCGTTCCTCGCCTTCACCGTGCGGGAGCACAGAGCCCGCTCCAGGACGGAAGGGTCCAGCCCGATCAGCTCACAGATCTCCTGCAGCTCTGCAGGGGGAGGCAGCGGTGCCGGGGCTGACCCGAGGGCCCAGTGGGGACCCCCCCCCGGGCCACCCCAAGTCTGTCCCCATCCTTTGTCCCTACCCTGAGGCTCAGCGATGCTGCTGGCCTCCATCCCACCGGCCTGGTAGCTGCTGCTCAGCTGCACGTTGCCCAACTTGAGCACCACGGCCGTCACCTCCAGCAGCGCCGTCACCTCAGCGGGCGAGAAGCCGATGACCTTCATGGCATCCTGGGGACCAACACAGGCAGCTCAGGGGGACGGGGTCAGCCCCAGGGTGGTTTTTTTT
>NW_015091166.1:156909-169838 GCF_001431845.1 Calidris pugnax
CGATGCGGGATTTCTCCAGCAGGTCTGTGGGGAGGGGGCAGTGTCACCGGCACCGTGTGAGGTGGGGACCCCCCCCGCCCCCCCAGAAATGGGGAATCAGTACTCACAGTTGCTGATGACCCCTCCCAGAGGCTCCCCCTTGAAGTCGAACTCCACGTCCATGTACTTGCCCTGGGGACCGGGCTGGGGTCAGGGCAGGGGGACGCCACGGGGGGAGGTCCCACCTCCTCAGCCCCATCCCCTGCCGTCCCCCACCCCCATCAGGGTCCGGCCATGTGGGTCCTGGCCCCACTGCCCCAATTTCCCAGTCACTCACGAATCGGGAGGAGTTGTCGTTGCGGATGGTCTTGGCGTTTCCAAAGGCTGCGGGGGGAGGACGGGGTTACAGCGTGGGTTTGGGGGGGGGGCTGTGCCGACCCCTGGGATGGGGGCAGGGTGCCAGGTGCTGGTCACTCACCCTCCAGCACGGGGTTGGACTGCAGGAGCTGCTCTTTCACCTTGTCCACCTCCTCCCCTTTGCTGCAGACCGCCGCCACGTAGGACATCACCAGTTTGCTGGCCTCTGCGGGCGAGGGGTGGTGGGTGCCATGGCCGTGGCCACCCACCCCACGACCCCCTCGCAGCCCCCAGTGGTAGCCCCAGCTCTACCCGTCTTGCCGGCCCCGCTCTCCCCAGTGATGAGGATGCACTGGTCCCTGTCCCGGTCCCGCAGCGAGCGGTAGGCATCGTCAGCGATGGCGTAGCTGGGGGTGAGGAGGGGTCAGAAGGGGCAGTCTGGGGGCTTCAGGAAACACCAAAAGCCCTCCCCACGTTGTGGCTGTCAGGCCGCCCTGAGTGGACTCCCCCAAAACCCCGAAACCTCGGGTCGGCCCGTGCCTGAAGCCCCTCGGCAGGGTCCAGGGGGGCTCCCCGTGCTCACATGTGGGGCTTCACGGCGAAGAAGTTGCAGTTGCGGTACTCCTGCACCGTCTCGGGGGTGTAGATGGGCAGCGAGCGGTAGGGATTCACCGAAATCACCACGTTCCCGATGTACGTCTGTGGGGCGAGCAGGACGGTGTGGGTGCGGGGCTGCGGGGAGCCTGGTGGTCCCTGCTCCTGTCCCCCCTAGGTCCCCACACCCCACACCCTGGCCCTCTTCTCCCCTCCTCCCACCCCAAAAGCCCTGCCCCGGTGCCCACGTAGATGTTGCTGCGGCGGAAGCGTTCCTGCAGCGTCTGGAGCAGCGACTCCTCCGTCAGCGGGTCCAGCAGCACCAGGTCCCCGACCGCTGCGGCGTCCAGCAGCGAGGTGGTGGCTTCCATGGCCGGGTGGCTCCGGGGTGGCTGGGGCAGAGCAGAGAAGGGGGGGCTGCAACCCATGGACACGCAGCCCCTTCCCCAAAACATCCCCTCACCAAGTCCTCAGCACCCCCTGCACCCCAGAGACCGTGGCTGCCCCCTGCCCTTAGAGGTTCAGAAGTCCCTGGGGAGAGCAGGATGCTGGGCACTTGGGGGGCACAGACCCACTGGGTAAGGCTTGAAGAACCAGCAGAGCCTGGTGGGGAAGGGCAGGATGTGACCCTCGGCCAGTGGGATGTAGCTGGGACTTCAGCTGGTCCCTGACCCTGCGGTGCCCGGCTCCCCCGGGGACAGGGGACAAGGCAGTGACACATCAGCACAGAGGGCTCCTTCCTGGGACACCCCTGGCACCCAGGACCCCCGTGGTGGGGATGGAGGCTCGGGAAGGGGGGGAGAAGAGGGGGCAGGATGCCTCCTGCCCACCCGCTGTGGGGGGAAGCGGGGGCCCGGCCAGGAAACGTGGCCACCTGGATCCTATTCTTGGGGCACGGACTAATTCAGCCTCCGCTTCCTCCCTCCTTCCTGGCAGGGGGAGGCTGGGGAGGGGGGAAGGACAGGCTCGGGATGGGGGAGCCCAAGTCCCCCTTGGGACTGTTTAGTGTGAGGAAGAGGAGGCTGAGGGGAGACCTCATCACTCTACAACTCCTTGAAAGGACACTGTAGAGAGGTTGGGGCTGGTCTCTTCTCCCAGGTCATTACAGAATCACAGAATCTTAGTGGTTGGAAGGGACCTCTGAGATCATCGAGTCCAACCACAAAAAAAAATAATAAAAAAACAAAAACAAAACCAAAAAAACCCCAGACAAACAAATACAAAACACACCACACCAAACGCCCACCAAAAACACCGCACCCACCAACTAAACCCCACACTCAACACCTCACCATAACCCAATAACCTTGGGCACTAGAGCAGGCCCTGAAGAGCCATGTCTACACGTTTCTTAAATCCCTCCAGGGATGGTGACTCCACCACCTCCCTGGGCAGGCTGGTCCAGGGCCTGACCACTCTCTCAGTAAAGTAGTTCTTTCTAATATCTAATTTAAATCTCCCCTGCCCCGACTTCAGACCATTTCCTCTGGTCTTGTCGTTCGTCCTTTGGGACGAAGTGACAGAAGGAGAGGGAACGGCTTCAAGCTCCAACAGGGGAGGTTTAGATTGAACATTAGGAAGGAATTTTTCACCCAAAGAGTGGTCGGGCGTTGGAAGAGGCTGCCCAGGGAGGGGGTGGAGTCCCTGGCTGTGTTGAAGGGCCGTTTAGATGCAGTGCTGAGGGACATGGTGTAGGGGAGGACTTTGTAGAGTAGGGGAGATGGTTGGACTCCATGATCCCAAGGGTCTCTTCCAACCTGGACCATTCTATGACTCTATTCCATGACAGCACCCAAGAGACCGTGCTGTGTCGTCCCCCCCCCACGCTCCACCCATCCCTCACCCTCGGAGCAGCTGCGTTCCCCGGGGTGACCTTCACCCCCACTTTTACAGCCCGGGCTCAGGGCTGTTAAACCCAGCCCCACTTATCGGTGCCCGGGGAAAAGTTCACGAGTGAGGAGGGAGGTGGGAAACGATGGGCCCACGGGGTGATGGAGACGGCTCCATCGGGGACTCCCCTCACCTCCTCCGGAGGGGATGGCAGAGCCTCCCGAGCATCCCTGCAGCCTCCCCCCTTCGTGGGGCACCGGCACTGAGACCCCGGTGGGGGACCCCAGGGTGACACCCACGGGTGGGACCCACAGCAAGACCCCCCCCCGCAGCTCCAGGGCTCGCCCCAGTCCTCCCCAAAGCACCAGGTCTCAGAGCTCTCCGGGCCCTATAGGGTGGGGGTCCCCCAGAATAGGGGTGTCCCCGGGTGGGGGCTATAGGAACAGGGTGCCCCTGCCAGTTTCGGGGTGCGGGGGGGCTGGGGGTGCAGAGGGGTCCGCAACTCACCTCCCGGTGGCAGAGCAGCAGCAGGTCCTGGAGTGGCTTCAGCTGAGGCTGCCCCGGAGCCGTCGGGGCTCAGCTGGTCCCGGTCCGGCCCACGGAGGGGCGGGGGGGGGGGGGGGAACCTCCCCCAGGGCACCGCGCCCGTTCACGGGCAGGGAAACTGAGGCACGAAACGCATCAACCTGGGGGGGGGGACCCAACCCCTGAGCCCCCCAGCCCGTGCCCCTCGGGGGGTCCCAGCCCCATCTGGGCTCCTTCTACCCCGGTCGTCCCCCCCCCGGAGCAGGAAGAAGCAGAAAAAATCCCTGGAAGCAAACAAAGGGAGCTTCCTCCCGGGGCTGCGGGAAAACGGGGCAAGGTACAGGCACCGGGAGCGGCCGGGGCTGGTCCCGGGGACACCGTCCCACTCCACGGGGACCCACGGCCACGGTCAGGGACCCACGGCCACGGCCAGGGACCCACGGCCACCCCCAGCCCTGCTTTTCTCCGGTGCTGCCCCAGGGAACCCAGCCCCCGGGGGCCTGAACCATGCAGCATCCTCAGCAGAGCCAAGGAGAAGGCCCAGGGTCCCCGCAGGACAGAGAAACGAAGCTCATTAGCTACAAAATACATCTTTATTAAAAATATAACCTGTCCTTAAACCACAGGGAGGGGAGGGGAGGCTGTAACAGAGGCTGCTCCCAGGAAGAGCAGAGAGGGATGTGTAGGGAGGGCAGGGAACCAAAGCTGGGAGAGAAACAAACCAACAGCAAAAGCTTTGGCAGCGGCGAGGTAGGGGCTGGGAGAGCAGCCATGGGGCAGCAGAGGGGCTGTGGGGCAGGAGAGGGGCTGTGGGGCAGGGTTATTGCTCAGCAAGTTGCATAGATTTGGGGCATCCCCTCCAGCTTTGTGCTGATCCGGGGAGCAGGGCCACGGCCATCACCATCCCCTGCCCATGGGGATAGACCCCACACAACAGCACGTTGAGGGTGGAGGGCACCAGCTTGAGGGGACAGGGAGCTGCCAGCACCAACCTCCAGCGAGGAGGAAGCACATCCCCACTCATCCTCAGCCCAGGGAGCACAGGGAGGAGGCTGAGGGTGCAGGGCAGCGGGCAGACGTCCAGGCTGCTTTCTCCTGAGCTCTGTGACATTCCTACACAGGGTCTGGCCAAGCCATGTCTCTCTTGGGGGGTGGGTTTGGTACCCCCAGGGGATTTATGCCGAGGCAGAGGCACCGCCCAAGCAGCTGGAGCTCTCTGGCATCTTTGGTAACAGCAGGAGGAGGAGGAGGAGGAGCAGGTCACCCGCTCCCTCCCCAGCAGCAGATGCTGAGCACGCAGGTACCGCTGGGGCAGGTCCAAAGTTCCTCTGGTGCACATCACCCCCACGGGCACCTGCACCCAGGAGAGACCTTTCGCTCCCTCCCCACCCCAGCAGCTGAGGAAAGGGACTCCTGTTTGGTGGCCACAGCAGCAGCGCTGAGGGAGGGGGATCACAGGAGCCAGAGCAGCTCCCAGACCCTGGAAAGAGGCCCCTGCCCCAAAAATTCAGGCATTGGGAGCTCACAAACATCCACGGTAAAACCCCAGTTCACATTCAGAAGGGAGCAGTGTCCTGCATCTCAGCAGCAGCAGGGCTGCCCTGCGGTCCCTGCGTCCCCCGTCACCACCCAGGGCTGCACTGACAAAAGCTTTCACACCTCGGCCTGGCAGGAGCTGCCTGGGGAAAATGGGGGTGTCACAGCCCCCCCTTGTCTTCCCCCAGGCTCTGTGCAGAGCTCCCGACAGCCCAGCTCGGGGTGGGAAGGGGGGTGCTGGCAGCAGATGCTTCCCCCCAACCCCCTGGCAAACGGGGCTTCGTGCTCTGCTGGTGTCAGGGGAGACGCAGCGGCCATTCTGCCCCTCAATCAGCATCCAGGTGGTTGTGGGGCAGGGAGTAACTAGTGTGATTCCTCTCAAAGGAGCCATCATCTTCCTCTTCCTCCTCCTCCTCGTCCTCGAAGAGCTGGTCCTCAAGGAAGAGGCCGCCCAGGCCGTACTCCCGCTCGTGGACAGAGACCTCGTTGGGGGTGAGGTGACAGGCGCCACCCACAAAGTCAGCAAACCTGGAAAAAAGGCACAAAACAGCACGTTGTGCAGCCCTGGCGTCCCCCTGCAAGGCCCGGGCACCCGAGCAGCCGGGGTGAAGAGTTTCAGTGCCAGGATCAGGCATTATCTGTCCTTCCCCTGGGGCACGCCCTGTTTCTATGCACCACGGACCTTCTGTCCCTCCGTGTCCCTATCTCTAAAGGCAGAAGCGACAGCACAGAGCAGCCTGGGGCTTTTAGAAGCACATTGATACACAAGTCGGCCTCTCTGAGCCACACTGTCAGGGGATGTTACCTCTTGGGAGACTGGATGCGGGACACCGCAGTCCAGGCGGAGAAATCGGGGCTTCTGCAGTAGTTTCGAAGCTCCTCGAGGGCCTTGCGTGTCTCCACCTCGCCCTGGACCCGATATTCCTCCTCTGTCAGCAGGCGAGGGGGGCTGGGCCCACGTTTGGTGCTCCTCATCCTCCTGCCAGCACAGCAGCACCAGTTACTGCCCGTCCAACCAGGGGCAGGACCCCCAGATCCCCAGGCTGCGGCGGGAGGAGTGGAGCGTGTCCCTCCGGCCTCTGCTCCTCGCCCCCGAGGGAGGGTCCCAGCCTCCAGGAGGAGCTGGACACTCTCCTGCACCAGCCCCAGGAAAAAAGGGGGACACACACAGAATCCCAGAATCTTCTAGGTTGGAAGGGACCTTCAAGATCATCTTGTCCAACCGTCAACCTGACTGACAAAAATAGACACCCCCACAACAAACAAGGAGCATCATCACTAAACCAGACCTCCCAGCACCACATCAACCCGGCTTTTGAACACCTCCAGGGATGGGGCCTCAACCCCCTCCCTGGGCAGCCCATTCCAAGGGCTGAGAACCCTTTCAGGGAAAAAATTGTTCCTAATATCCAGCCTGAACCTCCCCTGGCGCAACTTGAGGCCATTTCCTCTCGTCCTGTCGCCTGGGACTTGAGAAAAGAGACCGACCCCCATCTCTCTACCCCCTCCTTTCAGGGAGTTGGAGAGAGCAATAAGGTCTTTATACCTTACACCCCTTTATACCTCCCCCCATCCCAAAATCCCAGCGAAAACACCTTGGTTACGTGACACAGACCCCCATCCAGCAGCTCACCCCGGCCTGACAGTGGATTGGGAAGAAGCTGTGGTGCTCCAGGCCCTCACCTGTAGGCAGCGAAGGCCCACTGCACAGGGTAGTCCAAGTTCTTGGTGCAGATGGCAACGACCACCAAAGCCAAGGCGATGGGATGGATCTGGATGCCAGAGTACATCAGCAAGAGGCCCAGGAGCTGCAGGCTCCAGGAGAGGAGGCTGATGCTGCGCTCGTTCTCCAGCGGGCCGTAGCGGTAACACACGGCGAAGCTGACGAAGCCGACGAGCAGCAGGTACCCTGAGAGAGAGCAGAGGGATCTGGCTGAGTTAAATAAAGTTAAATCCCACCCTGGAGGCAGGGGGGTTGGAACTTGATGATCTTTGAGGTCCCTTCCAACCCAAACCATTCTACGATTCTAGGATTCATTTTCATAGAATCATAGAATGGTCCAGGTTGGAAGAGACCCTTGGGATCATCGAGTCCAACCATCTCCCCTACTCTACAAAGTCCTCCCCTACACCATATCCCCCAACCCCACATCTAAATGACTCTTGAACACCTCCAGGGATGGTGACAAAACCCCCTCCCTGGGCAGCCTCTTCCAGTCTCTGACCACTCTTTCCATGAAGAATTGTTTCCAAAAGTCCAGCCTAAACCTGCCCTGTTGGAGCTTGAAGCCGTTCCCTCTCCTTCTGTCACTAATGACCTGGGAGAAGAGACCAGCACCAACCTCTCTACAGTGTCCTTTCAAGGAGTTGTAGAGAGTGATGAGGTCTCCCCTCAGCCTCCTCTTCCTCACACTAAACAGTCCCAGCTCTTTCAATCATTCTTCATAAGATTTTATTCTCCAGCCCCCTCACCAGCTTCGTTGCCCTCCTCTGCCCTCGCTCCAGCACCTCCAGATCTCTCTTGGATTGAGGTGCCCAAAACTGGACACAACACTCGAGCTGTGGCCTCCCCAGTGCTGAGCACAGGGGCACAATCACCTCCCTACTTCTGCTGCTCACACTATTTTTGATACAAGCCAGGATGCCGTTGGCTTTCTTGCCCCCCTGGGCACACTGTGGCTCATATTCAGTCGTTTGGCAACTAGAACCCCCAGTTCTGGCAACTTTCCTCCAGGCAGCTCCAGCCACACTTCCCCCAGCCTGTAGCGCTGCAGGGGGTTGGTGTGGCCCAAGTGCAGGACCCTGCACTTGCCCTTGTTGAAACTCATTAGCCCAGGGATCCAATCTATCTAGATCCCTCCGTAGGGCTTCCCTCTCCTCCTGGGAGTCACCACTCCTGTTTAACTTGGTGTCATCTGCCAACTTGCTGATGTTCCACCTTATGTCCTTATCGAGATCATCAATAAAGACGTTCAACAGAAATGGTCCCAACACTGAGCCTTGAGGCACACCGCTTGTGACTGGCCACCAGCTGGACGTACATCCATTTACATACATTTCCACCAGCACATCACATCGTAGCTCCAAGCAGGAGACACCAAACCTGGTGAACCAGCTGGTCTGAGGGGCTCACACCTACCTAGAAGGTACTGCCAGTAGAACTTGCAGATCTCCCGTAGGTTCTTGAAGATCAGTTGAAGCAGGTAGAGGGAAAAGGACCAGCCTCCTACCAGCAGGAAGTAAACAGGGCTTTTCTAGGAGAGGAGATGGGACACTGAAGACAGGCAGTGAGTGGGCAGCCATGGCTGCCTCCCTGCAGCTGCTGAGCTTTGCTCCACACAAAGCCAGACCCACAACCCGGCACCTCAAGGCCACGTGCTCCAGCAGCCTCACCAGAACGACCTCCAGGTGGAGAAAGGGCTATTGCTGCGAGGTCTCTGGCCCCCCCAGGCAGCCCGACCCTCACCTTGGGCATGACCTTGGACATCATGTAGACGAGGATGAGGAGCGAGGCCAGCAAACCAAAACTAATCCCAGCTGAATAGTAGAAGAGTTGGCTCCTGCAGAGATCACACACGTGCACAAAGTGTTTTACAGCTCACGGATGCCCGTGCACAAACACACAGCCCCCTGAGAGCCCGCAGAGCCAACCACGTGCCCACCCAACCCTCCTTGTCCCCACCTCACGGGGGAACGGAGGTGACCCACCTGCTCAGCATGTCTCCACAGAAGAACAACAACAGGCCCAGGAAGAAAACCAGGAACAACTTTGGGTCAAAGCCTGGAACGAGAGCGAGTGTGGGGTGAGGGAAGCCTGGCAGGGGTGCCCTCCAGCCTGCCCTGTGGCCACAGGGGCAGGGAAGGGGCAGTGTCCCGGGTGACCCTCCTAAATTCCCCCCGAATCATAGAATCATTGAGGTTGGAAGAGACCCTTGGGATCATCGAGTCCAACCATCTCCCCTCCTCTACAAAGTCCTCCCCTACACCATGTCCCTCAGCACTGCATCTAAACGGCCCTTCAACACAGCCAGGGATGGGGACTCCACCCCCTCCCTGGGCAGCCTCTTCCAACGCCCAACCACTCTTTGGGTGAAAAATTCCTTCCTAATGTTCAATCTAAACCTCCCCTGTTGGAGCTTGAAGCCGTTCCCTCTCGTTCTGTCACTAATTACTGTGAGAAGAGACCAGCACCAACCTCTCTCCAGTGTCCTTTCAAGGAGTTGTAGAGAGTGATGAGGTCTCCCCTCAGCCTCCTCTTCCTCACACTAAACAGTCCCAGCTCTTTCAATCACTCTTCATAAGATTTTATTCTCCAGCCCCCTCACCAGCTTCGTTGCCCTCCTCTGCCCTCGCTCCAGCACCTCCAGATCTCTCTTGGATTGAGGTGCCCAAAACTGGACACAACACTCGAGCTGTGGCCTCCCCAGTGCTGAGCACAGGGGCACAATCACCTCCCTCCTTCTGCTGCTCACACTATTTTTGATACAAGCCAGGATGCCATTGGCTTTCTTGCCCCCCTGGGCACACGCCGGCTCATATTCAGCCGTTTGACAACTCGAACCCCCAGGTCTCTTTCCTCCAGGCAGCTCCAGCCACACTTCCCCCAGCCTGTAGCGCTGCAGGGGGTTGGTGTGGCCCAAGTGCAGGACCTGGCACTTGCCCTTGTTGAAACTCATTCCGTTGATCTTGGCCCAGTGATCCAATCTATCTAGGTCCCTCTGTAGGGCTTCCCTCTCCTCCTGGGAGGATATCCCATGGACGAAGAGATGCTTCCCTCTGCAGGTCCATTTTCCTTCCCAAGGAGGGATCAACCCCACTGGCCCTCAGACCATGAGCTGGCCTGGCCATGATGTCCTCGTTACCCCCTGGAGAGCACGAGCAGAGCCAGCCCCACTTTTCCCCCCCCCCAGGAGCCCCCCGCCGCGGAGGAGCCGTACGTCGGAAGAGGACGACGCAGTACGTGGTGCCGGCCTCCAGCACGTCCACCTTCAGGCAGGTTTTGTTGCTGTAGAGATCGACGTCGATGCTGGTGTCGTTCAGCTTCTCCTTCAGAAAGGAGAGGAGGACGTTCCACACGTTGAACTTCTCCAGCTCCTCCTCGCTGTCCACCTGCGTGACTCGGATCATCCGGCTGCTGTTGACCCGGATCTGTGCAGGGTGAGGAGGAGAAGGAAGCAAACAGGGACATGGCTGCAGCTTCTGGGGGGGTTCAACCCAGCCAGACCCAGGAGAACCAACCTCTCTTCTCACCTGCATCCTGGTCCATATGTCGTGCCATTGCGGGAGGCGCGTGTTGGTGTAACAGAAGTGGTGAGGGGTCTCCAGGTGGTACACGTGGCCCTCGTAGAGCGGGAGGACCAGCTCCCTGCCCTCTGTGTGACACAGAGTAGAAGGATTCAGGGCCCCACTCCCCTCTGCTTCACCCACCAGAAGACACGGGGCCACCTTTTTTTTTTTATAGAATTGCCCAGGCCGGAAGGGACCTCCAAAGGGCATCTCGTCCCACCCCCCCGCAGTCAGCAGGGACACCCCCAACTAGACCAGGTTGCCCCATCGAGCCTCCCCTTGAATATCTCCAGGGAAGGGGCCTCAACCACCTCCCTGGGCAACCTGTCCCAGTGCTCCACCACCCTCCCAGTGAAGAACCCTCTCCTCATCTCCAGTCTCAATCTGTTCCCCTCCAGCTTGAAGCCATTGCCCCTCGTCCTGTCACTGCAGCCCTTTCTAAACAGGTTCTCCCCAGCCTTCCTGTAGCCCCCCCTCAGGTACTGGAAGGCTGCTCTTAGGTCTCCCCGGAGCCTCCTCTTCTCCAGGCTGAACAACCCCAGCTCCCTCAGCCTGTCCTCGGAGCAGAGGTGCTCCATCCCCCTCATCATCCTCGTGGCCCTCCTCTGGACCTCCTCTAGGTTGGAAGGGACCTTAAAGATCATCTTGTCCAACCATCAACCTCACTGACAAAAATAGACACCCCCACAACAAACAAGGAGCATCATCACTAAACCAGACCTCCCAGCACCACATCAACCCGGCTTTTGAACACCTCCAGGGATGGGGCCTCAACCCCCTCCCTGGGCAGCCCATTCCAAGGGCTGAGAACCCTTTCAGGGAAAAAATTGTTCCTAATATCCAGCCTGAACCTCCCCTGGCGCAACTTGAGGCCATTTCCTCTCGTCCTGTCGCCTGGGACTTGAGAAAAGAGACCGACCCCCACCTCTCTACCCCCTCCTTTCAGGGAGTTGGAGAGAGCAAGAAGGTCTCCCCTCAGCCTCCTCTTCTCCAGGCTGAACACCCCCAGCTCCCTCAGCCTCTCCTCATCAGACTTATTCTCCAGACCCCTCACCAGCTTTGTCGCCCTTCTCTGGACCCGCTCCAGCCCCTCAATGTCTTTTTTATGGTAGGGGGCCCAAAACTGGACACAGTACTCAAGGTGAGGCCTCACCAGTGCCCAGTACAGGGGGACAATCACCTCTTGGGACCTACTCCCCACGCTGTTCCTGATACAGGCCAGGATGCTGGTGGCTTTTTTGGCCACCTGGGCACACTGCTGGCTCATCTTCAGCCCACAGGCCACCAACCCCCCCAGGTCCTTTTCCATGGGGCAGCTCCATCCCCTCTGCCCCCAGCCTGGAGTGTCCATGGGGTTGGTGTGACCCAAGTGCAGGACCCTGCACTTGGCCTTGTTGAACCTCATCCCGTTGCTCTCGCCCTGTCGAGATCTCAGCCAACACTAAACTCGCGGGGGCCTCCTGCACGATCCCCCCCCCCCCCCCCCCCAGCGGAGCCCCCGGAGGGCCCAGCCCCACGGTAGATCGGGACCGGGAGGGGCCCGAAGCCCACTCCCCCCAGCACCCTCTGCCGCAGCGCTCTGCGAAAGGGGGGGGGACGGTGCTCGGGGGTCTCCCCCGGGGCTGCGGCGGGCGCTGAGCCGGGAGCGGGGGCTACCGGCGGGGAAACGCCGCCACCGGGAGGGGAACGGGCGGGATCCCGCGGCTGTGCGGGGCAGGGGGTCCCCCGGAGGGCACCCAGCAGCTCCCCCACAACCACCCCCTGCCCCCCAACGGCACTCGAGGCCCTGCCCCGACCGGGACCGGCCCCCACCGGAGACGCCGCCGCCCCGAGCCCCACCGGGCCGTCGCCGTCGCTTCTACCCCGCTCTCCACCCGCTGCCGTCGCCGCCCCACGCACCTGCGCCCCCCAGCGGCGTCGGCAGGAGCAGCAGCACCAACGTCCCCAGGAACCGCCGTCGCCCCGGAGCCGGTTTCATCCCTCCCGCCGCGGCGGCGCCGCCGACTTCCGCTTCCGCCGCCCGCTGACAACGGCCGCCGAGGGGCAGGCGGCAGCCAACGAGAGCGGGGCTCTCCCGTGACGTCATCACCGAGTGACGCCTGAGCCGACCTATCGGAAGGCCGCTCCGCCTTCGCTCGCATCCTCCCCAGCCTTCCGCGCTGACTGACAGGCCCTATAACCTATCAACGGAGCCCAAGCAGGAACCAGCCATGGTCCCGCCCTTAGTTACGACGGTGACCAATCCAGAGGCACGCCCATCCCTTAGCAACCGCGAGCCCCGCCTTAGTAACGGCTCTGACAGGCACTCCCCTCAGCCTATCAGAGCACAGGCCCGGCGCGCCACGCCCACCCCCTCGAATTCCCCATGATGGACAACCGCCCCCGCCTATCAGAACGCGTCCCCGCGGTGTTTGTGGGCGGGGCCACGCGTGGGGGGGAAGACGGGAGCCACGCGTGGGGGGAAGGCGGGGCCCGCCCCCCACCGACCCGGGGCTCGGCCGTGGGCCCGGGCCGGGGCGCCTTTCTCCGGCAGCGGCGGGGAGCGGGACAGCCCGGAGGGTCCCGTGGGGCGCGGGCGACCCCGTGGAGCGGGGGATTCCCGCACCCCACGGGCGGTTCGGCGGGGTCGGGGAGGGGGCTCCGTTCCCTCCCCGGTACATCCCGAGCCCCTTCCCCCGCCCCGTGGGGCGCCAGGACGCCGTGTCCGCGGCCGTCCGTGGGCGGGGAGCGGGCTCGGGCGGCCCCCCCGCCTCCCCTCCTCTCCCCTCCCGGGCCGTGGGCGGCGGAGCCGGGAAGCGGCGGGGCCGTGGGCGGAGGATGTG
>NW_015091166.1:172196-174189 GCF_001431845.1 Calidris pugnax
GGGAGGGGGTGTGGGGTGGGGGGCTTCTCCTGCCTGTCCGTCCGTCTGTCCGTGACACGGTCTGTCCCGCAGGCTCGCCATGGCCCTGCCCCGCACGCTGGGGGAGCTGCAGCTTTACCGGGTGCTGCAACGCGCCAACCTGCTGGGCTACTACGAGACCTTCATCCAACAAGGGGGGGACGACGTGCAGCAGCTCTGCGAGGCGGGCGAGGAGGAGTTCTTGGAGATCATGGCGTTGGTGGGCATGGCCACCAAACCCCTCCACGTCCGCCGCCTCCAGAAGGCCCTACGCGAGTGGGCCTCCAACCCGGGGCTCTTCAGCCAGCCCGTTTCGGCCGTCCCCGTCAGCAGCATCCCCCTCTTCAAGCTCTCCGAGGCCGGTGGGCGCAAGGCCCTCAGCAACGGGCACGCCAGCCCCGGCGAGGCCGTTGGCAAAGGGGGCGGCGGTGCCGGGACGCCCCCGGCCCGTAGCCCCACGGAGCCTGGGGAGAAGCTGTCACCGTCGGCAGCCCCGCCGTGGCCGGGGAGGAGCACCCCCGAGTCGGAGGGCGGTGGGGATGAGGAACCGGGGGGTCCTCCCTTCTCCCCGGGTGGGAGCGGTGGCGAGCAGGCGGCGGGCACCGAGACGCTGGAGCCGGAGCTGGCGCGGACGGTGGCGGAGAGCGTGGAGAGGCTGCTGCAGAGCTGCCCCCGGGGCGGCGAGGCCGAGCTGCGGGCGTTGATGAAGCTCAACAAGAAGTTGGCCAAGGCCGTGGGGCACATCTTCCAGTTGGAGGACGGCGACCGGCACAAAGAAGAGGAGATCAGACGGCACAGCGCGATCTACGGCCGCGGCGAGGCCCGGCGCCGCGAGGGCAAGCAGCTCACCCTGCACGAGGTGCGCGGCGCCGGCCGGGCTCGAAGGCCCCAGGGGATGCGTTGGGGCCGGGGTGGCTCCGGAGGTGGAGGGAGTTTGGAGAAGGCCTCGTGAGGAGGTTGGGGTGGGGGCTCCAGCATGGAGTTGGGGGGTGTCGGAGTCTGCGCCCGCCCCGGGTGGCATCAGGGCAGAGGCTGTGGCTGCCGTGGGTCCCGTCCCCGCTCACGCGTGGTCTCTGCCCCCCAGCTCATCATCAACGAGGCGGCCGCCCAGTTCTGCCTGCGGGACAACTCGCTGCTGCTGCGGCGCGTGGAGCTCTTCTCCCTCTCGCGGCAGGTCGCCCGGGAGAGCACGTACCTGTCCTCGCTCAAGGTCACCAGGTGAGCCCCCTGCCCGGGCAAACCCCCTCCTCACCAACCTGGGGGGCGGGGGGGGCCTCATCCTCACCCCCCTTCATCCCACGGCACAACCCGGTGCTTCTGCACCCTGCAGCCCCACATTCCCCTTTCCCTGGTGTGTTGTTTTCTGCCCACCCTCGGGGGTGCAGGAGGCAGAGGTGATGGGGGGACACCGGGCACCGGGGTGGGGGGGGGTGCCACGGAGGAAGCCCCTTGCCCCCTTCCCTCTGAGCCCCTGCCCGTCGGGTGCCACGGCCCGGCTGCCTTTTCCCCCCGGCTGCTCCCCCGCCTTTTGCCGCCCCCGGCTCCATCTGCGCCAAAGCCCCGCTCCGCGCCGGCCCGCGGCACCGCCCTGCCCGGGCGGCCGCCCACGCGTGGCTGGCGCTGCCCGCGGCGTGGCAGGGGGCTGGGCGGGCATCGCCTGCCGCTGCCACCCCCGCGCCTGACGCAGCCCCATCTCCCCCCCCCACACACACAGGGCACATCCCGACGAAAGCGGAGCCACCGTGGCCAAGCGGCTCAAGCAGGAGGTGGGTGCACGCCGGGGGGGTGCGGGGGTGCAAGCGCAGGCGGGACGGCGCAGCATGCCCGGGGGTGCCCACCCCAGATGGGGCAGGCAGCGAGGAGCTCTGGGCTGGTGGCCGTGGGGCCAGAGTGCAGTGTGGCTATCGTGGGGTGGGTGGCTCGGAGCCTCCCCCCCCGCCGGAGGGATGGGGGGGCTGTGGACGGTGCCCTGCGC
>NW_015091166.1:174203-174483 GCF_001431845.1 Calidris pugnax
CGGCCCGAGCTGCTGCCGCTGCCGGTGGGGCCGGAGCCCCCCGGGGCTGCCTTCCGTGCCAGCCTGGAGGAGGACACGGGCAGCCTCTCCGGGGAGAGCCTCGACGGCCACTTGCAGGGTGAGTGGGGGCCCCTTCCCCTTCCCGGGGGGCCCCTTCCCTTCCCGGGGTGCCACCCCCCCACCCCCGGTGCACTGACTCTCGGCCTTCTCTCCGCAGCGGCGGGGGCCTGTCCCCGGCTGACGCCACCCCCCGGCGTGGCCCCCGACGTGCCCCTCGGCC
>NW_015091166.1:174493-175637 GCF_001431845.1 Calidris pugnax
CCTTGCCCCCTTCCCTCTGAGCCCCTGCCCGTCGGGTGCCACGGCCCGGCTGCCTTTTCCCCCCGGCTGCTCCCCCGCCTTTTGCCGCCCCCGGCTCCATCTGCGCCAAAGCCCCGCTCCGCGCCGGCCCGCGGCACCGCCCTGCCCGGGCGGCCGCCCACGCGTGGCTGGCGCTGCCCGCGGCGTGGCAGGGGGCTGGGCGGGCATCGCCTGCCGCTGCCACCCCCGCGCCTGACGCAGCCCCATCTCCCCCCCCCACACACACAGGGCACATCCCGACGAAAGCGGAGCCACCGTGGCCAAGCGGCTCAAGCAGGAGGTGGGTGCACGCCGGGGGGGTGCGGGGGTGCAAGCGCAGGCGGGACGGCGCAGCATGCCCGGGGGTGCCCACCCCAGATGGGGCAGGCAGCGAGGAGCTCTGGGCTGGTGGCCGTGGGGCCAGAGTGCAGTGTGGCTATCGTGGGGTGGGTGGCTCGGAGCCTCCCCCCCCGCCGGAGGGATGGGGGGTCTGTGGACGGTGCCCTGCGCTCCCCCCCCCCCGCGCTCCCGGCAGGTGGGAGAGCAGAGTCGGCCCGAGCTGCTGCCGCTGCCGGTGGGGCCGGAGCCCCCCGGGGCTGCCTTCCGTGCCAGCCTGGAGGAGGACACGGGCAGCCTCTCCGGGGAGAGCCTCGACGGCCACTTGCAGGGTGAGTGGGGGCCCCTTCCCCTTCCCGGGGGGCCCCTTCCCTTCCCGGGGTGCCACCCCCCCACCCCCGGTGCACTGACTCTCGGCCTTCTCTCCGCAGCGGCGGGGGCCTGTCCCCGGCTGACGCCACCCCCCGGCGTGGCCCCCGACGTGCCCCTCGGCCTCCCCCCCCACGGGCTGTGGAGCCGCCACATCCTGCAGCAGACGCTGATGGACGAGGGGCTGCGTTTGGCCCGACTGGTCTCGCACGAGCGCGTGGGGAGGCTCAGCCCCTGCCTCCCCGGGAAGCCCCCAGGGCCAGGTGAGCCCCCCCCCCACCACAGGGTTGGGGGGGGGGATTTACCACGGGCAAGGGGGGGTGCAGATGGCACGGCTGCCTTCTCCCTATGGAAGCGATGCCCTGATGCCATCTCTCCCCCCTTTTCCCTGCAGAGTTCGAGGATGGGTTGGCAGATCGGG
>NW_015091166.1:177974-178353 GCF_001431845.1 Calidris pugnax
GGGGGGGGGGGCAGGTCAGGGTGTCCCCCCCCCCCAACTCTGGACACATGCCAGGTCTTACAGGGGGTTCCTGAAGGCAAGGTCTTGGCAGTGGGGCAGCGCGGGGTCCATCACCAGGGACATCGGGGAGGTGCTGTGGGGAGGAGCAGGAGCAATGAGAGGGTGGGGGAAACACCACCGGGCTGTGGGTGGGTGGGGGGCCCACCCTGACCCCCACCCTGACCCCCACCCTGACCCGGCACTGCTCCTACCTGGGGAAGGAAGACCCGAGGTTGTTGGAGACCATCATGTCGATGTTGCTCTCAGCCGTGGGGTAGCCCGTGGGGACAGGCTGGGGGCAGAAGGGACCAGGGGGGCTGCAAGGGCAGAAAAGGGGGGG
>NW_015091166.1:178370-178747 GCF_001431845.1 Calidris pugnax
CCCCCCCCCCCCCCGCGGTGGAGCAGGTCTGGAAGGTCGGGCACGGAGCTGGGCACTCACCCCATGGGGCTGAGCACCGACTGCAGGCTCTCGGGGCACAGCTCGGGCTGCAGCATGGGGGGCAGGCTGAACATCTGAGCCTGGGGGCCCTCGGGGGGGACCCCCGCAGTGCCCTGGGGGGGCTGCTGGTCCCTGCAGAAATGCATCGTCCCCGTCAGCACCAGGCAGGGACACGGAGAAGCCCCGTGTGCGAGTCTGCGCTTCCTCACGGAGAGCGGACACGCTCCCTCGCAGCTCGAGAGACCCACGGGGGGATTCCTCACCCACAAGCAACATCCCCAGTTTGCCCAGTCAGGAATCCCCCCCCCCCCCCCCGC
>NW_015091166.1:178914-179593 GCF_001431845.1 Calidris pugnax
AACATCCCCAGTTTGCCCAGTCAGGAATCCCCCCCCCCCGCCCAGCAGCGATGCACGGGCCAGCCTTGGTGAGGTCTTGGGCAAGCTCTGGCCCTTGCAGAGGGCAAACACCCCCGGCCACGGCCACGGCCTCGCACCCACCTTTCGCTTTCCACGGTCATCTTGATGGCAGTGGAGACGTAGCCCCGGCCGTCCTTGCCTGTTTGCTCTTCTGCTCAGAGAGGAGAAGCATCTGTGAGCCACCACCCAGCGTGGGGCCACCACTCAGCGTGGGGCCACCACTCAGCGTGGGGCCACCCCCTCTGTGCCAGCACTGGCCACCCCCTGCAAGCCGTGGGGCCAGCAGGACCTGGGTGGGACCAAAACCTCCCCGCAGCCATCGTTGGGGAGACAGAGGTGAAACTGGGGGCCCACCTCAGCTCCCACCCACTCACTGTTGTAGTGACTCCCAAAGGCCTGGTCCTTGGGGATGTTGGGGTAGAGGTTACGGAGCTGCCCCAGGTCCCGGATGCGGTCACCCAGGGACCGGATGGAGAGGTCCTTGGCAGAGAAGGGCTGGATGTTCTCCACCTGGCTGGAGCCTGAGGGGAGACACAGCACAGGGCTCCGGCGCCCGCTCCCCGTGACGCCCGGTGTCCCCAGGCCACGATGACACCTCCCCCCTTCAGTCACTGCTGCC
>NW_015091166.1:188906-189336 GCF_001431845.1 Calidris pugnax
GCGTGGGCCCACCACTCAGCGTGGGGCCACCACTCAGCGTGGGGCCACCCCCTCTGTGCCAGCACTGGCCACCCCCTGCAAGCCGTGGGGCCAGCAGGACCTGGGTGGGACCAAAACCTCCCCGCAGCCATCGTTGGGGAGACAGAGGTGAAACTGGGGGCCCACCTCAGCTCCCACCCACTCACTGTTGTAGTGACTCCCAAAGGCCTGGTCCTTGGGGATGTTGGGGTAGAGGTTACGGAGCTGCCCCAGGTCCCGGATGCGGTCACCCAGGGACCGGATGGAGAGGTCCTTGGCAGAGAAGGGCTGGATGTTCTCCACCTGGCTGGAGCCTGAGGGGAGACACAGCACAGGGCTCCGGCGCCCGCTCCCCGTGACGCCCGGTGTCCCCAGGCCACGATGACACCTCCCCCCTTCAGTCACTGCTGCC
>NW_015091166.1:193561-199088 GCF_001431845.1 Calidris pugnax
CCCCTCCGAGCCTCCCGCCCCCCCCCCCCCCATCTCACCGTCCTTGCCCCGGATGACGTGAGCGATTGTGACCCCCCCGATCTCCGAGTCGCTGAAGCGGAGCAGGAAGGTCCCGTCAGGCTCCGTGCTCAGGAGCTTGCAGACGTACTGCTTGCTGATGAAGCCGATGATGAGCCTAGAGGGATGGAGCGATGGCAGAGTGGGCCAGTGCCAGGGCGGGGGGCTGGTCCCAAGACACCCTGGAGCAGCCGTGAAAACCCACTTGGCCGCCGGGCACCCACCTGTCTGACCAGTAACTTTTGAGGCACCTCTTGGTGAGGTCAAGGACTCCATCAAACCACTGCCAGAAGGTGAACCCTCGGCCGGGCAGGATCTCCTGGGGCAGAGAGAGAGAGCGTGAGGCTCCCCCAGGGCCACACCGGCCCCTGCCCGCCCCCACCAGCCCTCCCAGTAACCTTGTTGAACTGGGCCCAGGAGACGTTGCGGTTCTGGAAGTCCTCGAGGCTGGCACTGTGGTCATTGAAGATCTTCTGGGCCAGGAAGAAGTAATGCTCCTTGAGAAGCCCCTTGGTGGTCTGCACCTCCGCCTTGAACTTCAGGTTCAGCGTGTCACACATCTTCTCCCAGGGCACCCGCTCGGCCACCACGAAGGGCACCCGGTCCTGTGGCAGGGCAGGAGGGCATCAGAGAGTCATAGAATTGCCCAGGCCAGAAGGAACCCCCAAAGGTCATCTAGTCCGACCCCCCCGCAGTCAGCAGGGACCCCCCCAACTAGACCAGGTTGCTCAAATAGCCATCCAGCCTGGCCTTGAACACCTCCAGTGATGGGGCATCCACGACCTCCCTGGGCAACCTGTCCCAGTGCTCCACCACCCTCCCAGTGAAGAACCCTCTCCTCATCTCCAGTCTCAATCTCTTCCCCTCCAGCTTGAATCATAGACTCACAGAATGGTTTGGGTTGGAAGGGACCTTAAAGATCATCTAGTTCCAACCCCCCTGCCATGGGCAGGGACACCTCCCACTCGACCAGGTTGCTCAAATAGCCATCCAGCCTGGCCTTGAACACCTCCAGTGATGGGGCATCCACGACCTCCCTGGGCAACCTGTCCCAGTGCTCCACCACCCTCCCAGTGAAGAACCCTCTCCTCATCTCCAGTCTCAATCTCTTCCCCTCCAGCTTGAAGCCATTGCCCCTCGTCCTGTCCCTGCAGCCCTTTCTAAACAGGCTCTCCCCAGCCTTCCTGTAGGCTCCCTTCAGGTACTGCATCACCTGCTGCTCCATCCCACCCACGTGCTGGGGTTCCTGCCCAGCCTGATGTCTGTCTGTCCCTGTCCCAGAGCTGGACCCAGCCCTGGCAGCTCCTTCCCCTGCCCCAGGGTCCTTCCCTCCAGCTCCTGGCACTCACGATCTCAGAGAAGGCGTTATCCCACAGCACGGTGGCTTTGGCATTATTGTCCTGGTTCCCGTGGACGATGACCACGATGGGCAGAGACAGGACCTGGGGACAAAACGTGGCCCTCCCTCAGCCCTGAGGCCACCTGGGCTGGTTGTCCTGGGACTGTCCCAGCCCGACGTGGGGCTCAGCACCGGGAGAGGACCTGGGTGTCCCTTGGTGGGGGGGGGGGATGCTCAGCGCTGCCCAGCCCGGTCCCCTGGTACCTGGAGGTGGATGGAGAGGTTGCCGGGGGTCAGGGTCACGGTGGTGCTGAAGAGGACGGCACATTTCTCCTCCGTTACCGACTCGGAGCCCTTCCGCTCACAGCGCTTGATCTTCTTCAGCAGCTGAGGAGGGGAGAGCCAAGCATCACCCCTGGGCAAGCACCAGCCTTGGGTTCCCCCATCCCCACCACCCCCGAGGCCTCCCAGCCTTGGGTTCCCCCATCCCAGCCCTCCCCCGAGGCCTCCCAGCACCACAGCAAAGCCCCCATCCCATCCCTCACCCCCGTCCGGCCCCTCTCCGGGGGCACTCACCACGTTCTTGAAGTTGGCACAGCAGGTCCCGTTGGTGGGGTTGGTCTCCAGGGCCACCACGTTATGCATGATCTCCCCCGTGCTCTCGCTGGGCAGAGTTGGGGGGGTCAGGGCCGGCGCGGTGGCCCAGCAGCCTCCTTGCCCCCGGTGCCACCCGGTCGCCGCTCACCTGAGGGTGTTGCTGTAGGCGCTGAGCGCCAGCTCCCGTGCCTGCTTCTCTGTCACCATGTCAGCCCTCACCATGTAGGGCTTGGCCGATGCCTTCAGCAGTTGGGGGCCCAGCAGGAACCGGACGCTCGCCTGGAACTTGGTTTGGGTCTTCAGCACCTGCGGGGGCTGCTTCTCCACCAGGAAGGAGCTGGGGGACGAGGGGAGACCGTGGTGCCTGGCACAGCACTGCCACAACCCTCTGCCACCACGGCATCCCCCCACCCTGGCCGTTACCTCTTGACCAGACTGGACAACACCTCGTTGAACCGCTCCAGGAGCCGGGGCAGCAGCTCAGCCCCCAGTTCCGCACTGGCCGCCATCACCTGCTGGTGCAGCTGGAAGTAAACCTCCACCAGGCTCTCGCACCTACCGAGGGAACCACGGGAAAAGGGGCACCCTCAGCCAAAGCAGAGTGGGACCATCGCTCTCCCCAGAGCCTGTGGGGCCACAGGATCCCTGCTCCCGGGAGTCCCTTGCTCTGGGACCCCCCGTCTCTGCCCCGGGACACCTCACCTCTTCTGCAACGGGGCCAGGTTCTCCTCAAAGAGAGCCCCGTTCCCCGCCAGCTGCTGCTGCCTCTTCCAGATTTGGATCCTCTTCAGAACCTGCTGCTTGGCCAACTCCAGCTCTTTCACGGCCTCCAGGATGAGGGTGGGCAGCTCCTGGGGGGGCGGCAGTACCGGCCATGGGGCTCTGCATCACCCTGTTCCCCGCCAAGCAGTGACCTGCAGCCCTGCCCCATCCCCCCCCAAGGGCACCAAACCCCTCGGCCCTGCGCTGCCTCCCTGCCCCAGTGCTGGATCTCCCCCCTTTTCCTGGGGTGGTCCCCAGGGTCCCCCAGGGTCCCCCAGGGGTTCCTTCCCTGGTCCTGGGGTGCCCTGGACCCCCCACTCACGCTCTCCAGGGGCTTCACTTCGGCCTTCAGCTGTGGGTCCCGCAGGTTCAGCTGCAGAGACGCTGCGGAGGAAGGATGGGGGTGGCCCCGTTAGAACCAGGAGCCGGTGTCTGCACTGCCCAACACCCCTGGGAGGGGGGTCACACCCCACAGCAGACCCACACCAAGCTGGGCCCTGTCTCCCCCCCCAACCCCGCACCTGCGGAGCCGTCCCGCAGCGCCTGGATCTCACGGACGCGGTGCTGCAGCCGCTGCAGCCCCAGGCTGAACTTGAGCTCCTCCTGACGCCGGTGGAAGCTGAGGGGCAAGTGGCGGTCCTGGGGCAGAGCAGAGTTGGGGGGTGAGCAGGGCCTAGAGCCGGCCCCACACCTCGGGGAGCCCTGGCAGGGGGGCAGGGACCACCTACCCTCTTCAGCACGGCGGCCTTCTCGCCCTCCAGGATGGCTTTCAGGACGGCCACCAGCCGCAGCGGGTCCCGCCGGTAGGGGTTCTGGGGGGGGGGGCAAGCACAGGGCATCAGTGGGGCAGGGCATGCACACACTGCCCCCCCTGCACCCCCCCCCACCCCCGATGTGTTTCCCCTTCCCACAACCAACGGTGCTAAGTCAGACTCTGGGGTTTCGTGACCCGCAGCGGGGGACAGACAACGACCCGCTGCTGTTCTGAAGGAGCTAATTTCCAGCTTTAAACCCACTTTATAATTCTGCATAAAAAAATAGATATCAACTTCAATTAAAAAAAAAAAAAACAAAAACGAAAACCAAACATCAAACTGAAAAGAGCCAGACTCTTTTCAGTGGTTCCCACTGAGAGGACGAGGGGCAACGGGCACAAGTTGGACCAGAAGAGGTTCCACTCAAATCTGAGGAGAAACTTCTTCACGGTGAGGGTGGCAGAGCCCTGGAAGAGGCTGCCCAGGGAGGGTGTGGAGTCCCCTTCCTTGGAGATTTTCAAGACCCGCCTGGATGCTCCTGAATAACATGTTCTAGCTCTGGGCAATCCTGCTTCAGCAGGGGAGTTGGACTAGATGATCTCTATGGTCCCTTCCAACTCTAAAAAAATTCAGTGAAATTCAGTGAAACTAAAGTAAATTCTCTATTTCTGCAAGCATCTCCCTGAGACACCTGGGGAAGACTCTCCAGCTGCCTTGGCCCGGGTGGATCAGCGCTTCCCACCAAAACCAGGTCACGGAATTTCCCTGCTGGCTCCGGCTCCCCGCGCCCCACGCCAGCTCCTCCGGCCTTCGCGCGTTTCCCAAATTAGCTACTTCCCAAAACAGCAGCCGAGAGCAGCAGCGACGTGCCGGTGGCTTCCCGTCGGGAGAAAACTCCGTGACCGACCCCCCCAACACCCACCCCACGGCCTGGGCCGGCACCGGGGCTCTGCCAGGGCAAACCCCGGGGTTCAGGGGACAAAAAAGCCCAGGTTTCGTCTCCCACCAGCCAGTTTTCCACCCTTTTCCTCAGTCTTTTCCCTCCCCGCTGAGAGTTCCCTGCTGGGAGCTCGGGAGAAATGAGGGATGGTCATAAGGGAATGAGGGACGGTGGGAAATGGCTCTTCTGGAGCACTTTAAATAAAAACACCTAAGCTGAAACATCTGCGCATCTTCCTCCAACAATTTCAAAAAGCAAGTGACAGTCTTGTTTCGGAAAGTTCCCCCGTTTCCTCAGAAGTTATGACTAAAGCTGACCCCCTTCCCAAACGTTGTGTATCAAAAATGTCTGTTACCAAAAAAGCAAGGCTTTTCAACCAGAACGGGGCTCTGGGAGCGAGCACCACTCAGCCCTTAACGCTGGCAGGAGAGAGAGCAGAGGGGTGAAATCTGCAATCACAGAGGGAAGAGAGACAGAGAGAGATTCAAACGGACCTCGAGACAGAGAAACAGCCCAGAAAAAAACAGAAAGGCAGGAGGAGGAAACGCGGCACAACACAAGGCCCAGAGGAAGAAGAAATCAAATGCTCGAGCAGAAAATGGGGAACATCTGGCCAGGCCGGGCGCTGGCGGCGGGGGGTGAGCGGAGCCATGGCCATGGGGGGGCCCAACGCTGTCGGGAGGCTCCCCGTGGGGTCAGGGTCTGGCACGGGAGGACGTGGCCATGGGGTCAGCTCCCTGGGGGCCACTGGGCACCAAAGAACCACCGTAGGGAGAGGGGAAGGTGGGAAGCCAGGCCGGGGGGGGGAGCTGAGGGGACCCGTGATTGCAGCTCTGACAGCCCAAGTGCTGCAGCGAGCTGGGGATCAGCCCCTGGACGCAAACGAACCTCCTCCATCCCCCTGAAGTGCCACAAAAACCCCAGTCACTGGGTCTGCACAAGCTCGTTGCTCACAGGCCCTGAAAGGGGTGTCGAGGGGGGACCGGCCCGAGGCATCGGCCCCTTCGAGCGGTGCTCGAACCAGTGGATCTGAAGCATAAATTACTCAAATCTTCCTTGGTGGCCCACCGTGATCCC
>NW_015091166.1:199098-205937 GCF_001431845.1 Calidris pugnax
GGTCCCCGTGCCCGGCCCCCACGCACCTCGATGCCGCTGATCTGCTGGAGGATCTGGCACTGCTGCCCGTCGCTGCCGGCGGCGCCACGGAGCTTCTCCAGCATGGCTGAGAGCAGCCCACCCGCCATGCTGGTGCAGAAGGCATCCGAGCCATTGATGAACTCCCTGGAGAGAGGAAAGAGTTGGGGGGACAGGCCCAAATCCTTCACCCCTCCCCTCCACAACCCCCCCATGCTGGCTTTGGGGAGGAAGGGGACGTCCTGGTGCACTACCTGGCTGGATTTCTAGGGGAAAGATGCCACGTCAACAAGGGCCAACTGCACCCTGAGCGAGACGAGGGGTTTCCCCAGAGAAGTCGTGACCTCCCAAAAACCTTTCCCACGTGTACACACGCCCACCCCCAGCACGCCCCATCCCTGCAGCGGGACCCCCACCGCTGCGTCTCGGCCCCCCAGCTGCGTGCCGTGGGTCCCGGAGCCACGTGCCAAGGACCAGCCCCCTCAAAGGGGCCACAAAGAGGTGTTGGCACTGCTCCTCTGGCTGGAGGGCCACGGCAGCGGGCACGGCCGCAGCCCCGTGAGGCTGGAGTTCATGCCAGGAGGGCTTTCCTGCTTGCCTGCGTCCACACCACATAAAGGAGAAGCTTCTTGGAAAGGCCGGGTGAGCCCGGAACGGGGGCAATCACTCATTGCTGTTACTGTTTCGTAGGCACAAAAAGGGGACACTGGCCAGGCTGAGGCTGTGCCTAGGGCTGCTGCCTCTACAAACACAGAGTCGCAGCAGCTCAGACCCCACGGGACCCCACAGACCCAGGTGCTGCACCCCCTGGGAGCAGGAGCTTCAGAGGAGCTCCATGCACATCCAGTTTGGGGTCCCCAGGCTGCGCTGCCCCTGCCCTGGCCCTGCCTGCACCCCCATCTCCCTCAGCCCAACGCAGAGGTCCTGCCTCCAGCCCCATCACCCAGATGTCCCATGGAGACCCCCACCTCCAGCAGGGCTGTGGATGGGCCCCATCACCACCACCCACCTCTGCCCACAGACCTGATGGTCGGGTGCTGCCCAGACTGGACCACCCCCCGGCTCAGCTCATCCCCAGACGCTGCCCCATCCACTCATGGGTGTGTGGGGGGAGCAAGTTTGGGGCTGGGCAGAGCCCACGGGCACTCACCAGGGCTGGCTCTCCAGCCAGTCGGCCAGGAGACAGCGCAGGCTGCGGGGAAACTCCGTGAAGAGGCCACTGAACTCCTCCGGCGGCATGTGGGAGACAATGCTCCAGAGGGACATCTTGGGAACAGTCTCCTGCAGGGAAAAGAGGAGAGGGGAGGTGAGGGGGGAGCAGGGCTGCAGCCCCCCAGCCCAGCTCCGGGGGCGAGCACCGACGGCTCCTCCGGGAGGACGGGCGAGAGCTGCTGCCCCGTTCCTCGTCCTTCAGCCTCTGAACCTGCTCCTCGGGAGGAGGAGGAGGAGCAGGAAGCCTGATCCAGGATGGGCCTCTTGGGCAATCCTGGGCAGACAGGCAGCCTACTCGTGCCTCAGTTTCCCACATTTCTGGGGAATCCCTGTGGCTCCTGCCTTGGGTGACGCACAAGGACACGGGAAGGGATGGGCAAGCACTGCCGGTCTTGGCACAGGAGGGATGGCAGAGCCGCCGGGAGCAGGAGGAGAGCGAGACCCCAGACCCTGGGGAGACTGCTCTGCTGGGGTAGTCCTGGTGAGGCGGCCTGGCTGCTCCCCAAAACCTCCCCAGCTGCCCCCCCGAAGGAGGTGCCACCTCAGGCACGCCCCAGCCTGCAATGGTGGGCTCCAGAGCTGATGGGAAGCAAGAGGAGGACTGGAATGAGGTGCTAGACCAGAAGCTCCACAGGGAAGGCCTGGGCTGGGGGCGTTCCCCGTCACCCCCCAAAACCAGACGCTGTGTCCCCGACAGTCTGTCCCCCCCCCAGCCCCCAGCAGCGCCTGCTCCATCCTTCCCACACCATGCCCCTTCCCGACACCTCACTCCCTCCCTCCCCGCTGCCCCCCACGCTCACCCCCTCCAGCCCCCTCCGGGACGCCGTGAGGCCCAGCAGGCTGGGGAGGGGGGGGGGGGGTCACTCTGCCCCCCGCTCCAGACGCACCTCGCTGCCGGGGCAGAGGCCGGACCCCCCCAGTGGGGAGCTCGTCGCCCAGATGTGGGGGCCAGGGCGCCCGCGGGGGGACCCCGGCCAAGCCGGCCGCCCAGGGCTGGCTTCCCGTCCCCAAAAGCAAACAGGCGAGCAGGGCGTCGCGTCACGTCACGTGTCCTCGCGGGCAGCGCGTTCCCCGCGGGTCTTGGCCGCGCTGCAAGAGCCGAGGCGGAGGTGGAGACTGCCAGAGACTTTGAGAAACCATGCAGAGGGGAAGGAAGCCAACGTCACCAGGGCAACGTCGCGGGGAGCGCAAAAAACAACCGCTGCGCCCCTCCGTCGGGGGAGCACCCTAGGGTGCAGCCCCCCGTGGGGACCGGGCATCCCGGGCAGAGCCCCGCGTGTCACCCCGGGGAGGAACAACGACGGCGCTCGGAGGCCCGACCCCGGGGCACGACCAAGCGCAGCGCTTCCAGGAACATGTTTGCTTTTGACTCCGCCGGGCCCGGCCAGAACAAACACATCCCGGTGATTTAGTGCGGCGTGCGGCCGGAGGGATGAGTTTACTCTGGAGGGGTCAATGCACGGTGGGAAACACACCCGGCGACACGACTGCCCCCGGGGAGATGCAGGGAACCCAGAAAGACGGGAGGGGAAAAAAAAAAAACAGCTTCTCGTTTCGCGATCCTCGAGGTGTAAACGCCATCCTCCTCCTCCTCCCCGCCATGAAAACCTGTATTTCTGCTCAGCCCTGGGAGGCAGCTGCTGGCTGGTGAGTGGCAACCTTGAACGTAAGCCGGGCATGCCCGAATTTGCTGAGAGGCTGCGGGAGATGCTGCGCTCCTCCTCCTGCCCGGCTCCATGCCAGCCCAGGGGACGATGGCTCGGAGGGGAGGAACAGGCCTGTCCCCCCCTGCGACACCAGTCACAGCAGCTCCTTCAGGCCCAGTCGTGCCCCGTTTCCTTCCCATCCTAATTTCTATGGTTTTTTTCCTCTGCTCCCTCTGAAGAACAGCCTCCCCCTGCCAAGATCAGCTCCTCCTGCCCAGGTCCCCGCCAGCCCAGGGGACAATGGCTCGGAGGGGAGGAACAGGCCTGTCCCCCCCCCGACACCAGTCACAGCAGCTCCTTCAGCCCCAGCCGTGCTCCGTTTCCTTCCCATCCTAATTTCTATGGTTTTTTCCTCTGCTCCCTCTGAAGAACAGCCTCCCCCTGCCAAGATCAGCTCCTCCTGCGCTCCTCCTCCTGCCCAGGTCCCCGCCAGCCCAGGGGACAATGGCTCGGAGAGGAGGAACAGGCCTGTCTTCCCCCCGACACCAGTCACAGCAGCTCCTTCAGGCCCAGCCATGCCCCGTTTCCTTCCCATCCTAATTTCTATGTTTTTTTCCTCTGCTCCCTCTGAAGAACAGCCTCCCCCTGCCAAGATCAGCTCCTCCTGTGCTCCTCCTCCTGCCCAGGTCCCCGCCAGCCCAGGGGACAATGGCTCAGAGGGGAGGAACAGGCCTGTGTTCCCCCCCGACACCAGTCACAGCAGCTCCTTCAGGCCCAGCCATGCCCCGTTTCCTTCCCATCCTAATTTCTATGTTTTTTTCCTCTGCTCCCTCTGAAGAACAGCCTCCCCCTGCCAAGATCAGCTCCTCCTGTGCTCCTCCTCCTGCCCAGGTCCCCGCCAGCCCAGGGGACAATGGCTCAGAGGGGAGGAACAGGCCTGTGTTCCCCCCCGACACCAGTCACAGCAGCTCCTTCAGGCCCAGCCATGCCCCGTTTCCTTCCCATCCTAATTTCTATGTTTTTTTCCTCTGCTCCCTCTGAAGAACAGCCTCCCCCTGCCAAGATCAGCTCCTCCTGTGCTCCTCCTCCTGCCCAGGTCCCCGCCAGCCCAGGGGACAATGGCTCAGAGGGGAGGAACAGGCCTGTCCCCCCCCGCCCCGGGACACCACTCACAGCAGCTCCTTCAGGCCCAGCCATGCCCCGTTTCCTTCCCATCCTAATTTCTATGGTTTTTTTCCTCTGCTCCCTCTGAAGAACAGCCTTCCCCTGCCAAGATCAGCTCCGGTAACAATAACCCGTCCGGGGCCGTCCGTGTGTCCAGCCACAGCTTCCTGCTCCGGCGCTGGACCAGCTCTCCCGGGCTGAGTGACACAGGACTAAATTTTCTTCGAGTACTGGGGAAAACTGCACTTTTAGAAGACTCTAGTGTCTGAATTCGTGAAAATATTTCCTTCATAGCCAGCCAGGCTCCGTGGGATTCAAGGTCTTGGTGTTTTTGAGCCTCTCCAGGTGTGGGGACGAGGAAGAGTGAGACCCAAGCTGCCAACGGGGTTATTTCATCCCATGAACATCACATTCAATATAATTTAGAAAAGTTCGCTGCGTTAGTTCTCTCTCTCCCTTGATGGATGTGATCATCAAATGACAGAATAATTGTCTAAATGACAATAAATTGTGGGGACGAGGAAGAGTGAGACCCAAGCTGCCAACGGGGTTATTTCATCCCATGAACATCACATTCAATATAATTTAGAAAAGTTCGCTGCGTTAGTTCTCTCTCTCCCTTGATGGATGTGATCATCAAATGACAGAATAATTGTCTAAATGACAATAAATTGCTATGGGTTTTCCCAAACCCCAACACCAGGCCACGCGGGGTTTGCTCCATCAGCAGCAGAGGGTGGGCAGCGGGGGGGGGGGACAGAGACCCCAGCAGGGCGATGGAGCTGCTTCTCCTGCGGGGACCCTCGCCCTGGGGCAGCCTGGCAGAAGCAATCGCCGCCGGTTCCAGCCCCACGGTGCCAGGGGGGCTCCGCTCTGCCCACCACAGAGGTGCCCCCCAATCTCCCCCCAGCCCAGCTGCTGTGGGGCTCCTTCTCCCACGATGGCACCCCAGGGTGGGGGGCTCCGCTCTGCCCACCACGGAGGCGCCCCCCAATCTCCCCCCAGCCCAGCTACTCCTTCTCTCAGGATGGCACCCAAGGGTGGGGGGCTCTGCTCTGCCCACCACGGAGGCGCCCCCCAATCTCCCCCCATCCTAGCTACTGTGGGGCTCCTTCTCCCAGGATGGCACCCCAGGGTGGGGGGCTCCGCTCTGCCCACCACGGAGGCACCCCCCAAATCTCCCCCCAGCCCAGCTGCTGTGGGGCTCCTTCACCCCAGGGTGGGGGGCTCCGCTCTGCCCACCATGGAGGCACCCCCCAATCTCCCCCCAGCCCAGCTACTCCTTCTCCCAGGATGGCACCCCAGGGTGGGGGGCTCCCCCCCATCGAGTGAGGGTCAGGAGATGCCACCATGGCCCCAGGCCCACCTGGCACCGGGGGCTGGAGCCCCCAGCAGCAGCGGGGCCCCCCGGGGCAGGACCGGGAGCTGCCGCCCGGGGAAACCCCGCGGTTGTGAGAGGCACCTCCGGCCCGATGGCGGAGCAGGATATGGCACCCAGAGAGGGGGGCAGCCACCCGGGGGGGGCACTCCCCTGCCCCATCCCCTGACGCCGCTTTCACTTCCTCCTCCTCCCCGGGGGCCGCTTCGCCTCCCCGGTGGGGCTGGCTGGGGGTCCCCGGGGTGGGAGGTCGGGCAGGGGGAGCGCCGGCGCTGGAGGGGCTCCCTGAGGGACCCCAGTGCTCCCAGTATGGGCTTCCTGGTTACTGAAGGAGCAATGGGAAACCGCGTCCACATCCCAGAAGCGAAAGTGGCCGCGCATCTCATGGCTGTTACTCATTAACCACCGGCACTTCCCGGCAGCAGAACGCAGCCCCCCACCCTCCGGGCCCCCCGCGCTCCCCCCGGGGCCTGGGGGGACCGTGACCACGGGAGACCCCGCTCCTGGCTGGCCCCCCCTTTGCCCTTCCCCAGTTTCCCAGCCCAGTGCCAGAGGCCGGCGGGGAAGGAGCTGGGCTGGCGGCTTGTAAACACGTCCCCCCCTGTCCCCCCCCCCCCCCCGGCAGAGATTCCCCGGGGTTTTCTCATCAGGGAAAGATGCTCAGAGACTTTCCGCCAGCGCTTGACGCTGAGGACACCTGGGCCCTGCTCTAGCTCTGCCCCTGAGGTCTCGCCCCCTGAGACTCTGCTGCCTCCCCACACAACTCAGTTTACTGGGGGGCACTGGGGGGGCCACCGCTGCTGGTGCTCTCTGGCCGAGGCCAAGGTGAGGGCACGGGACCCCCGTCCCACCCTCCGGTGGGATGCTGCTGGTGGACACGGTGGCAGGGGGTGGCCGTAGCCGGCCACTCTCTGGCAGTGAAAGCTCTTGTGATTCAGAGGAAGAGGAGCGGGGCCTTCCCCCGCTGACCCAGCCCAGCGTGACTCACGGCGCGGCGCGGCCCGGCTGGATTTAGCCCCAGCTCCCACCCCAGGAGTGGGGTCCCGTTTGCGGGGACAGGGGAGGGGTTGTCCAGCGCTCTCCAGCACAGCCCCCACCCCCATGGGTGCCCTTCACTCTGCCCCCACGCACCCTTCACCCGGGGATGGTGGGGTGACCGGGGTGACCGGCCTGGTCTCGGGGGTGCGCGTGGTGTTGGGGGGCGGGTGCTCGCTGCAGTGGGGGGCTCATTGCATGAGGGGTGACACTTGGGGGGGGCTCACTGTGCAGCCACATCCCCACGGGCACCCAGCAGCCCCCGACTTTGGGCTGCAAGCCTGGAAGCCCCGCTGGGCACGGGCTGGACACCGGCCCCGGGCTGCCCCCCCACCTGAGCGGCCACGGGCAGCCCCACCGTCCGGTGGCCCGTGTCACCCCCCACC
>NW_015091166.1:207021-207680 GCF_001431845.1 Calidris pugnax
CCGGTACCGGCGGGGCGGGGCGGGGGCTGCCGGTCCCGGGTTCGGTCCCCGCGACCCTCCCATCGCTCCTCCACGCCCGTGAACGCTCCGTGCTCGAAGCACCGGCCACGTCCGGGGCCGCCCCCTCGGGAGCAGGGAGCCCCCCACCTCCTTCGAGCCAGGCCCCGTGTCCGCTGCCCCCCTCCTCGCACCCGCGGTCCCCCGTCACGCGTGGGGCAGCCCCGGGCCTTGACGTGCCCCCGCCACGGGATGCGCTGCTGGGGTTGCCCGGTGTCACCGGAGGAGCCCGGTCCCCCCGGGAACTTGGGAAGGGGCTTTCTGGCCCTGCTCAGCCCCCCCAGATCCCGGGCCGGGCAGCACCGGGTGCCCCCATCACCGATGTCCCTCCACCCGTGTCTTGGCACCGCAGCGGGACGAGGTCCGGTGACCCTCAATGACCGACCGGTGCCAGGGAGGGGGGGGCTCGGGGTGCCCGGTGCTGGCATCCCCCTCCCCAGCGGCAACGGCCTCGATCCCGCCGGTTTTGGGAGGCTTTGGGAGGCAGGGGGTGCCTGGGGAGGGGGCTGTGTGGAGCCCCCCCCCGGGTGGGCACTGGCGGGGGGGCCACGGGTGGGAGGAATCCCGGTGAGCAACCTCCAGGGGCCTCTGGTGCGGTGGGG
>NW_015091166.1:210792-221065 GCF_001431845.1 Calidris pugnax
GGGGGGTTGGGGTGGTCCCGGGGGGCTGGGGGGGGTCCCGGGGGGTCCCCCCCTACTCCCCAGGGGGCTGCCTTTGACAGGCCCCACACCCCGACTCTTGCACAACCCCGGGGCCGCGGCAGCCCCCGCTGCGGAGTTTGGCCGGGGCCGATCTGGTGGCACTGGGGAAATGTTTACCCAGCGATGGGGCTGTCTGTCTGTCTGTCTGTCCGTTTTTCGGTCTGTCTGTCCATTTTTTGGTCTGTCTGTCCATTTTTCTGTCTGTCTGTCCGTCCGGCCTTCCCTGCCAGCCGCTTTTTTTTATTTTTTCCAAGCTGCGCACGTCGTCGTCGTCGTCTCGTTTGTTCATTCCCTTCCTATTATTGATCTATTCAGTAAATACTTGAGCGAGCTCGTCAGCTCAATGGCCGGGCTTTTCAATGTCCAAGGGGCTGCTCTTGGCAGCCTGAGTGCTTTTTGGGGAGCTGGCAGCCCCACGAGCCAGGAACCGGCAGCGGAGAAGTTCCTTGCGGGGCAGGAGCCTGTTTTTTTCCTTTTAAACCAGAGAGATTTGGGGCTCCGACTTGGCTCTCTCTCCTCTTTCCTCTTACGGATTCCCTCTGTCCGGATGGGAACGGCCTGGATGAAGGCGGGAGGTTGGAGCGATCGATTAGCGAGGGTTTTTTTGGGGAAAAAAACCCTCTCTTTGCCCACCCCGGAGCGAAGCTGCCGGCGTTTGGTGTCGTGGCAGTGCCCGACCCACCACCAACCACCAGGTCGCAGGGATGGAGGAGGAGGAGGAGGTTTGGGACAGATCCCTGCCCCAAATTAGTGTTTGGGGCTGCAGGAGGCTGGAGCCTGTGGTTTCCATCCCTCCTTGCCCCGCTGGACGTCCGGGTGTTTAATTAGGGAGGGTCGCAGGAGCGGAGAAGCTCCCGGCACCCTGCAGCCCCCCCTGCTCAGCTGACACCCGCGCGGTCGTTAGCGCAGGGTTGATTGACCCGCTGGCACCAGCTCGGCGCTGCAGGTGATGGTGATCAGCCGGGGTCACCGACCCCAACCCCCGGCTCCTTGGGGACCCCGGGGCTCGGAGGCGTCGTCCCCACTCGGTGGTGGCTCCCGAATTTGGTGGGGGCGGGAGGGACAGGCATCACTCATTGCATAAGCTGCGTTGCCTTTGGAAACGGGGCTGCAGGAGGATGATGTGTTGGAGGGAAGTTCCTCCATCCCTCTCCGCCCCACAAGCTGGAGTGGGGCAAAAGCCAGCGTGGAGATGCCCCTTCTCCTTCCAGTGGCACCTCCCGAGGGGCTCCTTGGGGTGATGCTGGGGGTGAGGAGTCGTTCTGAACCCCCTGGAGCTTTGGGCAGCCCAGCGGGGTGAGGGGTCCCCCCCTGAGAGCCGGGGCAGGAGCTGTGCCAATCTGTGGGGTGAGGGGCCCCCCCCTGAGAGCCGGGGCAGGAGCTGTGCCAATCTGTGGGGTGAGGGGCCCCCCCCTGAGAGCCGGGGCAGGAGCTGTGCCAATCTGTGGGGTGAGGGGCCCCCCCCTGAGAGCCGGGGCAGGAGCTGTGCCAATCTGTGGGGTGAGGGGCCCCCCCCTGAGAGCCGGGGCAGGAGCTGTGCCAATCTGTGGGGTGAGGGGCCCCCCCCTGAGAGCCGGGGCAGGAGCTGTGCCAATCTGTGGGGTGAGGGGCCCCCCCCTGAGAGCCGGGGCAGGAGCTGTGCCAATCTGTGGGGTGAGGGGCCCCCCCCTGAGAGCCGGGGCAGGAGCTGTGCCAATCTGTGGGGTGAGGGGCCCCCCCCTGAGAGCCGGGGCAGGAGCTGTGCCAATCTGTGGGGTGAGGGGCCCCCCCCTGAGAGCCGGGGCAGGAGCTGTGCCAATCTGTGGGGTGAGGGGCCCCCCCCTGAGAGCCGGGGCAGGAGCTGTGCCAATCTGTGGGGTGAGGGGCCCCCCCCTGAGAGCCGGGGCAGGAGCTGTGCCAATCTGTGGGGTGAGGGGCCCCCCCCTGAGAGCCGGGGCAGGAGCTGTGCCAATCTGTGGGGTGAGGGGCCCCCCCCTGAGAGCCGGGGCAGGAGCTGTGCCAATCTGTGGGGTGAGGGGCCCCCCCCTGAGAGCCGGGGCAGGAGCTGTGCCAATCTGTGGGGTGAGGGGCCCCCCCCTGAGAGCCGGGGCAGGAGCTGTGCCAATCTGTGGGGTGAGGGGCCCCCCCCTGAGAGCCGGGGCAGGAGCTGTGCCAATCTGTGGGGTGAGGGGCCCCCCCCTGAGAGCCGGGGCAGGAGCTGTGCCAATCTGTGGGGTGAGGGGCCCCCCCCTGAGAGCCGGGGCAGGAGCTGTGCCAATCTGTGGGGTGAGGGGCCCCCCCCTGAGAGCCGGGGCAGGAGCTGTGCCAATCTGTGGGGTGAGGGGCCCCCCCCTGAGAGCCGGGGCAGGAGCTGTGCCAATCTGTGGGGTGAGGGGCCCCCCCCTGAGAGCCGGGGCAGGAGCTGTGCCAATCTGTGGGGTGAGGGGCCCCCCCCTGAGAGCCGGGGCAGGAGCTGTGCCAATCTGTGGGGTGAGGGGCCCCCCCCTGAGAGCCGGGGCAGGAGCTGTGCCAGTCTGTGGGGTGAGGGGTGCCCCCCTGCTCCAACAGGGCTGGGAAGCAGAAGGTGACACCTCGGTGGCACCAAAGCTGGTGTCTTGGCCCAGCTCTCGTTTCCCTGGGTGCCCGGTGCCCGCGGCAGGGCTCTGGGGGAGCTGTGCCGGAGCCGGTGCTGCCCTGGTGCCACAGGCAGTGGGGTGCAAGGGGTCCCCAAATGGGGTGCAGAGCCCCAGCTTCCCCCAAACCCGGTTGGCAGCGCTTGGAAGCTCTTCGTTTATTCCTGGCTTTGGCTGCGGGAGAAGGGAAAGGCAAAGTCCAGCTGGTGGGATGGGGGGGGACACACAGGCTTTTCCAGGGGGGACAAAGGGCACTGACTGGTTGGTGTGGAGCTTCCCCAGGTCCCGCTGCCCCGGTGGGCAGAGCTGGGCAGCCTTTTGGGAAGGGGGTGAGGGCAGACAGGGGTCACCCCGCTTCTGCTTTGGGATGGTTAAGGGTGGCTGCGGTGTTTCTTGCAGCGCTTCCCTCGTGCCGCTGTGGTGGTGGTGGTGGTGGGGGTCTGACGTGTCTCCTGTGCCCACGTGTGTGCCCACGTGTGTGTGTGCCCACGCCGCTTCCCGGGGCGTGCGTGGACATGCCCAGAGCCACGCGGGGTTCAGCAGAGGTGGGGAGAGGAGTTTTTGGGGGCTGCTGGGGGAAGAAGGCTGTCGGGGGGGCTGCAGAGAGGTCTGGCCAGCGGCTCCTCCGTGCGGTGGTGGGGATGGGGGGTACGTGGCATCCCCCCCACCCTGTGGAGCATCCTGGCAAGACCCAGCAGAAGGTGGGAAGGACGGGAGCCCCGTGGGGCTGCTGTGGGATGGCAGCGTCCCCCCAAGTGCTGCTGCGGCGTCCGGGAGGCTCCAAACCCCATCCCACGTCCTCCCCGTCCGGTGACGTGCGGTGACGTGGAGAGGATGGGGCAGGAGCGGAGCGTCCCTGGCAGCGCTGCCCCTTTTTGGGGGTGAAACCAAGATGTTGCCTTCTCACAGCTTCCAAAGCTGTTCCTGGGCTGTGGGTGGCAGCGGAGGTGGGAGCAGCTGTGACATCCCCTCGTTTCGGTGTCCCAGCCCCACCGCTCGCCCCTTCTTCTTCTGGCTGTGCCATTTCCATGGGCTTGGCAGGAGCCCGGGGGCCGCTCGCACCTTCCAGCTGGGGATGCTTTTCCCAGTGTCAAGAACCAGTTGGGCTGATGGGGAGCAAAACTGTCCCAGTCCCCCCTGTTCCTCAAAGGCCCTGGCCCCCAGAGCCTCCTCTTCTGGCCCCGCTTTGGTGTTTGTTGGTTCTTCTTGGCCACCAGCCTGTACCTGGGCCCTGGCTGGCTCCTGGTGGGGCAGGACTGGTCTCACTGGTCTCCTGCCCGGTGCACTGGCTGGTGAGGGCTCCGTCCTCCTGCGCGTGGCATCCCCATGTCCTTGCCGAGACAGCAGGATCAGAGCAGAAAAGCAGAGATGAGTTAAGGGAAAAGCTTCATAAACCAGCTCCTCCGTGGGGTGCCCAGACACACAGCCCTTGGGTCTGGCGGGGGGTGACACGAGCAGCTTGGAGGCGGGGGGGTTTGGCCCCCAAAAGTGTCCTTCTGCTGTCTGGGGTGTGGGGATGTTTGGGAAAGGACCCTGTCCCTTCCCTCTCTGGGGGGACCCAGCTGCTGCTCGAGGGCCGTGGTTGCATCCCGTTGTCTCCCGGGGTCATCCCGTTGTCTCCTGTGGTGGCCAGGGGGGGGAATTGGGCACGTGGGGGTCCGTAGCACCCCACTGACGTGCACCGTGGGCTGCCCGGTGCCGTGTCCTGCCAGAGGGTTGTTGTGGGGCTCGTTTCCGTGCGGTGACAGCGGCGGCAGCCGGTGATGGAGAGGAGGGAGCTGCTCTCGCTGTCAGGTGGATCCTGCTGGCGAGGTCTCGCCGGCATCTCGCGAGCGCTGGGGAAGCTCTGAGGGGGGGCCCCCCCTTCCCTGCCTGGGGGTTTTGCTGCCTTCAATACCCTGGGGGGGCAGAAGAAGCTGAGGGCATCTCCATGACCACCCACAGCGCTCTGGGATTTTGGGATGGCTTCCCAAGCTCCTCATGGATGGCCTTGCAGCAGGGACAGTGGCCAGCTCGCCCACCCCCCGAGGAGCCCCCCCAGAGCGGTGTGGGGAGCACGTGCCCCTGGGAATGCCCTTTGCCCAGGGGAGAGGGTGTCTGGGGGGGGCTTCCCCAACCCGTGGGATGGTCAGGGCCAGGCCCTGGGGAGCCGTGGAGAGCCCGGGGAGGGACAGGCCGTGCCGTGGTCCTGCTGAGTCGGCACGATGAGCGCGGCGGTAACCGGCGGGTGAGACTGCGGCTTCGTCACGGGGCAGGAGGTTCCTCTTCCAGGCCCATCCAATGATTTCGGTTCCCAGATTTTGTGTCGAGCACCTTCTATGTGTCAACCCCGCCGATAAAAGTCCTCGCCCCGGTGCCCCTGAGACCCCCTGGCCGACCCACAGCCCTCCTCGGGGGCTGCACCGCTCCAAAAGCTGCCCTTCTGCCGGCAGCGCCTCGGCCGGGACCAAAGCCATCCTGCTCCCAGCTCATCCCAGGGCTCGGCTGAAGGGTCTGGGATGAATCCAGTGGGAAATGGGGTCCCTGGAGATGGTGCTGGCTCCTGGAGGCAGCGGCTGACTCATCCGGGGAGCGGTGGATGCTCCTGCCCGTTTCCTTCCTGTGGTCCCCGCTTTGCCGGGGAGACAAGACTCTCCTTGTGCTTGGACTCAATTTTATCTCTGTCACCTCCCGGGGAGCGTGGCTGGCAGCATTCCCGGGAACGTCCCTCTGCGAGCGGGGACGCTCCGATCCTCCATCGGCAGCCGGGGGCTGGGGCCTGTCCCCCCCCAAACCCTTACCAGGGTCTGCTGCTCCCCAGGACCCTCCCAGCTCCTCTGGGTGAAGCGGCCGCTGTTCCCTGGGGAGGGGGATGCACTTCTGGTCCCTGTCTGCATTGTGGTCGTGCAGGGGGGAGGCGTCGAGGCCACTGAGCCCCATTTTACCCTGGGGTGGTGGTGGGGGAGGAAGGACTCTGCTGGTGCTGGACCAAATGCTGTGCGAGGCCTCACCTCGAGTGCCGTGTCCAGTTTTGGGCCCCCTACCATAAAAAAGACATTGAGGTGCCGGAGCGGGTCCAGAGAAGGGCGACAAAGCTGGTGAGGGGTCTGGAGAATAAGTCTGATGAGGAGAGGCTGAGGGAGCTGGGGGTGTTCAGCCTGGAGAAGAGGAGGCTGAGGGGAGACCTTCTTGCTCTCTCCAACTCCCTGAAAGGAGGGGGTAGAGAGGTGGGGGTCGGTCTCTTTTCTCAAGTCCCAGGCGACAGGACGAGAGGAAATGGCCTCAAGTTGCGCCAGGGGAGGTTCAGGCTGGATATTAGGAACAATTTTTTCCCTGAAAGGGTTCTCAGCCCTTGGAATGGGCTGCCCAGGGAGGGGGTTGAGGCCCCATCCCTGGAGGTGTTCAAAAGCCGGGTTGATGTGGTGCTGGGAGGTCTGGTTTAGTGATGATGCTCCTTGTTTGTTGTGGGGGTGTCTATTTTTGTCAAAATGAGGTTGACGGTTGGACAAGATGATCTTGAAGGTCCCTTCCAACCCAGAAGATTCTGTGATTCATGGGCGACCGGGGTGGCCAGTGGCAACCGGGTGGGATGTGCCACGTGCCAGGGCCTCGCCGAGCACCGGGGAGGCTTTGGGTCCGGCGCCGTCGAGCGTTGCCTTTCCCGGCTGGAGCTTCGGCTCCGTCCGCGCCGCCTCCGACCATGGAGGGGATGCTCTTTCCTCTCCTTGGGGCATCGTGAGCCAGCGCGGCTCTGACTCACCCTATTTACAGGCCAGGTTTTTGCTGTTGACTTAACTTTTCAGTCACTTCCATTTAATGTACCTTGGCAGGCTGACCTGCCAGCCGCCAGCAGCACCAAATATTTTCAGCATTTTCTAATTCGGCTCAAACTTCTTGTTTTCTTCGCTCTGCGCCTCTTATATTTTAAGAAGGAAAAGTACTGGGTGAGCCGGGGAGGAGAGTTTTGCTGGATGTTACTCCCTTGAGCGAGGCTGCTTTCCCCACCGCCGTCCAGCCATTTTTGGGGCTAAATATAGACTCACAATGTCCTTTCTTAGCCAGGGGAGCGGAGCAGCGGGAGCTGCAATCATGCAGATGCTTTGCAGGATCAGGGACTGTCCCAGCACCGTGTGGAGCGAAGGGCTGGCGGGGTTGGCAGCTGAAATGTTGGATAATGACCTTGCTGGCAGCTCGGAGTGTCCCTCAAGGTGCCACCAAGGGGAGGGTCGGGAAGAGCAGCCCCGGCTCCGGGGAGCGGTGAAGGTGCGAAGGGTCCAAAACGTGAGGATTGAGGTGTCGGTGGGGATTGCGGGTGGCTGGGAGGGAGCCTAATCGAGTTGGAAGTTGCATCTTTAATTGAGTGGACTAATTAGCCTCTTGCAAGATATCGTTTCTCTAAACGAGACCGTGGTGAGGGTGGGTGGGGGTTGGTGGTCGCGTCCTGGTGCAGTGGTCTGGGATGGGCGAGGGACCAGTGAGCTGGTGGCCAGTGATGGGGGGCGTGGGGGCGAGGGAAGGAATCGCTGCTTTTAGACTTGCTGCTGGACTCAGGCCTCTCATCTGCATCCCTTGGTGACCAAACCGAGGAGGAGGATTTCAGCTGGGGGGGGGGACGAAGGCTCCCCAAGCCATCCTGCTGCTGCTCCTCCTCTGCCCCGGCCTTGCTGGGGGGGGGTGGCTGGGTTTTGTTTGCTGTGGGGCTGCCGGGTAAATTGTAATTTTAATCTGCCCAGAGCCGAGAAGCGCATCAATCTCATCCATTTGCTTAATAAGGTGCAGCTCTTTGTTCGCAGGCGCCGCCGCCGCCGCCGGGGACCGCGCGTCACAGGGTCCCGCATCCGCACGGCGACGGCTGCGCCGCGGCCCCCGCACCTCTTTGAGGCTCAGTGCCCCCCCAGTGTCCCCTCCCTCTGCATTATCACACCCTGGGCCCCCCCCAGAGCCCCTCACCATCCCTCGGCACACGCCACCCCCCCCAGGATGTGCCCAGTGATTTTTCCTCTCCGTGCTGTGCTCGGAATACGAATGCGGTGGCCGAAAGGATGGGATGTGGCCGCGGATGCTCGTGCCACCAGCGTGATGCTGCGGCACCAGGGAGCGGCAGCGTGACCCCCCCTGCCCCTCTCTGCTCTGCTGGCTGATGGGGGGCACTGCCGGGGGGTGCCCACCCCCCTCCACGTGCCAAATGCAGCTCAGAGCACCCTCCTCCAGGGACATGTGTGTCACCCATCCCCAGCTTGATGCCCCTCGGCCGTGCCCAGCTGGATTTGGGGCTGGGAGGGTGGCTCCAGCTGATCATGACACTCAGGGGTGGCTTTGACCCCGGGGCCAGCGGCATCCTGAAGCACGAGGGGCTTGGGTGGCCCCGTCCTCCCTCGGGCGCGCGTCCCGGTGCCGGACCCCGTCGCTCCGGGCAGACGGAGGCAGGAGAAGGCTGCGAAGGGTTTCCTCCCAGCACTCGGCACGGCGGGTGTCGTGGGGCCTTTTTTATTGTTTGGAAAAGGAAGCACTTGGGTTTTTAATACTTCCCGCCCCGCGGCGGCCGCCTTCCCAGCGCTCCGGGCGGATGCTGCGGGGCGCGGGGGGCAAACGCCGCGCCGGGGGTCGGGCTGTGCCACCGCCTCTGCCCCCGAGCAGGGACTGCTATTCCTGCTCCGTGTCCAAGGAAGGAAATTTCCTGCCCCAGTCCTGAAAAAATGGGCTGAAACCTCCACAGGCCACTGTGGACGTGTCCACGCTGTGGGACATGTCCCCTGTCACCCCCGGTGGCTACTCCTGGCTGGTGGCCCCGTGGTCAGTGCCTGCTCCCGGCCTTCCAGGCAGGTTCCCTCAGCATCTCCTCTCGTGGCCTGGAGGAGATTTTTCCGCATGGAAGAGTGGATTTGGAGCCAAGTGCCATGCTTACCCACCAGCTCGGTCTTCTCCTCCACTGCTGCTCCGATGCTGTCGTCCCGCAAAGCCCCCAGAGCCCCATACCCTTTCAGGTCTTAAAAGATGTCTTTTCCTGCAACTTGCTGAAGGTAAAAACCAGGCAAACCGGGATCCCTGACCTGCAGCAACCCCCTCGGAGCACCCGAGCGAACCGGGTGAGCGGTTCATCGCTGCCGAGGGGGCAGGGTGGTGTCTGGGGCGCAGCATCGGAGCAGGAATAACCTCACCGGGTTCCTCTCTGGCCATTTTTACCAGTTATGAGCAGATGGGACATCTCACCACGCCAAGGACTTTTTTTTTCTCCTTTACCTCTTAAAGCACGGGGGGGCTGGGAGCAGTGCAGTGCCGAGGAAATCGGCCCCGGTCCCTTGGCCCGGTGTGTGGGGACACAGTGGGGTCCTGTGTGGCCGATCCCAGCGGTGACAAACCCGGTGGCCCCACACGTGGCTTTAGGGTTCACTTTGCTGGGGTTTGGGGCTCACTGCTGGGGGGCTGTGACTCCTGGGCAGTGCCGGGCTCCAGACGTGGGGGCTGTGTCCTCGCACGCCCCTCAGGTTGGCTTTTGGGGACTGGGGGGTGATGGCTGGAAGCCCTGAGCGGGCAGGGAGCTCGGGCAGGAGGGTTGTTTTCTTGGGGGAACGGGCTCTGTTGTGGGTTGTTTTCTCCTGGGGAGACCTTGAAATAGCAGGAGACGGTGGCATGTGGCGTGGTGGCTCCGTGACCTTGTCTGGGAGATGTACCCCGAGGACCTCAGAAGGGGACCTGGTGGCTGGAGATGTGACTGGGTCTCCAGGTCCTTGTCCTCATCCCACTGCTCTCCGGCCTCTTGGAGCCCCTGTGTCTCCTGGGGGGACTTCTCTCTGCCTCGCAGGGGTGAAACCCCCTTTTCCCTCTGGTTGGGACCCCAGGGTGGTTGGTGGGGTCCCCAGGAGCCGGGTTGTCCCCGGCGCGGGCACCGCGTTCACACGGGCAGGTGGACCAGAATCCAGAGCAGCTCCCCGCGCGGATGCGCTGCTCGGGAATAAAAGTCCCTTTATGGCGGAATAATTAGTGTACTCAGAGCACGCTAATTATTCTGGGATAAAAGTGACTTTTATTCCAGCAGAGTGTCCCCCTCAAAGGGCCCTTTCTGCCCGCTCCCGGGGCACAATAGCTGCTCTGCTCCGTTTCCCCATCTCAGACAAAGTCCTTATTTGCGAAGCCAGCGAAATTGAGTTGACTAATGAATTAAGGCCAATGGTTTTGGCCCGGATCCAGCTCTTTGAAAGCTTTGGCGAGCTGATGCCCGTCCCGGGCTGGAGGAATCACAGCACCCTCCTGCCCCACGGGCTCTCGCGTGGCTCCGGCAGCGTCCGGCTCCCGATTCCTCTGTCCAGATGAAATGCCTATTAATCTATAACGTGCAATTGCTTTATTGCAGAGTGCAGGCAGGTCTCTGGAGGAAGCGTTATCAGCTTTAGCCACAAGCCATAAATAACTGCCTCGGGTGCAGAACACTATATTCTGTTTGGGTTCCCGACTGCCGAGGGTATAAACATCCCACTTCTTATTGCTAGAATAAATAAAGGGAATAAAACCTTCCGAGCAGGTAGAGGAGGTGGGGGGGGGGAGCCTCCACACCAGCCCCCCTGGCTGAGGGGGGGGTTTCCTGCCCCATAGGGGCAGGAGAAGGGCCAGCCCTGCTGGGGGGG
>NW_015091166.1:221324-225049 GCF_001431845.1 Calidris pugnax
GGGTTGCCTGCCCCAGAGGGGCAGGACAAGGGCCAGCCCTGCTGGGGGGGTGTGGGGGGAGCGGGGCATCCCCCCAGTGGGGATGGCTCCTGGCCAGGGGTGGCTGCAGCCCCATCCGACAGCACCGAGAGGACTTAAGTCCCTTTCTCTTGGTTGCAAATGCTTTTTTCTTTTTTTTTTTTTTCTCTTCTTTTTTTTCCTTTTTCATTTAAATTGCAGATAAGCTGCAAAAAGAGAAAGAAATCAAAAAAAGCATGATTCTTCCTTGAAACACCCTCCGCTGCGTGGCTGGAGCCGGCCCCTTCTGCCCCTCCCCACCACATTTTGTATGATCAAGCTCTTTTTTTTTTTTTTTTTTTTTTTTTTTTTGTTGGTATCTAATTTGGATTGCAGTTGTACTGATTGACAACTCCACTACAACTGCATTGAATTGCTGCCCAAATCAGTAATCTACTTTGGTGTCTTAATTAACTAGAGTCAAATTTGAATTGAATTGCTTTTCTTGGAGATCTTTTAGGGTGGCTGTCAATCCAAAGGTAAAGACTTTTATAAAATTGCTGCTGCTTTTTATTTTGTACAATTGCTTTAGATAAAGATATTTTTATTCATCTCTTACCTCTCAGTACTTACATTTTCTTATTTCATATTCCCTTCTCTTTCCTTCCCCAGCACAGATCCCCTCAGCTTCTCAATTTGGTTTAAAATGCAAATTTTTTTTTTTTTACCCCCCTCTTTTTCTTTTTTTCTGGATCTGTTTGAAGTCAGGTGACAGCGGGCGATGAAAAAGCCGCCCTTGGGAGCCACGAGAGATGATTTTTATTCCCCTTCCCCCCTCCCCGCCGGGGACGGATGCTCTCGGGCAGCCTCCATCTTCCCACCTCCTCGCATCCATCCTCCCTCTCTCCTCCTTTGTCTGAGCTGGAGGCAGCCATGGGGGGGTCCTGCAGCCCAAACCTGGGGGGGCTGCACCGGGGACAGACCCCAGGGTGCCTGGGGTGGGCTCTGTTGGGGCATCTCCCTTCTCCCTGGGCTGTGTCACCTCCCGCTGCCCGGAGCTGGGGTTGTCCCCAGAGGGGGATGTCAGGCTCCTTGCACACACTGGGGGAACCCAGTTGCTCCCAGTCTTTGTCCTGGTGTCCCTCAGGGAGGGATGGGTGTCCCCTGCCATGGGGGGTGCCCGGGGGGGGTGCAAAGCGTGGTCCTGTCCGGGCACATCAGCCCCAAGGGACAGCAGGGTTGGTGGCCAGGGTGTGATGGGCTCCTCAGGGGGGGGGTTGCCTGCCCGGCTGGCAGCTCTGGGGTGGCAGATGGACCCATCCTGCCTGTCCCCCCCCCCTGGCAGCAGGGTCTGACCTCTGTCCCCCCCACGTTTGGGCAGGGGATGGAGGTGGAACCGGGGGACATCGCAGGATGCGCCGTGTCAGCGCCCAGAGCGATGGTGGCGGCTGCTGGCACTTGGCTCCTTTGGGATATTGGTGGTGGTTGTTTTTCCCATTTTTCCTCCTCGGCATCTCTGGAAACTGGGCAATTGGCAGCAAAACCATTCCCAAGCCCTTCGGCCACGATTTTCCAGCCGGAGCCTTTCCCAGGAATGTCTTTTTGCTGCTGCTCCAGCCTCCCGGGCAAAGCAGAGGCGGGATTTTCTTCCCAAAATTGTAGTGTTTTGGTTTTTAAAAAAAAAAAAAAGGTTAGCGCCTCGTGATTTAGATGCAACGGGCAGACTTAAAAGGTAAAAGGGGGGGGGGGAATAAATGTATTTTAAAGTCAATATTTACTTAGCAATGGGATGGTCCCCCCTCCCCCCCAGTCGCATACCTGCGGCTTCTCCGGCGGGAAGGGCCGGCCGCGCACAGCGACGTCATTCATGGAAGCGGCTGGGACGCCGGAGCAGCGGATCTGGTTTGAATCTTCCCCCAGTTCGGAGGGGGGCCGGATGGAAGAATTGCAAAAATGCATTTGAACTGTTTAGAGATCTCGTATTTAAACGCAAAACAAACAAATAAGGCTCCCTTTCCCTCTTCCCCTTGGAAAAAAAAAAAAAAAAAGTGCCTACGGACTCTAGGTTTTGTTATTTTAAATGTCTCCATCACCCTGTCTAGCTTTTTGGAGCCAAAAGACCCGGAAAATTTACGTTAGTCCTCGGCTTGTGAATTCTGCACAAGTTTCTGTGCTTTGGCATCGGGCTGGTGCTTCTGCCCCAGGGGAGGGCACGGGTCCCTCTCAGCTCCGTCCCTTCCCGGTGTCTGTCCTGGGGCCGTGGAGAAAATTCCAGGGAATCCATGTTTTTTCGGAAATTGAAGGACAAAGGATGATGTTGGGGAGAAATTGAAAGTATAAGGTAGCTCTGATCTTTGTGGTTGGTTAATTGCACAACTTGGACGACCTCCCTGCTCGGTGCCACGGGACCGTGTCCCGGCGCTTCGGGGGGGGTCCCGTGGGGGTCCCGGGCTCCGCTGTGACTGGGGCCAGTGGCCTCAGAGTCGTGGTGTGCTCCAAGCCAGGCGATGTCCCGGGAGATGAGTCGATGGGGAGGCCTGGTGGGATGTGATGGCTGACGGGACGAGGTCCCCTCGAGAAAGCAATTGGCCAAAAGTGGAGCAGAGCGGGTCGTAGCGGTGGCCACCCTGGCACCTTGGCCTGTGTTAAACCTCCCTGGTGCCTGCCAGCACTCCTGCCAGCTCAGGATCACAGATTCATGGAGTGGTTTGAGCTGGAAGGGACCTTAAAGCCCCCCCAGTGTCACCCCCTGCCCTGGGCAGGGACACCTCCCACCAGCCCAGGTTGCTCCAAGCCCCCTCCAACCTGGCCTTGAACCCCTCCAGGGATGGGGGAGGCTTCTCTGGGCAACCTGGGCCAGGCTCTCACCACCCTCACACCAAAGAAGTTCTTCCCCACATCTCAGCTCCATCTCCCCTCTTTCAGTGTCAAACCCTTCCCCCTCATCCCATCACTTTCCTCCCTCATCAAGAGTCCCCCCCATCTCTCCTGGAGCCCTTTTAGGGACTGGAAGGGACTCTTAAGGTCTCCCTGGAGCCTTCTCTTCTCCAGGCTGAACCCCCCCAACTCTCTCAACCCCCCCTCCCAGCAGAGGGGCTCCAGCCCTCCCAGCATCTCCAGGGGCCTCCTCTGGCCCCATCCAACAGCTCCATGTCCTCCTGATGTTGGTGGCCCCAGAGCTGGAGGCAGCATCTTGGCGGGGGGGTCTCCCCAGAGGGGAGCAGAGGGGCAGAATCCCCCCCCCTCTCCCTGCTGGCCACGGGGCTGGGGATGCAGCCCTGGATTCTGGGGGGGCTTTCTGGGCTGTGAGCGCACATTGCCCGCTCACGTTGAGGTTCTCATCCACCAACGCCCCCAAGTTCCTTCTCCTCAGGGCTTCTCTCCAGCCACTCTCTGCCCAAACTGGATTTGTGCCTGGGGTTGCCATGACCCAGGTGCAGGACCTTGCCCTTGGCCTGGTGGAACTCCATGAGGTCGGTGCTGGGCTGGAGCTCGGTAGATCCCACCTTTGCTCACCGGGGCCTCGCCATCCCCTGGTGCTTTCCTGTCCTCCTGGTGGTTTGCCCTCCAGAACCACCAGGCAGGTTTCTGTTTGGCCGGGGGTGTCCACCCGTGTGTGCCGGGGTCCTGCAGACCCTTAGACCCCCTCCGGACACCATGGCTGAGCCAAGCTGGGGGGGTTGGTTGCCCAGTGCTGGGGTGTGTGGTTTGGCAGCACCTCGGGGGGT